>NC_132851.1:33440909-33743939 GCF_048164855.1 Canis lupus baileyi | reverse complement strand
CTCTGTGGGTAATGTTTAAAGGAAAATGATCACTGGAAAAAAATAAAAGCACTGCAGAGCTACAATAGTCAAGGATAAGATCAAGGAATAATATCTTTGCTTCTTGCTTGAGGAGGTTGCTGGAGAGCAGGTGAGAGGGCTGATGGGACCAAAGACCCTCCTTTTGTATGAAATGTTCTGAGCAAGAAGAAGGCTGTATATATTCTGGTGCTTCTAAAAGGGGCTTAGAATTAGCCTAAATAAGCCCTCAAGAATCTTCCAGAGGTTTGCTGAGCTAAATACATCAATAAATGTGACTGCGGCTTTTCCTCCTCCAAGCAATCATGTCAGTCTCTGCCTCTGGAGCTGTAAGGACACAGAAGATGGACAACTGTCCTGTTTTTACACCTTGCCAGGAGTTTCTTCTCCTTGTGCATGTAGCCAACAATTTTCCACTGAAGCAGATGGAAAATCCAGCAGTAATCACAGGCTGGGTGCAAGGCCACAGATCTCATTTGTTGGGTGTTACCTAATATGCAGTCAAATTTCAACTGATCAGAGAAGGCTTGGGCAAGAGATGATATTGAGCTAGAATTGCTCCATACAGTGATTATCGATTATGCCTCTAATAGTGCTGCAGCACATTGACCGTGAATCCAATTAGAAGTAATTATACACTTTAAACTAATGCGTCCAAATTGAGAGGGTTGGAATTTGCAAAGGAATCTAGGAATTGTTGCATGATGATGGAATATACCTAAAGAGAGGGGAGTTACTGAGTTTTGTTGAGGGAAATACTATGCTCTGCAAAGCTGTGCTGGCAGAAAGAGCCACCAGAGTCTGTTATTACAGATGCCAGAATCCAAGAAATCTCAGGATGAGGGCAGGTGGCCAAGTCCAATAGATTGACAGATGCCAATCATCAGCATCAGCATCATAATCTCTATAATAACTATTATTTTATTAGGTACTTTCTAGGTTCCAGACATTGAGCTAAGCATTTTCCAAATAGCATCGTATTCAATTCTCTTGACCAAAGGTTGGCAATACGCAGCCCAAGGGCAGGTACAGTCTGCCCCTGTTTTTATAAATACACTTTTATTAGAACACAACCATGGCCTTTTTTTTTTTATTGGAGTTCAATTTGCCAACATACAGCATAACACCCAGTGTTCATCCCATCAAGTGCCCCCCTCAGTGCCTGTCACCCAGTCACCCCAACCCCTACCCCTCCCTTTTTACCACCCCTTGTTCATTTCCCAGAGTTAGGCCTTTTATTTACATACTGCCTGTGTGGATTTCACCACTTGGTCAGAGTCTGAGTTTGTCCCAACCATCGCGTTTAGAAGAATAGATGGAGAGCTACTCTTCCTGGTACTTCCTGCCATTCCCCAAGCTGCCTGGAAGACCTCATTGTTCCCCCCCACACACACACACACACACACCAGGCAGGGATTCTGCTGCCAAACCTTCTGTGTGGCAAGTACTTTGATGATTGCATTTCTGACTATACAACAAAGAACATATTCTGTTCAATTTAACCCATTTTCCCTAGAAATAATTCTTGAATGTGTTAGTCACAGGAAGCTAAAAGATAAACACTATAAAATAAAAGATTAAAACTGATTGCCCAACAACAAGGGGATGATTAAGCAAAATAAGTTGTTTATTTGGTGGAATAGTAAGTAACCAATTGAAAGCATCACTGAGGTCTGATGTTTATGATGTAATGCTAAGCGAAAAGGGCAGATTATAAAAGTATGTTTTTATAATGAAATCCAATAGTTTGGGATACCTGGGTGGCTCAAGGAGTTAAGTGTCTGCCTTGAGCTCAGATCCTGATCCTGGGGTTGTGGGATCAAGCCCCACGTCTGGCTCTCTGCTCAGTGGGAGCCTGCTTCTCCCTCCCCCACTTCCTGCCACTCTGCCTGCTTGTGCACTCTCTCTCTCTCTGTGTGTGTGTGTCAAAAAAATAAATAAAATCTTTAAAAAAATGCAATTGTCAATAATGATTCAACTATGATCCGGATTTTCTGTCAGGGACTGCATATACAATGATGAATAAATAGATATTTTCCACCTTCAGGTGGCTTACACTCTAGAGGGGAAAAGGACATGGGACAAAAAGCAACCCAACTGTAACTGTGGTGAAGCAAAAGTAAAGTACAAGGTGCCCAGAGATAGTTTAGGTTTTTTTTAAGATTTTAAGATTTTGTTTATTTATTTATTTATTTATTTATTTATTTATTTATTTAAGAAAGAGGAGGAGAGCACAGAGGGAGAGTGAGAGCTTCCCCTTGAGCAGAGAGCCTGATGTGGGCCTCGATCCCAGGACCCTGGGATCATGACCTGAACTGTAGGCAGATACTCAACCGACTGAGCCACCCCAGCACCACCACCCTCCCCCTGAAAATAGTTTAATGAGAAGAATCTAATTTGAACTGGGGCAAGAGACAGTTCTGACACATGTATGTGCATTGGAATCATCAAGGAATTAATAGAGGGAGAATGTTGTGGGCAGAGGACAAAGCAGGGCACAGAGATCTAGCAGTGACAGCAAACCCACGGGATGTTTGAGAACCTGGAAGAGCACCGTGGCAGGTTTCTGGCAAATAATAAAGATATTGGTGAAACATAAAAGTCAGAGACATGAGCCAGACCCCACCGTGGAGGCTGTGTTTTTCGGACTCTCTAAGGAGTTGAGATACTATTCTGAAGACCCTGAAGAAGCTCCTGCAGAACATAAGCAGAGCATAGTGTGACTGAGTTGACATTTTTAGACAATGTCTCTGATTGCCTGGGAGAACGGGTTATTGGGGAGCAAACTAAAAATGCAAATATGATGTACATGTGTGACCAGTACCATGATACGAACATGAGAAAATTCAACTACTTTGATTTATTGTAGATGAGATCTGGTGTTTTATTTTTTTTTCATCTATTGATATTCTTTTTATTTTGTTTTTTATAGATTTATTTTTTATTGGCGTTCAATTTGCCAACATATAGAAAAACACCCAGTGCTCATCCCGTCAAGTGCCCACCTCAGTGCCCGTCACCCAGTCACCCCCACCCCCCGCCCTCCTCCCCTTCCCCCACCCCTAGTTCGTTTCCCAGAGTTAGGAGTCTCTCATGTTCTGTCTCCCTTTCTGATATTTCCCACTCATTTTTTCTCTTTTCCCCTAAGGAGCCTCGGTGTCCATCGAAAGATGAATGGATAAAGAAGCTGTGGTCTCTGTATACACTGGAATATTCCTCAGCCATTAGAAACGACAAATACCCACCATTTGCTTCGATGTGGATGGAACTGGAGGGTATTATGCTGAGTGAAATAAGTCAACCGGAGAAGGACAAACATTATATGGTCTCATTCATTTGGGGAATATAAAAAATAGCGAGATCTGGTGTTTTAAACATGATCTATTTGAGTTTCTCTTCTTGTTTTCCCTGTAATTATAGTTGTTAAAAAATAATAATTCAAATAATTATCCCAAGGCAAACAAAATAGGACAAGACGACGCATGAGGCCATCGTGTCTGGATTGGATAAAGACCATCTAGAGACCCTTCTTCCCTGCCCTGCCCAGGTTGCAGCTCCTACCTGGGCTTACCTGGGCTGCCCAAGGCTGAAGTCCTTGCCCTGGGCTCCTGTCTGCTCTGGGCTGCACCCAATGAACAGCTTTTGCCATTGATTAAATGCTGCAGCTCGCCTGGAGTCATTAATCAATTCCGCCAGCTGTTTACGGCTTTATTTACTACAAAGGAAGCAAGGTAATCCCTGTAAACTCAATAGATCTAAATTAACTGCATGTTCAGGAGCCAGCTTAGAGAGAATTATTGCTCCCTGACTCGGGGGGACAGAGGGAAAGAACGAAATCGAGAACCTGTGACAGAGGCTCTGACTTGCTCTCGGGCGTCCGGGAGGGTCACATCACAAAGGGTGCTCCTGCGATGGGGTCTCTATAACCAGGTCTCTCAGCTTAGGGTTCAGGGAAAGCGCTTCCCTGTTTGGAATCAATATATCGTGCCAGGAACCTTGGGCCTCACTGCTCTCTCCTAAACTCGGCTCTGCCCTCCCCTGCCCTGTGGGCCCGCAGGAGGCAGTCTTGTTCGGTGATAGACATTTCGTCCACATTCCTGTATTAATGATACTGATCATTTTTAATTTATTTATGTTTACTTAATGAAATGATATTCAGTCCAAATTTACTGGGCAACCCTGAATGCCTGGGGAAGAAAGCAATACTAACTTGTCAGGAACGGTGCTGGGTATTTTATGCCTTTGGATTTTTTTTTTTTTAATCTGCCAGGCAAACCCTGTAAGATAAATACTGATGTACTTGTTTTAAAAAGAAGAAGACTGGGGATCCCTGGGTCCCCAAACCCACTCAGCAGTTTGGTGCCTGCCTTCAGCCCAGGGTGTGATCCCAGGGTCCCCGGATCGAGTCCCGCATCGGGCTCCCTGCATGGAGCCTGCTTCTCCCTCTGCCTGTGTCTCTGCCTCTCTCTCTCTCTCTCTCTCTCTGTGTGTGTGTGTCTCTCATGAATAAATAAATAAAATCTTTAAAAAAATAAGTAAAAAGAAGAAGACTAAGGCTCAAAGAGATGAAATACTTTACCTAATGTAACAAGAATGGTTAGTGGGTGACCCCACAGGGTTTCACCCTGGTGTCCTAATGCTCGCTTCTAGGACATAGCACCTTGTCATAGTATGGGTGGTTGGCACTGTTGGGTCAAATTGCTTCATAATGAGTCAAACCAGGGCCCCACCTACAAGACCTCTCTGTGTCCCATCTCTCTTCTCAGCCCATCCTTTTCCCCTCGTTCCTTCACCTCTTCCAAACTCCCACCATCACTACTACACATTTTAGATCTTAATATCCCCCTACTGCTTGCATTATCCCCAAACAAACCATGCCCTTATCTGGGCTATTTCTTCTGCCTGAAATGTCATGACCTGCTTCCCTCCCTGGCAAATTCCTCGAAGGCTTCCAAAGCCCATCTCTGTCACCTCTTTGAAGATTTACCTTATCTCTTTTGCCCATTCCTGCCCTGGGAAGAGTTAACAAGCCCAGTTCTGGGCCCTTCTGGGCACCAACCACACCCAAACCACTGCCCCTCTCTCTCTGGTGTATTCATCTCCCGTGTGGCAAAGACATGGGCACAGAATCAATGCTGTCACTTTGTCAAACTGCACGACCGTAAAGCCGAGAAGATGCTGTCGCTCCAATGCACTGGGCAGACAGAACTTAAACACATGAAATAATGAGACAGACAAACAAGCAAATAAGCTTACATCATCACAAAATTATCATCTTTCCCAAAGACAACAACCTAGTCTTTTCAGACGTGTCATGACATCAGGCAAAATAGCAACAGGGGGGATTTATCCCAAGTCCCCATGGTGTTCCCTCTTCTCGCCTTCTGTGCACACTTTTGTTCCTGGCAAGCTAACCAGGAGCAGATGGATTATGTAGCACCCTCTGCTTCCTCCAAAGTCGGAATCCAGTGTAGCATCCAGGCACAGTGTAATTGCATGCGCTTCCCGCCTTCGCACCCTTCCCACCCCAGGCTAAAAACACCCATATTCCTCTCCCTTTATGGGATCCTCATGACCCCCACCAGGTGGAGATTCGAGGCTGGAGGATCCCATTGCCGAGAATTCTGTGTGCCTGGTCATTCTTACGAATCCAGAGATGTATTCAGTCAAGGGCTTACTAGTCCTTTCACGCAGATGCTATTGAAATTGTCCTTAACCTAGGAGTAAGAATTTACTCTTTGAATACAGTTTATAAACAATAGACAATAGCCCTGACAGCTCTTGATCTAGGCTGAACAACAGACGCTAATTATGACTCTTCAAAAGAAGTTGTAAGTGCTCGTGGCTCCTAGCATGCCCTTTACTTTTCAATCTCTAGATTGTTTTGCTGCTTTTGCCTCCTGATGCTTCTGCAAATATGAACCTAATGATGAACAGGTACAGAGAGGGTGTGTTGCTAACCCATGTAGTAGAAAAATTACTATTTTCTTTTTTTTCCTTCAAGTAGGGTCCATGCCCAGCGTGGAGCCAGTGCACGGCTTGAACTCACAATGATGAGATTGAGACCTGAACTGAGATCAAGAGTCGGTTGCTTAGCCGACAGAGCCACCCAGGCACCCCCAAGCTCTGCTATTTTGTAAGCACCTGATTTGAAGAGTGATTTAACCTCTCTGAGGTTTAACCTCTCTGCAGTTTTCCTAATCTGCAAAATGGACACAGGGCATCTTCCCCACTGCGCTCTTTTGATGATTAAATGAGATGAAGAGCTAAAAGCATTTAGCAAAGTTCCCTGCATGAAGTAAGGCCTCAAATAAATAAAACGACTCACAGAGTTGTTGTAAAGAGTCAGGAAGACACACAACACAAGGCCCCTGGGACTAGGTGCTCAGGAGCAGTTGCCTCCTCTTTCCTCTTCCCGACCCCTCAGTGATCTCCAGCAATGGGGGTAGAGTGACTGATCCAAGTAGCACCTCTGGGCCATTTAGCAATAGGTATCAGGAGCCGAAAAAGATTTCTAATATTCAACCTACTAATAACGTTGGAAGAAATCTAACCTAAAGAATGGCTCCTGCCCCCCAAACACCACTATTTGCTGGAGATGTTATTTACAAGTGCAAAAATTCGGGAAGAACCTGACGTCTAACAGAAAGAGAATAGTTCATTAAAACCATTGAGACTCTCTCTGGGATAGTGTTAGGTAGGCATTAAAAATGACCCCATAAAGGTGCTAGAGCCACTTCCCAAAGCATGATGGAAAACTACCTATAGCCAGATTGCAATGGTAGAAGATTATATAGGCGTTTGGAAAAGCCAAGAGATAAACCCATGAGAATGAAAGTCATCGTTAGGAGGTGACGAAGTGGAGGCTAATGTGAAACCTGTTTTCTCTTCTCTCTCTTCTATTGTTCCACTGCCTTTACCAGGGAGAAAGAGAAACAAAAATAAGCATCTTCTGATGCTCAAGCTTTGACCTGAGCTTTAGCTAAAGCGATGAGGGCCCCTCGCTCCTGTAGGAAATGGGGCCTGAGTGCCAGGTGATGATAACAGTCATCCAGACCCTCCTGGGTGTAATAACACTTTTCTGAGACAAGCTCTCCTGTAAACGAGGCACCACAATCCTCTGAAGATAATGGTTCTCCCTCCTCCCATTGTCTCCTCCGGGTCCTTTTTATCACCAGAGTGATCCTTCTAAAACATGTCCTAATATTTT
Organism: Canis lupus baileyi; assembly: GCF_048164855.1. NCBI lineage: Eukaryota > Metazoa > Chordata > Mammalia > Carnivora > Canidae > Canis > Canis lupus. Next base: position 33,736,711 of record NC_132851.1, on the reverse strand, counting down.
GCTCTTTTAGTCACAAAACACTTGGCTGGTGTCATGTCCTTCTTTGGACAATGTCCAAAGCTCAGAGGCAGTGCTCTGTGTGCTGGCCGGCCCCAACTACCCCCAGTCCTCAACAGCACCTGTATCCTCACCCCTGGGCCTTTGTCCATGCAGCATCTTCTCCCTAGAGGTCCCTTCCTCAGACTCCTTCTTTCGAGTCTCAGCTTAGAAGCAGATCCCTCCAGAGAGCTCCCCCTGACATCTCAGCCTACCCTTCCCTGCCCCAACATGGATACACGTGCGTGTGCGTACATATTCTTTCTAAATACCGCCACTGTTTGGTGGCACCTAATATACGCATGGCGATTTCCTGGGTAGTGGAGTCATATTTTCTGAAACATGAAGATACTTTTTCTCTTTGGTTCTTTTTTGGAAATGATTTCCTACCTATTGAGTCAGAGGCTTCCAGATCTTTGAGGAAGTTTAGGATTGTTAACACAAGCAGGAGAAAAGAGTCATGATCCTGGGCTCCCATGGTGGGTGCCAAGACCTCCCTACAAAGGGCCACAAGCACATAGGACCACACACAGCAAAATAGCCCCCTGAATGGAAAAGAGTGCCCACCTGGGAGGCAGTGTACTTGTTTTCTAGTGCTACCACAACAAATTGCCATAGATTGTACCTAAAACAATACCCACTTATTATTTCATTCCTTAAGGTCAAAAGTCTGGAGATAGTGCGGATCAGCAGTCCTCTGGGCTCTTACAAGGTCAAAATAAATGTGTCAGCAGACTTGCCTTCCTTCCTAGAGGCTCTGGTGATCAATCTACTTCCAACCCCGCTCAGGAATTTGGCCGCATTCAGTTCCATGTGGCTGTAGAACTGAAGTCCCCATCCTTGCCGACAGTCAGCAGGGCCCGCCTTTGCTTTTAGAGACTGCCCTCTCCGCCTTCTCATGCTTTGCATGTGGCCCCTCCAGCATTAGAGGATCCAATCCTTGTCACACTCTGAATTACTCGGACTTCTCCTGCTACATCCCTTTCACTCCAGCTGGAAAAAATTCTCTGCTTTTAAGGGTTCATGTGATTAGACTGAAAATCCAAGATAATCTCCAGATGGTGAAGTCTATAACCTTCACTGTATCTGCAAAGTCCTTCTTGCCACAGAAAGTAGCATAATCTCAGAATTCAGGGACCAGAGCATGGACATATTGGGGTGTGGAGGGTTCTGTCTACCATGGGAGGCCAAGGCCAGAGGATGTCTGTGGACCCTTTTCCTAAAAAACCACAGGTCGTATCAGCCACACACCCCTTCCTACAACCAAATCCGTTCTAAGTCGGAAGCAAGGGATGGATGGAATCTGTAAGCCGGAGCATTACTCAGGCTAAAGAAGCTGCTGTGTTTTTCTGCCCTGGGCTCAGACCTGGTTTGCCAACAGAACTGTACAAACATCTTTTTCTTCTACCCAACAAACATTGGCTTATGAGGAAAAGAAACATTATAAAAGAAATAACGCAACTATAATTGATAGCCTTCACATCAAGGCTCATTTTATCAGGCTTATAAGATTTTGTGAAGAATATATGAAATGATATCAAAAATAGCCTGACAGATAAAAAATAAATATTATACCTTCTAAGGTGGATTTCCTAGTAAAAGTGTTCAAAAGTGATCTAGAGAAGGAAGAAGGTTCATGAAGACCCATCCTAGAACGAGAGAGGAAAATCCCAAAGGAAATTCTAGGAACTATGTTCCCAAAACGTATGTGTAGGGATGACTGTGACAATCCTGTGAGATTTAAGAACTCCTGTCAGAGAGGTAGGAAAGCCAGCGTCTGGCTTTTCCCTAGTGATCTTGTCTCTTTACCTCTATGGATCATTAGAGAAAACCACTTTTAGTTTTAAAAATATCCAAAAGAAGGAAATGAAGAGCTTTTGAAACCATGTCCCATTCCAAAGTAATGTGAGCAGAAGAGAAAGTCCACCCTTACAGTGGGTGGTGGTAGCTTCCAGAAAGAACAGCTTGGGGGCAGGGGTGCAACAGGAAGACGGAGTCCCAGAGTCCCTGTGTTCCATCTCTGCTGTCTGACATAAATGCAAGGCCTCATCACTTCCCCTTGTACAAATGAAACTATTCAGATGTGTATTCACACTTGCATTTTTACCTCCAACTAATCTTGAGCAGTTGGTTCTCTACCCATCAGGGACTGGAGCAAGGATGTGAAAGTGCTGGATGAGCAGGGGTCCACAGAGCAGCGTGAGAAGACTGTAACCAAGACAGAATGCAAAGGGTCAACCCCGGGAGTCTCAGCTCGGAGTCCAGGCATAAGGAAGAGAGAAAGACAAACATTAGAATTTGTGAAAGTTATTCACTGAGGCTTCACATTTATATGTCACTTAATCCTCACTGAAGTAGAGCCCGTAAGACCAGCATACAGATGTGCAAACAGAGCTGCGAGGTGACAAGACATGTGAAGTCTTTGGGGTGGACCTGCTGGGCTAGGAGGGACCCGCCAGGGACCCCCCAGTGCTTCCCTGAGGCTGAGGCACTTGGCAGTACATCCCACGCCTAGCTGGCCGTGGACTGAGAAAATGTCCCTCCTTTCCTTTCTTCTGCAGGTTGGATCAGTTCTATTTTAGCACAGATCTTTTGGGAAAGACACAACTTAATAAATAAAAATAGTTACCAGTTGTTCTTGCCTTCAAGGAAGCATAAAACCTTTTGTTTTCAAGGCCATTTTCCTAAGAATGGCTCGTTTCATTGTCATGGCAACTTCTGAATGTGGGCAAGGAAACTGCTCAGGGCACCCAGACGGTGGAGAGGTCTCAGTAAAGCAGGAATCAGCCGGCCAAGACGTCAGAGGTTAAGTTGAGAGTTACAGAGCGATTTACTATAAGGTAGTTTAAAGATATTTTCTTTTTTTTTTTTTTTTTTTTTTAATTGGTGTTCAATTTACTAACATACAGAATAACACCCAGTGCCTGTCACCCATTCACTCCCACCCCCCGCCCTCCTCCCCTTCCACCACCCCTAGTTCGTTTCCCAGAGTTATCAGTCTTTACGTTCTGTCTCCCTTTCTGATATTTCCCACACATTTCTTCTCCCTTCCCTTATTTTCCCTTTCACTATTATTTATATTCCCCAAATGAATGAGAACATATAATGTTTGTCCTTCTCCGACTGACTTACTTCACTCAGCATAATACCCTCCAGTTCCATCCACGTTGAAGCAAATGGTGGGTATTTGTCATTTCTAATAGCCGAGTAATATTCCATTGTATACAATTTAAAATTGCGTATCCAGGGCGCCTGGCTGGCTCAGTCACTTAAGCATCCGCCTTCAGCTCAGGTCATGATTACGGGGTCCTGGGATCAGTTCCCTCATCGGGTTCCCTGTGCTGCAGGGAGTCTGCTTCTCTCTCTCCCTCCAGCTCTCCTCCTGCTCATGCCCTCTCTCTCTGAAATAAATAAATAAAATAATTAAAAAAAATAAAACAATAACAAAAATAAAATTGCTTGTCAAATAACTCTCTTATGGACTTGTGTGTCTCCCCAAGGAAGCTGAGAGATTTCAGAGCACACAGAGGCTCTCCTTCATTCTGTGGTTAGAATAGTGTCTGGCTTGCCACGGGTGTGCAATAAAATATATAATAAACACATGAATGATTAAAATAATAAATGAGTGAATAAGTGGAATCAAGCACTCTGTTATTGTCGAAAATCACCAAATATGGGGTGCCTGGCTGGCTCAGTCAGAAGAGTGTATGACTTTTGATCTCAGGGTTGTGAATTTGAGCCCCACGTGGGATGTAGAGATTACTTAAATAAATAAAACTTTAAAAAAACAGAAGAAAAGAAAATCACCAAATGTTGGAGAAAGGTGTCTAGTTCAGGGATTCTCAATCCTGAGATTTCTTATGTGCCCCTAAGGGATATAAGGACAGTACCAGTCAAACTTTGACACAAGATTTCCACTTGAGGGAGTTAATTTACCCAGTGCAAATGCTGGAGCTAAATTAGGGGAAGAACTTGGCTCTTAGTTATTCATATACTCGACTAAGACATCACTTTTAGCTTTCCATAAATTATCTAAACAAAAACATGAAATTTAAAAATCCTCACTGAATACTCAACTATACCAAGAGTATGTTCGCAAATCCCAGTAGATCCATGGACCACAGTGTATGAAACACTTGGCTAGTCCAGCTCCGTCAGTTTACGGAGAAACAAGACTATAAAAGTAAATGACTTTCCCAACATCACCGTATTTAGTGGCAGATCAAATTTGAGAAGGCAGGTGTTTTGGCTCCTAGTACAGTGCTCTTTTCCAGCAAACTGGCCAGTAATCTAACAGCAGGCTAAAAGAATGTGCTGTGACACCAAATTAAGTGTTTAAAATAATATATTTGGAGAGTAAACCAATGACCACAGCCTCTTTGTCACTGGCTCCTAACTGACTGGCCCGAGACCCCTGGCCCCACAGGGTCTCTGGCTCACCCTGCAGCAGAGGAAAGGGCCCGAGTTCTCCTCCCAGCCAGTCAGGGCAGCAGAGACTCAGCACTGGAACTCATTATAGTCCAAGTGCAGAGACTGCAGAGTTCCAGTTCCCCTGAGGCACCATGGTTTTCCTCTGTTTGTGAAGAAAAAATGAAGAGTAAGCAAAATTAGTACATTATTTTATATGCAATACGTTTAGAATCATTACGTTGATCAATGGAGGCTGAAACACAGTCTCTGGTTTTACTGCATTCTCAAGATTTGGATGATGCATAATGACACGGATTGAGGCTCAGACAAACAAAATTCAAGGCAGAGATTAATTGGGCAAATGTTTTGTCGTTTGAGAAAAAAAAGCATATAGTTTGATTCCCAAGTTTCAATAAGAGTACGGTACAACAATGAGCATGTTTTCTCTTCTGATATTTCTATGCGACCTATGGCTAAAAGCAAGAGGTTAATTATCAAGTCAGCATATATTTTTGCATTACACATAAGAATAGAAAGTTGTTTGGGGCCGTATAACATTGAACAGAAGGAGAAGACTATGAGAACCCTCACTCCTTTCTTCTGATATTTGCAGTTTTCCGATACTGTTTTGTGTCCAAATTTCCTGTGTCCTTTGCTGCAAGATAGCAGGTTGTGCTGTGGTGGCCAAGATTGTTGATTCTCACACCAGCCCAGCAGGGACCCAGGGAAGGAAGGGGCAGGCACACCAGATGGGCAGGCGGCAGGTCAGACAAGCAGGGGGACTTACACAGGAGAAGCAACTCCCTTCTTCTCAGAGCTAAGAGCACAAGCGGCCCAAGAGAAGCTGCAGAGGGGTGGGGAGGCGAAGCAGTGACAGGCCCCCACCTCTGCCCTGAGCCAGCAGGTAAATAAGATCAGGTGCCACGTGCTGCTCCATTTCCACCCCCGCCCCCCGAAGGGTGGCCAGTTGTCCCTGTTTACCTGGAACTGTCCTGGTTTAGCATAGAAAGTCCCATGTCTAGAAAAACCCCTCAGTCCTGGGCAAACAGAGATTGTTGGTCACCTTGCCTCCCAATTTTGCACTAGAATCTCTCTTGTGCTCCCGCCCCCCCCCCCACCTCCGTTCCTGCAATATGCTGGAGAGAAGATTCTAGACAATGTAGTAAGTACACTTGGGTTGACTCAATACAAAGACACCGCAAAGGAGAAGCAGTGGTCATCTTTTCTCTCTCTAAATACAATTCTTGCTTAAAATCTCAGCAGATGGCAGGGCTTCTGGCTTTGTGGAAAACTTTCTGTAGGACTTGGAAGGCCTGGAGATTCTTAACAGTCACCCCTGAAGATGGAAGGAATAATCCTGCAGGTCATTTCTCCAGCCTATGCCTGGAAACCCATGCTCGCATCACCATTAGGAAATACCACTCATGGTGTCTATTTCTAGCTCCCATGGGTAAATGTCTATCAGAAATGCAGAAAAGCCAGCTGCCCAGAGTGTGAGGAAGCCTAGGCCTGCATTGTCCAAGATGTGGTGGCTCACTGAGCACTGGAAATGTGGCCACCCTGGGAACTGGGAAGTTCCCTGAGCGTAAGAATGGATGTGGGATTTCTAAGACATAGCGAAAAGAAAAGAAGGCCCCAAAATGCCATTAACAATGATTTATATTGACCACATGTTGAAATGGTAATATTTTGGACATATTCAGTTAAATAAAACATATTATGAAAAAAAATCTCAGTAGAAACTATTTGATTGTATATGGCATAAGATATAGTTAAGGATATATATATATACATATATATATATATATAAAATAAGATTAAAAAATAGGAGTAGCCATGAATTTTGTCCTTTGCTATTTCCAATCACTACTCAACCAAATGCTTGGCTGCCTTTCTACTTTCAGGGGTTCTTTGTAACCTCCTTCCACCTCCCGTGCTTTTAGATTGAGGAGCTCTGGGCCTCAAAACTATTGATAGTCGCTGATGGATACGAGCGGCTTGGGCACAGGAGTCCTTGTGGACATTCTTTCTGCTGTCATTTTCACTGAGGACTGTTCCTGGAGGCTTTGCCTCATGGGGGCACCTCAGTCCGTCACGAAGGCCTTCCAGGGAATGGATCAAGTGCTGCTGCTTGTCCCGTGCTACCCATTGCCATTGCCTATTCACTTGCACTGTTGTGTTGGGGAAGGGCACTTTCCTCTTCTGTGCCGGAGCATGAATGACTGAGACAAGACGATTGTGCATCTGTCATCTCCCATCGTGACTTACTCCCAGCGGGAAACAGGTGTCACAGTCAACAGGGACGATAGAAGGGTTTCACGCCACAACTGTTACTAAGACATGGGCAGAGCTAAGGACAACCAGCGAGGGGTGAAGGAACCTTCTGGGTTGATGACCACAGAGATAGAGAGACAGGAGTGGTTGTCTTCTTCTGAGGTCCGAAGGGGCAGAGTAGGGAGCAGTGAGGGGACCTGAAGTGTGTTGCAACTGTCCTACTGCTGCAGAGACGCACTCCTGGTAGGAGGTAGAGCATCCGGCAGGAGCACCCCACCGTCAACAGCCGCCCAGAGGAATAAATACCCCAAACTCTCTATCTTCTCCTGTCCTGCTGCTTCCCATTGGTAGAATCCAATCAAAACACAGGAGGGCAAAGAAGTGAGGTTGAAGCAGTCCTTTGGGGTCAGCCTCCCATGGTGCGAAGCGGGATAGGGAAGCTGGGAGGAGCTAACGGACAATATCCAGTTCTTAGAGTTGTGTTCAAACCAACTTTTCCTGATTCCAGTAAGTGAAGAACTATCTTAGCAACTAACTTACTAACCCAGCTGATGAAGTCCTCCGAGCCTTCATGGATTCAATTAACGTGGCCACGTCAGTGCAAAGCCCCACGATTTGACAACGTATTCAGATCAATATACCCTTTCTAAAGGGCTCATGGCTTTATTTTCTCTTAATATTTCCAAAATATGCAAATATAGCAGAACAAATTAAAAGAGGCTATTTTCTGCATATCTATGTTCGGAATCTATGCTTTGGGACAATGTAGCAAAAGAAATCATGCAAAAAGACATTGTCAATAATTAGCCTAATTATGCCCCCTTGAACCTAAGAAAAGCTGATGGGAGGCTCAGGGGAGATGTCAGTTGTGTCAAGAGTTGGAAGAGCTGTGTATGCACCTGCCACTTGGGAGCGTGGGACCTTGGGCAAGTCATTTACCTCTCTCATTCTTGATGTTCTCACCTGCTTACAGAAATAATCACAGGGACTCTTCTGTATGATGTTATGAATTACAAATGAGAAAATGAATATGAATGAACTTTAGAGATTGCAAAGTCTATACAAGGATTTATTGATTGTGGACGGACAATTTGCACTTCTTGTAACTGAATGTCACATTCTGGAAAGTCTCACATCTGTGTACCAGATACACTTGGAGGGGGAAAAAAAAGCCAGTAAAAAAATTACTTTCCAAGATTTCTTTAAAAATTATGAGGAATAAAGCATCATTACCTTAATTTAGTAATAATAATATTCCATTTGGGCTTTTATCCTTTCATAATGCTTACCAGTTTTTTGTTTGGTTCTCTGAACAATTCTGGGAGGTAGATGGGCACATTATTGTTTTTTTTTTCCCCCTTTTGATGAATTAGAAAACCCAAGGGATGGGTTTTTCATAGAACTCAGAATGGTTTCCAGATGTCTAAGGACCTGTATGGACCCATATGATATCATACAGAAAGACTGGCATGAAAACTGATGTACTCTAGAAGTTAATACCACTCTCATATTTTCCATATTGGCTCAGTCCCTACGTCTGTCCCTTACCAGATCTGTGAAGTTAGACCATAACCATATCTGTCTAGAAACAAGATTTTTAAGGAAATTATATGTACCCCAGTCCTTGGCATGTCTGATCCTTAAATGTCATCTCAGTCCAGACTCTTTTTTTTACCTAAATATTTTAGGGAATCTTTCTCAGATACCTTTGACTAAGGCTCCTGCACTTTATTGATCTGCATTTTATTTTATAACCATTTCCAAAGATGTTTCTAGCTTTGGCCCTCCTGTTCATTAGAAGACTGCACCTCATATCTCCCATTAGCATGGATAGTTCTCATTTATGCATAATTGTATTCACTCTAGAAACAGTGAATGATAAAGCTATTAGGTATTGGCACATGCTTACTATGTGCCAGGCATTGTGCTAAGTGCTATATAATCATTTAATTTACAAAAACCTGAGGTGCGTATTGTCATTTCCATTTCACACATGTGAAAATTGAATCTTAGAGATATAAGGTGAATGCATGCAGGTCCTCACTCACGGATCCCCTGAGCTCCTCTTCTGTGTCTGCACCATGCTACTTAGGTAAGGGAGTCCTGACTCCATGGAGTTCACATGTCAGCTATTTATCTTCTTGCCCAGTCACACCACAAGTAAGTGGTAGCACTAGAATTATAATTTATTTCTCTCTGGCTCCAAACCCTGTGCTGCTAACCACTGTGCCTTATGGTAGTTTGTTCTCCATAACAATAAGGCGCAATGAGATGTTCCTCACCTTGGAGACCCCCACCCCCCCCCCCCCCCCACACACACACATTCAGCCAGGAAGGAGAAAATATCCATGATAGCATTTGTGAGCTGCGGTCATGCTGAATGGCTGCAGGAATCAGAAATGATCACTTTTTCAAACATTAATATTTTATATATTCTGGAAAGAGAATTTATTTTTATTGACCTACTTGTGTAGCTTTCTCTGGACTCAGGGGTATGGGCAGAGACTAGCTTTGTAGAGTAGATTTTATTATTTGTTTGTTTGTTTGTTGCCTTCAAATTCTTTTCTGCTACTCAGTCACTGGGAGGCAGCACAATGTTGCTGAAAGTATATTATTACCCTGGGCTTCAAGAGCCTGTGTTCAATCCCAGCTATGCTGAGAATGACGACAATGATGATGGAGCTGATCATACCATATATGCCCCTGATCGAATGTGACATCCTCAAAGACACCTCCTTTATGCCACCTATCCAGGTAACATACCCATTACCCTATTAATTCCTTATACCACTTTATTTATCATCGTAGCTATCACTACTTGACGTTATGTCCTACATGAATTTTCTTGTTTTGTTTATGCTTTGCTTCCTGATAGAATATAAACAACAAGGAGTCTAGGACTTTGCAGATTTCATCTATAACAACCCCATTTCCAAATAAGGTCACCTTCTGAGGTCCTGGCGGTTAGGACATCGGAATACCTTCTTAGGGAACACAATTCAACCTGTAACATATGGGAAATTGTAAGCATGTTAGGAAGTGGCCGCAGGTGAACTCGGGGGTAAGCACTGGGTATGCAGGGCAAGACAGCAACAGCTGTATGTGACCGCCTGAACCAGTCAACTTAAGGATTGCCTGGAATGAAAATTGCCTGAGGAGTGGGAGGAGAACCAAGGCCAATCCCAGGAGATGTGACCCACAGTCAAGTCCTCCACGAGAAGTAACCTATTGAGCCTAAGAGCTCATTCATATGGTGATTTGCTGTTTGATAGATGAGGTCAGCAGCGTCAAAGGTAGAGACCTACCAGTTCTGGGAAACTTAGTCGTCTCAGAGAACTGAGCAGCCAGGGTGGAAGACAGCCATGTCTGAACCTGCATATTATTCTGGAGGGTGTCTCACTTTAGAGAAAGTTCCAGCACATGAACTAGGCAGGTCAAAGGGCAACATTTAAGCATCACTCTAATTAATCACTTTGGACGGAAAGCTGGTGACCCACATGCCGGTGTCTGTATCTTAACTCCCATCTGTAATATCTACATTAGAAGAACTTCTCAACCCTTAGAAATTCTCTTCCCAAGAGGGTCCTGTTGCAGAGCAGATGTTTGCAAATCATTTAGCCTGTCGGTGATGAATTAGTTTTTAATGGCATTCTCGTGTACTTGTTATAAATCATTAAGCGTCCAACAGACTGGCTCCTATCTGCACAGACTTGATCTGCTGGGGTGTCTAAGTAACAAAAATTCACAGTAGTGGGGATGAGGTTCCCAATAGTAAACGGTAGCCCTTGGCTAGTTCTCTCACCTGTCCTTGACCTCTGTCTACACTCCTTTCCTCAGAGGTCCGCATGCCCCAACCCGCTCTTCCCTTCCATTTCTTCTTCTCACCTCCCAGAGACACTTGCCTTCCCCCACTCCCACTGGTCCCTCCTTGCCCAACCTTGCTCACAACTCCCTATTACTCTTATCTCTTCTTCCCTCCACACTTCTCCTTACTTCTCCTGCTACCATCCCAATCTTTTCTCAGCATTAAAAATAAAAGCTGTTTTCTTTTGATAAGCTGAGAGAGAGATCCACATGCTGACACAGTATGATTCTTAACGCCAGTAATAAATTCATGGTCAGCTCTTCCTGGAAATGCAGGAAATTAGTGTTGGGTAGGGGTCCAAAGAGAGAGAGAGAGAGAGAGAACAAACCTAAAAAGAGGAAAAAGAGTTCCAAGTCCACTGAAGAGCATGCGTTAAGTATTGACTGTATGTGACACAGTGCACTAATCATTAAAATTAACAGTGTAGTGTTCTCATGCTGGCGGGATGCATATGCTTTTCCGAGACACGTGAATAATGGTCAGAACCGTGGATGTGCCACTTGCTGACCACATGAGTTGGAGGAGAATCCAGGAAACCTGGGGTCTAGGACAATGTACATAAATGATCGTAACACAGAGTAGGTGTCTCAGAAATAATTTTCCTTCCTCATCTTAGCATCTACTTGGGAGTTCAGAAAGGAAGGAAGGTTAGAGATAAGATCAGTCAAATTCAAATACTGTTAAATACAGGCGTGTATTGAGTGTTGCCATGTGCAGGCCTCACTCGCGATCCAGCACTCAGAGTGGGCTGTAGGCATGCAGCACCAGCAGGTGTTTCGGACCTCACCATAACCATCAAGTTAACATCCTTTTAATCCAAGGCTGTGACTATTGGCCAAAGAATCAAACCTTCACTGAAGAGATGAGGACTGCACCGAGCAGCTTCAGCCTCTATCGCTCCTGCCAAGGGATCCTGCTGGTCACTCACTCTCTTCCACCCTCTGGTACCAAAGCCTATAGGGCCATTTCTTCTGCATTCAGGACCGGTCTGGGTGCTGGCCATGCCATCTGTCAGTGCCTGGCTCCACATCTGTCTTCACTCTCCTTCTGCCCTGCTGGGACCCTTTTCCTCGGCTGTAAGAGGTGCTCAGGCTGTCCTTGTTCCCAGCTGAGTTACTCTTGTCCCATCCTTCACCCCCTTCCATACATCTGGAAGAGTCCAGGTGGCTCGATGCCACCTTTCCCGAAGAGCACTTTCCTTGGCCTCAATGCCCCTCCACCCAAGGTCACACCCTGTTCTTAGTGGTTGGCTTTCCTCTGCCTTCTACAACAACCTCATACTCCAAAGACCTGGGCTGTGTCAGAGCCTGAGGAACTGAGTCTGGGTTAGGCAGCCCGACTCCCACGTTCCTCCCAACTTGTAGTCATATCCCCATCTCCTGGCCGCCACTTCCTCTAGGCTCTGCATCCCCTTCTCTCCCCTTCTGTATCTACACCCTACCGGGGACTCTACCTTATTCCTACACTTTGACATCCAACCCTCTGTAGTTTATACACAAATACCCAGATCCAGCCAATTCTGTCCCCTGAATCCCTGATTCTGGAGGACCCACTCTGCTAGCTACTTCTATTTGACTATTTGTCTAAGCTTCAAATGAGATACACCTAGGAATCAATTTTTATTCCCCAAACTAGTTTATTTTCTGGGCCTCCCACTTGCTAGAAGTAGCACCATTCCCCTGCTGGGTACCCAAACTCTACAGCTGACTGGCCTTGGATGCCACTGCCCTCCCTGACTCTCACATCAATCAGTGCACATGGTTCTTCTCTCTCTCTGACTTTATGGAGTCTTTTATGAAGCCTCACACCATGCTGTCCAGCACCATTTCCCTTGTCACGTCCCAGGTCCGGGGGCTTACTACCACTGGCGTGAACTCTTTCACCAGTCTCTTAAATGACCTCTCTCCTTAGTGTCTGTCTCCCCTTCCCTACCCATCCTGCACCACTCTGCTCCTGACACGGTACTGAAGGAAGTACCAGCTCCTTAGCCTGCTGTTCAACTGTCTCCATGCTCTTTACCAGCCCAGCTTTTAACGTTTGTTAAGTGGAGACCTGTATTAAATGATACCCATGCATGTATGTGTGTGTGTGATCATTACATTATCTGACAAATAGTGGGTGCTCATCCTATCGCGAGTTCTCAATAAATAACAGCTATTTTCATTACTATATCAAGAACCCTGAGTATCAGTTTTCTCTATATAGCAGAGATGATCACACATAATTCTTTGAATTATTGTGAAGATCAAATTAGATAATATATTTATAAAGCTTTGTATATTATTCACCAAGTGCATGTTAGATACTGCACTGATGTCAGTTCCCTTTCTGCCCAACACACCTGGACTGATGGCTACTCTCCAGGGCTTTCAAACTGACCCAGAGGTCCATACAGTGGTTCAAGTGTCTCTTAGGGTATTGCAATATCCAAGAAGGCACTGTTAAAATCAAGCCGAATGGGACAGAGATTGAATGCTTTAGAATTGCAGAGAAAAACACAGCTGAAGCATAGAGAGAACTTAGAAGTCAAGATGACGGGCATGACACCTTAGAGCAGAAGGAAACATACACAAAGCTTAAAGTAAATTAAAGCCTTTATTTATTCCAAAGAAAACATAGTTTCCTCACATTTGTTCTGGGCAGAGTAGAAAAATTTTCTTTTCAGTCTCCACTCACTTTTTTAAAGAATAATATGCTGAACCTTCTTTGCAGATAAAAACAACTAATACTTGTTGATCACTTATGAAGCAATGTCATATGCGTTAAATATTTACACCAGCCCTGAGAAGTAGGCAAATTGATCCTTTCCATTCCAAAAATGAAAAATAGAGGAACTAAGAGCTAATTTGCTTGCCCAGGACACAGAGCTCAGCGTTTTGGCTCATAGTGAGACTCCAGATTTCAAGATCTTTTGAACCTACTACACGAATATTTTTATATTATTCAAATTATTGAAGTGAATACCTATGGATATATGTGTATGTGTGCACACACGTATATGAGCTATCTAGATACACACATGTATATGCACACATATGCACGCTCATACATATGTTGTCTAGGATAAAGCCTGGCACGCAGGAAGTGCTGCCCACCAAATATTTTCATTTTTCCTTCCTTCAGGCACACAGAAGAGAGAATCCTCTGTAAATCCTTGGCTAGGGCTGATCACAGGACTGGCTTCAGCCAATGAGATGTGAATAGAATTGGCATATGTCAATTCCAGAAGAAAGATTTTATAGCCGGTACCTCCTTCAGTGTTCTTGCTTTCCTTACACCATTGAGACCAAAACGACCCAGGTAATGGCTGTTCCATCTGCCTGGGTCCTAGAGAGATGTTGGAATCCCTGGGTAGATGAGAAGTATGAGTGAGAAATAGACTTTTGCTGTTTGAAGCATCGAGATGTTGGGGTTGCTTATTTCTGCACCAAAGCCTACCCTCTCCTGGCCAGTGTTTTTGTTGCTGCTATTGTTGCTATCATGACTATCATTATGTTGCACCACCTCACAAGTATTTGTAAGGAGAAAGTGGAAGTGCTCAGGGCAGGCCTCCATGCTACCCAAATTGGAGATTCATTTTACAGACCAGGACATGTGATTCAAATTGCCTTTACCATATTCTATTTAAGACCCCAGCCTCAAGTCAATCCCTGAAGGGGAAAGACGAAGGGGTGTAGGCAAAGCCAAGAGTATTTAATCACACTCATTAATTTCAAAGTAAAAGTTGGGTTTATAGCATTATAAAATGCAGAAATACTCCCTTGCCTAACTCCTTGGGAGACAGGCCTGAATGTCATTCTTGGTTTATTTCTCTGGGGAATTAACTGCTTGGATTCCTTCAAAGTTTAATTAAATTGTCACATAACACATAAAATAGCAAATAAAACAGGCTTTTCCTATGTCCTGGTGTTAATTTTATGTCATCAAAATTGTTTAGCTTGTTAGCTGCGTAACTCTGGCTGCCCCAGTTACCAATTAAGGGTTCTGTGTGAACGCTTCTCCTCCATTTCAACACCAGCTCCGGCTGTACCCTTGTTAAACTTTTCATTTCCTTGGGGCTGCAACTACTAATTTTTTAATAGGTTCTTGGTCATTTAAGTTTTATGCTGTACAGCTTTTGATAGCAGGAGAACATTCAAAAAGTTTGACTCAGGGAAAAAGTGTCAACAAGCTGAAGTGTTTGTGAGAAGGGACCTTACAGATTATCAGCTGGAATCTGCTTGTTGGGTTGATGAAGACACGGGGTGGTCACATGATGAGTTGATGGGAAAGATGGGGTTATCATCCAGGAAGGCAGATTCCAATGATGCTACTTTTGTGAGTGTGTGCACCTGCTTCTTTGTCTGATACAGTGTCACCGTTCAGTAACATGTACCCTAACTGAGGGCTTTGTCATCTCTTGGGCAGGCTATGGATGCCATATTCTTTCCACTGGCCTTTCTAAGTCTGTGAACACCACTTTTATGTGTCCCCCACCCTTCCCCCTCTGTCCTTATAGCAGCTCAGTCTCTGTAAAGATGAGGAGATCCTCATATCACTCCCAGCATTGACATGTGTTCCAGGTCATCTAGGCCCACCTACTTTGCCTACTCATCCCATTGGAAAGGGAGTGACCCGACTAATGTGTCTCAGAGGCATCATGCACACTAGACCATGGGAGCTGAGGGCAGAGTCACTGCCCTAAAAAGCCAGCAGAGCCCTGGACATTGGCTGTCTCATCCCCTCTGCTCCATCAGACTGTGGATGTGTGAACAAGAGTATCTCCTGTATTTCAAGGACTGGACAAGTGTCTTGTTGGTAGGGCACGCTCTCGCCGCTTTAGATTTGTCTTTGTGAGTTGGGGGAGGTAGGAGGAAGCCTCATTCTGACATGGATTCAAGCTGTCTTCTTGAATTTAGTTCTAACAGGGAGGTCTGAACACAAAGAAATAATGGAAACTAATCTGACCCAATCACAAGTGAGATCGCACTCTGACCTCCAAGTCCACTTCTTATGTTGTTAGATACCCATGGGAAGGAGGGGCAAGTGGTTGGCATCCACAGATTTCCAACACTAATTCTGCTTTTCATTCTCAGTACTGAAATCCATGATGTTGCTGGATGGCTTAAATATTTCAATATGTCCCCAAGACCTAAACTTGGGATCAAATTCAAATTGTTATGAATAATGGAAAAAAGACTTTTCCTATGTGACCCCTCCCCACCTGTCTACCAATCTCTCTTACCATCCCCCCACTTTCTGATGACCTCTCAGCCATACAGAACCACTCTAAGGTCCCTCTGAATACGGATCCACGAATCTCTGCGTCCGCACCCAGAAATAGCCTTCTGTGTAAATTCTATACTGATAACCTGTCCTTTCCCACCTCCGGTTCCACATACATGCAACTCACTGCTTCCAAACTCCTACATTCCTTCTAGCGTATGCTAAAATGTCACAATCTCAATGGGAAGACCAAATTTGAAGTGAATAGATTAGCAAGGATTTCAGCTAGGTTCAAGTAAATGAAAAGACCACTTATGAGTGATTTAGATTCCTCTTCCAGTTTTTCTCTTTTTAATTAAAATTTTTAATTACTTTTCTTATTTTGGTAAGAACATTCAACAGATTACCCTCCTAGCAGTTTTTTTTTTTAAGTGCACAATACAGTAGTGTTATGTATTGGCACATTAGATCCCTAGGACTTATTCATCTTGCATAACCGCAACTCTATACATATTGATTAGCAACTTCTTATTTCCTCCTCCTTCAGTGCCTGGCAACCACCATTCTATTCTTTGCTTCTATGAGTTGGTCTATTTTAGATACCTCATATTAATGGAACCATGCGGTATTTGTTCTTCCATGCATGCTTACTTCACTTAGCATAATGTCCTCCAGATTTGTCTATGTTGTTGTAAAAGGCAAGATATTCTTATTTTTTTAAGGCTGAATAAAATATCCCATTGTATGTATATGCCACTTTATTCTATCCACTCATTTGTGGATAGACATTTGGCTTATTTTCATAACTTGGTTATTATGAATAATGCTGCAATGTACACTGAAGTGCAGAAATGCCTTTGAGAGCTGGATTTCAAGTCTTTTGGGCAAATACCCAAAAGTGGGATTGCTAGATCACACAGCAGTTCTATTTTTAATTTTTAAGACCCTTCATACTTGTTTCCTTGGTGGCTATATCTTTTTGCATTCCTACCAACAGTTATAAGAGTTCCAATTTCTCCACATCCTTGCCAATCCTTGTGGTGTTTGGGGTTTTTTGATAATAGCCATCCTACATGTGTAAGGTTACATCTCATTGTGATTTTGATTTGCATTCCCTAGAAGATGATGTTGAATTAGTGATATTAAGCATCTTGTCATTTTGTACACCTTTTTTAGAGAAATTTCTGTTAAAATATTTAGTCCATTTTTAAAGTCAGGTTATTAGGCTTTGGTTTGGTTTGGGTTTGTTTTTGTTTGTGTTTTCATCTTTGTTTTTACTATTGAGTTGTAGGTTTTCCTTACATGTTTTGGACATTAACCAGGTATCAGATATATGCTATATCATATCATATATATATATATATATATACACACACACACACATATATATATATACACGATTTGAAAATATTTCTCCCATTTCACAGGTTGTTTTTTCATTCTGTCAATAGTCTCCTTTGCTGTACAAAAGCTCTTTTACTTTCATGTATTCCCACATGTCTAATTTTGCATTTTTTACCTCTACATTTGATGTCAAATCCACGAAATACTAACAAGACCAAAGCCATTAAGCTTTTCTCCCTGTTTTTTCTGCATTTCTGGGTCTTACATGTAAGTCTAATACATTTTGATTTGATTTTTGTGTGGTGTAAGATAAGGGTCCAATTTTATTCTTTTGCAAGTAGACATCCAATTTTACCAACACCATTTGTTGGAGAGACTATCCTTTCCCTGTGTGTGTTCTCAGCAGCTTGTCAATGACTGACCATATAGGCATGGACTCATTTCTAAGCCCTCTGTTCCATTGGTCTATATGTCTGTCTTTATGTCAACACCATACTGTTTTAATTACTATAGGTTTCAAAACAAATAGTATCAATTCTTCTCCCCTTCAATTTGCTGGAGTTGACTTACACCCTGAACCTGAATGGCTTAGCTTGTCATTTTAATTTGGCCAATATTCTTTTGAGATAGAGTGGGCATATCCTAAACTGTTATAAAGTCCTTTCTCATCCCTAGTTTTGAACAGAAAAGATAATACCCTGAATATCATAAAGGTAAACTCCTGTATAACATCATAAAGTCATTCATTGATTTTATTCAACAAATGTTGAGTGAGCACCTAATTTATGTCAACCCTTCTGCTATTCCTTGAGGATTTCAGGATGATTAAGATATATTCATGCTCCTTTGAAGTTCAGAAATTAGAAGAGACAGGACTTAGATAAATGTATACAGTGTAATGGTGCAATGGACAAGATTTCAATAGGATCTGAGAGAAGAGAACTTCAGCCTCCATGGGGTAGATAGAGCCCTGAAGAGTGGGTAACAGCTTGCAAAATAAAGGGAAGATAATGTAATCTTGGCATTGGGACATGAACAATGCCAGAGATGGGTGTGGGGGAGGAATGGCTAGGGGACTAACAGTGGGGGAATAGTGTCTAGAGATTATTCTATGTCTCATTCACAATGACGAGGCTGGATACTGAAGCTGGGCAACACGGCTTATGCAATTTGATACATGGCCGTTGATTGGGTGAACTTTACTCTCTACAGCATTAGTAAAGAGGATCCAGGGATGCCTGGGTGGCTCAGCAGTTTAGCGCATGATCCTGGAATCCCAGGATCAAGTCCCACGTCGGGCTCCCAGCATGGAGTCTGTTTCTCCCTCTGTCTATGTCTCTGCCTCTGTGTGTATGTGTGTCTCTCGTGAATAAATAAATAAATAAAATCTTAAAAAAAAAGGTAAAGAGGATCCAATGTAATTCATATATATGCAAAGATAGAAGATCATCATCTCCCACCTCAAAGTTATAACCCTCCGGTTTTCTGTCAAAAATATTCTGCTAGGCCTTTGATCATCTTGGCAACTCAGGCATCAAACTGGCTCACCATATTAAGCACATCCTGCTAACCAGACTGAATGAATAGGAAGTGGCAAGTGTTGCAGGTAGCCTAGTGGGTTACATGTGAGCCAAAAGATTAGAGAAAAACTCCAAGATGACCCCATGAAGTCTTTTAGGAGTCCAGTGTTCAGGGATATACCAGAGCATTCCCTCCAATGAAAGGGCACATTTGTTCCCACTTAGAAATTTCATCACGAATGAAAGAAAGAAAAAAAGAAAGAAAGAAAGAAAGAAAGAAAGAAAGAGAAAGAAAGAAAGAAAGAAAGAAGGAAAGAAAGAAAGAAGAAAGAAAGAAAGAAAGAAAGAAAGAAAGAAAGAGAAAGAAAGAAAGAAAGAAAGAAAGAAAGAAAGAAAGAAAGAAAGAAAAGAAAACACACAGCATTCAATGTTTTTTTTTTTTTTTTTTAATTTGGGGGCAGTATGTATTACCCTGGGGGATCTGGTGCTGAAACATGGATTGAACAATGTGAACATTTCCACTTTTGATTGAAGGCCAGAGTAAGACTGTGTAACAGGCCCAAAAATCAGTATAAACTTCTCTATCACTTGAGCTTTATGACCTGGCAAATCCCACAGTGTTGGGGTCTCCATAATAGCAGATAACGCTGGTGTCTAGGATCTCTGACTAGCCCCATTAGGAAAGTCACAGGCACACTCCTAAAACCCTGGAGCAGTGCCATAATCTCTGCCTCAAAGAAATACTCTGCATTTGAAAATTGCCTCCTGGCAGTAGAGACAATAATACGACCATGAAACACTAAGTGCTTCTGCTATCTGACCTGACCATATAAAGTTATAAGTGCAGGCAGGCAAGCAGGATTTATTGCATGGTGAGTGGGGTATGCTCAGAACCAGACTGGAGCAGATCCATAGTGTCTGAGAAAATTTCACTGAAGATGGACCAGACATCTAGGCCACCAATATCTGTTACACTGACATCTCTTCTTGATCTCACAGTGATCCAATAGGAAGGGGGAGAGATATTCCTATGATCCTGTGACAGACAAGAAAAGAACTTAGCTGCCTTATTAAGGCCTCACTCGGGGGTGGCTCTGAAAAGCCACAGAGGAGAAGCAGACGTGCAGATATGTAACCATACGTCCACTTTACTCAAAGGGAGGAGGAACCAAGGTACGGATGTACACTGCCTCCTGGGTAGTGGTTAATGTCTTGGATAATTGGTCAGGAGCTCGGTAAACACATGACCCAAAGAATATGGAAATGAAATTCTGGGAAATACCATGTGAATGAATTAATAGGACTGGCTACAAAGCAGGTGGATCTTTATGTTTCAAATTAATGCTCAGAGCTCATTCACCACATAGGAATCACTCAATAATCCAGTGAATAGAATAACTTATCTTGTGTATGGCTCCAAATTCTTGCACTGTGGGCCCATGAACATATTGTCTGTGGTGACACAGATGGGGTTTATGCAGGAACTTACAGGTCTCCTCTATCTAGGGGGATAGCCACTGATACTATTGGATGCCCGACACGCCGGCAGAAACCAACACAAATCCTCTCTATGGCATTATTCTTCAGGGAGATAGTGAACTATTAAATGGGTGGTTGATTATATCAGATGCCTTCTACCCTGTAAGAGTAGTGATTTGTCCTTCCTGGAATTGATGCACACTCCAGATATTAGTTTTCCTTCATGGCTGCCATGCCTCCCTCAGCAGCAGCAGCAGCCCAGAACTTACAATCCATATTATTTCACACCACCTTGAAGTAGACCAAAGGAGCCATTCAATATGAAGAGGCAACGATGGGCCCAGAGCCATAAGCTTCCATGGTCTAACCCTGTGTGCCATAACCAAAAACATGTGATCTGAAAGATTCAGTGCTTACATGCTCAAAGGCAAAGCTAAGACATCAACCTGGAGACAATGTCTCATGGAGTTTGAATGCTTGTTTCTGAGATTTGGTATTTGTGTCTAATTAAGGGTTGGCAAGCCACTCTCTGCACGTCAAATCTGACCCAAGGCATGGTTCAGATGTCGCTATGTAAATAAAGTTTTATTGAAACAGCCATTTCACTTGTTTGCACTTTGTCTATGGCCACTTTCATACTCACATGGTCACTATGAGAAGCTGTAGCAGAGATGGTATGGCCCACAAAGTCAAACATGTTTATTAGATGGCCCTTTATAGAAAAAAATTAAGGGCACGCCTGGGTGGCACAGTTGGTTAAGCCTCTACCTTCAGCTCAGGTCATGATCTCAGGGTTCTGGGATCGAGCCCGGCATCCTGCTCCCTGGTCAGCAGGAGTCTGCTTCTCCCTCTGCCTCTGCCACTCCACCCCTCCTCCCATGCTGTCTCTCTTTCAAATAAGGAAATCTAAAAAAAACAAAAACAAACAAAAAAAAAATCTTTAACATAAAAAAAAGAAAGAAAGAAAGAAAAGAAAAAGTTCACCTGCTCCAGCATCAACCTGCTATACAGTGTCCTCAATAGCTATAACAAATGGGTACAGGAACCACAGGCTGCCCCTGATGCAGTTACTGCCAGTGAGCCGCCTGCTTCCTATCCCCCCCACTTTAGGCTCTACCTGGTTTAATGTCCTAGTTCCAAGCAGAAAACTGAACAGGAATCTGTGACTACTACATGGACAGTTTGCCCCCCCCCCAACACACACCCATGGCCATAAACCAGGAGGAAAAGAAAGGAGACGCTGACCTGCTGAGTGTAATTGACCCTGAGTTCCAGGATTTCTACCTAATGAGAGATAGGAAGAGTTTATTTAGACATCAAGTATTCACTGTGGTGTCCTCTGATACTCTTGTGCATTGTAAATGGTCAACTGGTAGTCATGACCTATTAAAGACTAGGAATTAAAGGCTCAGATCCCTCTGGAATGAAGATCTGGGTCACTAGTCAAGCAACCTTGGATAGCTGAAGTGCTGTCCAAATATAAGGAAAATCTTAAATGAGTGATAGGGAAAGAGATGATAGACATCCCTTATGTTTCCAGGATCAGCTATGGTACCAGGGATTGCAAATGATTTGTTAGTTCTAGTTAAATCTTTTAAGGAGACTACAACTGGCCACCACCTTGAAGAAGTGGAAGAAATGAATCCGTCTTGTTCTACTATCATAGTGTGAGATCCAGATGTTCTAAGGTAGCGAATGGATCTGAGCACACAGAAGATAGATTTACATATCCTCATTTATTTACTTCCTCAGATTCCTATGGCTCACCTACGTCCCAGGTGTAGGATGCTAGCTCCCAGTATCTCATCTCCTAATGCTATTGGATGTCTCATCCTTACTTGGCTGTGGGTCAGGCCCTGGCATGTCCTCTGTCACACCTACCACTGTACCTCCCATATCAGATCCCACCCAACTGGACCCACATAAGATCTGACTCTTCTGGCCCCTTCTGATCTCAGATGAAAGGTTTTACCATGACACATGATCAGCTCTTTCACTGTCTACCTGGAGAGAGGTAAGACAACACCACCTGGAAGGTAATGTAACACTCTCTAAGGTAAATGTTGACCAGCAAGACAATGTCCTGCTCCCTCCCAGACTAACTTCCTGCAGGGAAACACTGCTGTTCTGCCTACCTAAAGATGTCCTCCGTGCCAAAAATGAGCTATGTTTTCCTATGAACCCACAGGTTCATTGGCCAGCTCCAATGAACCGCCTTGTACTTGCTTTTTCGCCTTCTTGTCCCACTTTCCCTTTACCCTTTTTCTTGCTGCCCTGATATTACACCTCCCAATAAAGCCTTAAAATGCAATTCTTATTTCCTTTTTTTCTTTTTTTTTCCCTAGTGGGACAGAGCTCAGAGAACCTATGTGAAAATTAATCTTGAATGAGGCTTAGCTGAAGAAAATAAATCAGAGAAGTTATTCAAAGCTTTTCACCTCAAAGGCATCCAAGATATACTTCATTTCAAACTAGTAAAACCTTATTAAGCAGAAATGAATATGAGTATTAAGATCAGACAAATCTAATATCAGTACTTGGATCTGCCATCTACTTGGCCTGGCCAAGTCATTCATCCTTTCCTTTTTTTTTTTTTTTTTTAAGATTTTATTCATTTATTCACAAGAGATGTAGAGAGAGAGAGAGAAAGGCAGAGACATGGGCAGAGGGAGAAGCAGACTCCATGCAGGAAACCTGACTCGGGACTTGATTCCAGGTCTCCAGTATCCCACCCTGGGCTGAAGGCAGGCTCTAAACCGCTGAGCCACCCAGGGATCCCCTCACTCATCCTTTCTTGAACCTTAGTATCTTTACCTGAAAAATGGAAGTAATCATATTGGTTTAATAGGGACATTTTTAAAAGGCAGCAAGTTACCATATAAGGAACTGGCACATCACTTAGCACATAATAAGTAGTCAATAAATATTAGCTCCCCAGTTTAGGGTCCTAACTTCTAAGGATCATGAGTTCTGTGAATCTCCTAATACCAGACCTCTCTAGCTTCTTCTCTTCACTTAAGTCCTAGACAGAGAGGCCATATATCAGAAGGAACCAGAGTTGGCTGCCAGGGACAATATATCTTCCAAATGGTATCCACATGGCAAGGGATTGACATTTCTGGCACCCAGGTGGCCCATTTCCTCCCAGATGCCTGTCACATCTCAGAGACCTTATGTCATTCTTCAGAGCTATCGTGCCAGGGGATGTCTTCCACATGTGGCTTCTACCTATGCTCCCCTTTTGGCAGAAGACAAATGAGAAGATATAATTCATAACCATTTTCACACAGTACAGGAAAAGCAGCTTGATATTTAATCTGGCAACCTTTCCCAATGAAGTTCTCCTGAATCTTAGGATCAAGTTCTATGAATAAATTGTCATTTTCAACCTTCTGTGTGGGATATTCTTTCCCATTGAATCCAGGAATATATCTACATAAGTATGAATATTAACATGCAAATGCATGGAAATGAGGCCCAAACGGGGCTAAATTTAGGGTTGTAAACGAAGATTAACTTGTATATGTGAGCATATGAATGCTCTATATGAAAAAGGCATTCAGTTATTGCTCTCTACATTCATGAAATCTACTCAGGAGGAAATTGCCTACAACAAGAGAGATCTTAATTAAACATAAGGAAGAACTACTTAATTTTCTCAGAGCAGGGAGATAAACACAAGTCCAGAATGGTCTGCTGAGGAAAAGTATGTCATCTCTGTCCAGTCGGTTTTAGCCAAAACATGGAAAATGTTTGAACATCAATATGCCTAGAGGCAGGAAGAAGGAAAAAATAGGTTTTTTTCACAACATGTAAAGGCAGGGAGAGATCTGAACACTTCTTCACTCCAAGCCTTCCACTACCGTATTTTATATGTAAGGAAACTAAAGCCCAGGATAATAGGTAGGCCTTCATCCCTCAGGACTTCTACTGCCCCTATGCTGATGGAATGTTCTGGAAAAAGACCTGGGGAAAGCAAAGAGAGAAATGTGAATGAGGTGAGAACAAAGGGAAGCAAGGGAGAGTGAGACCTCCGTGGAGCAGAGAGGTCTTTGGCAATTTCACCCTACTCTTCATCAGAGTGATCACCAGCATTCACTCCAGTCTGGAGCTCACTCTTGAAAATCTGGGACATATCTCCAGTATGAACCAAGGCCCCAATCTTATATCCCTAGGACAATGCTTCTGCTGGGCCACACCTAGAGCTGCTACAACCCAATCTGGGGGAAATCAGAGGGATACTCAGGATGGATCTGCACAAAGATGCGTCTTATCTCACCTCTTGCATGGGAAATGATTTCTGGAGAAAGCCTAATGGGCTGTGTCCTTCTCATCAAGAAGGCCCCTCAGCACACAATACAGAGCCTTTTAAATGGTGGATTATTGAATAAAATGCCCCACACATCCCATGACTAACTTACTCAGACTTTACTAGACTTCCCTGCCATGACAGCCATGACTTCCCTGCCATGTCCCACATGAGAGCCTCCTCCAGGCTGCCATTACAGCCACCCAGAGCCAGCATCTTTCAGCTACAAATCAGCCAGTGTGCCTTCCTTGACTTCCTATCACTATGGAACTGGGGTCATTAATGTAGCCTCATATCCAAGGGCAGAGCCACTTTGCTTCCAAGCTCCTTCTGTGTCATTTGTCCCTTTGCCTACTCATCTGCTAAGATTTTCCAAAACCCTCCTGTCTCCATGGTCTTTCCATTTAAGAAGTAAAGCATGGCTGAACTCATCTGAAGCTCAGATGGAACCTACCTTTTCTCTCCAGGATAAAAATCCAGTTGCTTAAAGGAGTAAAACAAAGGATGTGGGATCCCTGCGTGGCTCAGTGGTTTGGAGCCTGCCTTTGGCCCAGGGCGTGATCCTGGAGTCCCTGGATCGAGTCCCATGTCGGGCTCCTGGCATGGAGCCTGCTTCTCCCTCCTCCTGTGTCTCTGCCTCTCTCTTTCTCTCTGTGTCTATCATAAATAAAAATAAATAAATAAATCTTAAAAAAAAAAACAAAGGATGGAGGAGGAACAAGAGTAGGGATGGGAAGAACACAACCAAAGTGAATAAACTTTGACCATGTTTGACAAAGAAGCCCATGTTTACCCCTTCTGTATGTTGCAAAGAAAGTACTCTGGTTTATTTTGCGTTTTCTGAATGGACACAGAAGAGTGAGGTGAGCTTTTTAGCAAGACACTAGGGAAGACAAGAGAGCCTAGGTAGGCAGAGGCCCTGAAGTATGCAGAAGGGGGACTGTTTGGGAAGATCAACATCTAGAATGTGCCTAGGCTGCATCCTTCAGACAATTTTTTCAAAACTGGTATTTGAGCCAGACAGCCAAAGAGAGATGGTGAGTTAACAATAGGTTCTGAATCCCACCCTCCCCGCCCCCCCGCCCTTTCCTTCATATACAAGGGACCAGGAAGAGAGAATACCTTTGCCAGACCTGGCCTGAGGAAACAGGCCCTGCCTCGGTCTGCTTACTTTCCTTGAGGGCACAAGAGAGAGAAAAAGCAAGAGAGAGGAACATATAGGGCTCCTACCTATATGGCAGGAGACCTCTCCTCCAGGTCCAAGGTCACTCAGTGTTTCTCTTGGGTTCTCACCAGTCCTATCCTTCCTCCTCCCTTGCCAAGTGTGCTTACCAGGAAGTGGGTGGGAATAGGCCAGCCTGGTAGGAGCAGATGGCTGGAGCCCACCTGTCCCACACTTGGCACTCAGAGACATGCAACATAAATAGTTTTGTACATAGAAATAATAATCGGAATAATAGCTAACATTTACTGAAGTGACACTGAAGCCCACATTGAAAAGTGCCTATAAGATCTGCCTTATAGATAGGATCTATTTTTATTCTCACAAAAATCCCATGAGGTTTGCATTACTAGTACCCTCTCTATTCAACAGATAAGGAAACTGAGACAGATGGAAGCTCTGTGATCTGTAATCTAGAGAAGCACAGAATGTTCTGGAAGCCCATATAAGAGTGTATGGAGGGGGAGGGTCATGTGACCCAACTTGAAGAAAATATAGAAATACAACAAAAATAGTGACTTTGGAGTCATCCCTGACTCCTCTTTCTTTCATTTCCCACATACACTCTATGAGAAATACTTCTTGCTCTATCTTGAACATATATCTGTACTCTGACCACCCCTCACCACCTCCCCTGGTGCCACACTGGTCCAGGCGACCATCACCCCCCTTAATTGGGTAACCAATTAATAACCTCTTAATTGTTCTCTCTGTTTCCACTCTTACCCCCCTTAGCCTATCTCAACCCAGCCAGGAGACCTCGTTAAGACCTACATCAGTTCAGACCACTCTTCTGCTGGCAATCCCCAAACAGTTTCCCATCTCATCCAGAGTTAGAGCAAAATCCTTAAAATAGTCAAAACTTCTCTATAAGCTGACTCCAGTTTGCTGTCTGACTTCATTTTATATTTTCTGTCTTTTCTTTTACACATTCCAGATGCCCTGGCCCCCTCCTTGTCCCTAGAATAGGCAAAGCACACCTTTTCCTCAGCACCTTTGCATGGCTTGCACCCTCTTCCTTAATGCATCTCCTTCAAATATCCAAAAGTCTTGCAGCCTTCCAGTCTTTTCTTGAAACTCTTCTCTCAGTGAGGCTTTCTAGATATCCTGCATAAGATTCACTTGCTAAATTTTTCTCCTTAGCCCCAATCGCTAACACCATTACCATACTCATCATTTCTGAGATGATTTTATTTTATGTTTTAAAATCTTTGAAGTCAGGATGTATCTTATAATTGGTGGTAAGTCTTGGGTGTGTTCCCTTGAGGAGTTCCCTGGCTTGAGACACTAAATGCTGATGCCCACCACCCCCCACGTCATTAACTCCCCCAACTTCAGGGTTATGTCCGTGGTCTGGGCTCAGAGCTCTTGTGGCATCTAAGAAGCCAAGCAGATTTTTTTTTTTAAAGTCATCCTGGTGCACATGGGATGCAGACCTCTGGCAAATGTGGGTATGACCACTACAACTGTGGGACATCAGGTGGCAGGAGGGATCACCAGTGTCCACTCTAGCACTTCTGGGTTTTCTTGGCATCATATTTCTTTCTCAGTGGCCCATAAAACAGTGGTACAAATTACAATCAATAATATATTTGACTTAATGAAAGATAGATAGATATTTTCTTACATGCTAGGTGTCTCTGTCACTGGAATCCAGTCTCCATCTTAGCACCCACTGCTCCAAGATGGATGCAAGAAGGACAAGCTGCCTTTCTTAGATATGCCTGGCACACAGTAAGATTTAACAAATTGTTGTTGGATGAATGAAGTGGCCAAATAAATAAATCCTGCATGAAAATACAACTAAATGAATCATCACAGAGAGCATATCCCAAAACTCCAACTACAAGTGCAGTTAGCAGGATCATTTAAGTTACTTTACAACCAGAGATGATCTCCTTGATAGGGTTAGTGACAGCAGTCCCCAGAAAAGATCCAACACCCTTTACCCCACATATAAAGAGAGGAGAGTTTAGATAAGAGAAGGAGGTTTAGATATAAAAGATGAAGATGTTATTAGGATGCCAAGTTGTAGAATAGGAGTGTTTGGCTGGGTCTTGGAGGTAGAACAAGAGAAAGTACTTTTGGAGTGAGGAGCAAGAGTTAGGTGAAGGTTCTCACATCAATGTGGTATGGTCTTTCCTCTGGAAAGTCTTTGGTTCCTTTAGAATGTATCTTTTCCTCCTCCCCATACTGGGAGCTGCTGTAATATCAGGGACCAGGAGAAGGAGATTCACTCACTTGTGAGATATCTAGAAGGAAACAGCCCTGGGGGAATGTACAGCTCTTATAGAGACCTCTGTGGTCTAAGCAACAAAGGATCCCTTTCATTGGCGAGGTGCTTTGGGCCACATGCAGTTCACAGGTATTCCTTTGGACCCAATCTAGCTCCTTAACACTGGAATTCCCTATAAGGGACCAAAGCCAAATAGTCACAAGTGGTGAATTTTTTCATATAGTCCTATCCACCTGTTTTTCATGTGAAAATTTTCATCATTTGGCAGCTGCAGGGGGAGGTGGGAGTTTGACATCATTTGAAAATATGTCTGTCATATTCCAAGGAACCACTACAAAATCATTAATCACAAAGGGATAGTTCTGTGAATGTATTTCTGGGGGCTTCTTACCATCTAGGTTTCTATAGTTCCAGAATCTATTATGGTGCCCGCAAATAATAGAGACTCAATAAAACTGTAAGAAAGAGGGTAGAGGGAAAGCTTCATAATAAATAAACCAACATTCATTGGCATTTTGCCTTATATTTTCCTTTCCACTATTTTACAATGAAATAAGCATAACAGGGCTCTATTTGACCCTGGGCAATCACTTCTCATGCTGGGGATCCATTTTTCCTCTATCAAAAAGGGCACAATTGGTATTAACCCTCATATCTTTACGATCTCTATTGTTTAATGGATAGATGGGATCCTAGATTTCTGACCACTAATTGTTATCTCCAGTAATAAAATTCAATGGATCTACACTAGAGGTCTTATATGTCCTGTCCCTTTACCTTAGAAAAGGGAAGGCTTTCCAAAAATCCCTATCTTGCCCTAATTGGTTACCTTTACCACTGCCCCACCACACACAAATTCTTATGTTTTCAAAACACCCAAAAGAAACATTGGAATTTTCTTTAGATTTTTAGTTCTGTGACCTACTCCCTAACCACGAAAGCTTTATGTGATTCAGCACACTGATTAGTGGCATCTGTAAAACGAGGAGAGAGTAGATGTACCAGGTATCCTCAGGATGGCTTTTCTTCCATCCAAGCTTTCTGTTTCCCCTCCTGCTGCTGGAGTCTCTTCCCCATGTCTGCTGCACATGCAGCATAAAACTACAAGGATTTAGCTTTCCTTAAAGCCCCCTCACCCCTCAGCTTCAGCTTAACCTTGCTGGCCTCCCTATTGCACTATTGCCCTCCACTTACTCAGTGCTGCAACCAAAGTCTTTTCTGAGAACAAATACAAAAGGAATGGTCAGCTCTGCAATAGACTGGATGTGAGAGGCTAAGGGGAAAGGAGAAACCAAATCAACTCTTGAAGATGAGGCAAGAGGAAGTGTGTTATCACTAACAGTGCAGACTCCTCCTGAAGAAAGCCACGCTGAAAGAACACGTTACCCTCTACCTGTAATGAGATGTTTCCCAAACTAAGTAGTCACTTTATGGGGAACACACTGATGTAACAATGTTAAGGCCATGCCACTTATTCAGCAGAATATCTGGTATACAAACCCTGGGAGGGCCTTGCTCTGAAGGCCTTGCTCTTTTCTCTGCTTGACATTGTGTCTAGAAGGATGAATTTCAAGGAGGATCTACACGGAACAGATCATAGATCGAGTACATTGATTGAAAAACCACCTTTATATCTGAAAAGAAAACACCATTATGCATTTCCTTGCTGGCATTTCTCCAGGTTAATTATGTTTACCCCATTTGACAGATGGACAAATCAAGACAAGCCTAGAATGATCATTGACCTGCTCCAATCAGATCATTTGGGTCTGTTTGGTTTTGCCTTTGGTATAATGTAAGAGCTGTAACCTAATGGATTCCATATGTATCCATTATAGATGCTTTGTCTGCAGGTAGTGGAAACCCCAATATAGAGGGACTCTGAGCAATAAAGACATTGAATTACCTCATGGAATCCCAAGACCAGAGCTTCTGTTCTGAGGCTTAAGTGGCCCAGCAAACAGTCTCTTCTAATCTTCCTGGTCAGCTAACCTCACGCACTCAAAGATCTTTCATTTTCCTTTGTTTATTGCCTTAGGGTCACAGAAAAACTTCAGCTCCAGGCACATCCTTTCAATGATATCCCTCTCAGGAAAAAGAGAGAAGGGGCAAAATGCTTTCTCCCTTTAGGATCTGATTTCTATTTGAAAAAGAAGCCCCTCACACACTCCCTTTTATAACTCACTGGGCAGAGTTGGGTTATGTAGTATGCCAAACACTGGCAAAGACTATGATGTTTCCATAGCAGCTGTAGATCAATGAAAATTGATTCTCGAGGGGCTGAGGGAGGGGGTCCTTTCCCAAAAGTCATCGCTCAAGTGCTGTGGGTCAGACTGAGACTAGAACTCGAATCCTCTAACTGCTCCCTGCAATGACTAGAGTCCTCCTCATCAAAGCCAGAGAAGAAACCACCAGCAAATCAAAAGCTAAACTTGCATTATTCCCTATGGTATTTTTTGAGGTCTATGTTTCAATATGCAAATAGGGATGAAATGTTTCGATGCATTTTCTAAAGCCAAAGACTATCAACAGATCGTCTCTCCAGATGAATCAGGAAACAATGATTTGAAACATGGTTCTTAACCTAGATAACCATTTCACAGAGCTTTGACTCTGGCAATGAGATCTTCAGGACCCTTCACCACTCAAATCAAGGCCAGCCCAGCCCCACCATAGGCTCTCTTTCTAAATGAATCTCAACTAGGTGTCAACACAGGGGCAGCTGAAGTGGAGTCAAGAACTTGAATCTGAGGTCAGGAGTGGGTTCCACCCAAAGCTCTACCATTTAAAACCTCAGTGAACTGTAATTCGTTCTGTATAAAGACAAGGACCCTGTTCAGGGGAGGGGCTGTGACAGGGCCTCCCCTAACTGCAGTACATACCAAGTGCCTACTATACTGTTGAGACTCAATAAATTCATTCATTCATTAATCCATCTGTACAAGGTCCTATCTAGGTGGTGGAGACATACCAGTGAAAAAACAGATCTATCCATGTCTCCAGAACATGCAGTCTAGCCGACAGCAATGCAGACAATGAAATAAGCAGTTACAATAGAGAACTATCAGTGTCTCTGTGAGGGGAGGTGGTCCTGCAGAAGCATGTATGAGGGGCAGCAGTTGCAAGTCTGAGAAATCCCCATTTATTGTTTAATGGGATGTGTCAGCTGGGCTCTGAAGCATGACTGAAAATTAGCCAGGTGAAAAGGGAGAGGAGAGGGAGAGCACCCCAAGGGGATGGAACAAAGACCTGAGTACAGGAGAGAACTTGATGCCTTTGAGGAAGTAAAAGCAATTCCAAATGACTGGAGTACAAAGTACACATGCATTTGAGATCAGGTATATGGGGGAGGGATGGCTGCTGGTGTCAGCAGTGTTGAGAATAGAAGATATGAACCTGGAGAAGCGTATCCTCAACCCTTGTTCCTGGCATTCCCTACAGTTTTAGTTTTCCTTACTCTCCCTATTGTCTGAAACCCTTTAAGACTTCATACACACACACACACACACACACACACACACACACACACACACTTCCTTGGAGAAGCCTCCCTTGATTTTACCAGGCAGATTTTACACCTCTGCTCCTGAGCTCCCACACTCTTGGCATGTGTCAATTTTAACACTCATTTCACTCTGCCTCATATGAAACTAATTTCTGTATGGCCTCAATATCATGAGACCGGGGACCTTGGCTCATTCATCTTTGAGGAGTCTAGCACAGTGTCTGGCCACCAGAGTTGTCAAATATGTGCTTTTTTTAAAATGGTGAAAGTGTTGACAATAAAATTTTCATTGGTTCAAAGACTATCAGTTTGAGCTCCGTAGCAACATCTACATTGAAAATCCAAGCCCAAAGGACATATTTGAACTTTCTGGGTTGGTTACAAATCTTCAACTATTCTACAAATAGGTACAAATCTTAAAGTTCTGAAATGTTCCATTAAACTAGAGGAAAGTGTGAGACCAGTTTTGCTCATAGTATTTCAACTTGACAGTTTCTGGGCTCAGTTGGAATCAATGAAGAAATTTAAATAATGGAAAAGGTCCACAAACAAGACCTTTTGGAGTAAGAAGAGATGTGGGGGGGGAGCCTGACCATCTCATTTCTGTGCTTCTGGGACAGTTCTTATAGTGCCAAACAGTCATGTTGAAAGAGAAAAAAAATCTAGTCATCCTGCTCCAGGTTTGCAAATAAACATCTGGATCCTTGGCATGATAAAGACCCTCCCTGGGAAACTCAGATGATTTTTTATCATTTGTACGGATGTTGTAATGTCAAGAAAACTCAACTTATAGAACAGTTTCTACCAATATGACTGCTCATCGACGATTCAGAAGGAACTAAACATGAAACTGATGCCTTGGGTATAACGCAGTCTGAAAACACACATCTTTAATCTGTAAGATTTGCAACTCATGTCACTTTTACACAAGATGTAAAAATCACCCAGGTTCAGCAGAGCACCTTGATGACCTGCCAGCCCCTTGGGGTGGTCCAAGGGAGTGATAGGTTTGAGTCATAGAGGCCATACTCACCCGGCTGCCCATGGAGGCAGCTTCCAGGGCCTAGTCAAAGAGACCGAAACACTAGACTTTATGAACCAGAAGTCAGGCTTTATAAATAATGTCCTTAAAACTTTCATACAAATATAGATGATGCTTATTGCAAAGTTAAGTCTAAAATAATGAGTCAACTGC
The DNA here is from genome assembly GCF_048164855.1 of Canis lupus baileyi. Lineage (NCBI taxonomy): Eukaryota > Metazoa > Chordata > Mammalia > Carnivora > Canidae > Canis > Canis lupus. The sequence continues at coordinate 33,704,111 of NC_132851.1, read as the reverse complement.
ACAGAAGACCAACTACACACACACACATACACACCCACACATACATATACATATATATGCACATATATATTTGCAGGTTTTATGGATATACATGAGAGATACTGTTACAAGAGAAAGACTCCTTTGACAGGTTTACTGTAGTCCAGGTTCTGGGCTATAGCCTTGCAGATCCAGAAGAACAATATTCTCAAAATATTCTCAAAAATATTCTCCTACTCAGAGACACTCAAACATGAGCGATAGGCTGACATTGACTAAATTAGCAGAATAACAATGTATTAATTCATAATGAAGACTTCATTACAACAGCCCAAATCCTTATGTTCCTTACCCAAGGCATTGCTGAGACATAGGAAAAGTCACTATAATAATTAGGAGGTTGATGTGTATTTCAATTAGGACTTTTCCAGTTGTGAATGGCAGAAATCCTGAAATGATTGAAAGAACTACTTCATGTAACTAAATATTCCAAAATACTTTTTTCAGGCATGGCTTGATCAGGAACAGGACCTGGTCACTTTATCTTTATCTCTGTCTTCCTCCATGTTGCTTTCTTCCCCAGACATGATTTCACCTTTAGACAAAGGAAGGCTTCAGCAGCTTCAGATCTTATATCCTCTTCAATTAAATACTGTAGTTAGATACTGAGTTCACTTTCCAGAACTATATCTGAAATTCTGTTGCCTTTGATTGCATTATGTGCCCATTCTTGAGTCTCACAAAGTCCAAGGAAAAGTAATGCCCACCTGTGCTTGGTCCCAAGAGCTGGGATTTCAGCCCCAACCAAACGGATAGAATACAAATAGTAACTGTCACTAGAACCAAGGATGCTGGGTGACTAAAATAAATGAATGCCAAGGTCACTATGACAGAGCATGGAATTAACATACAAAGAGGTACATGATTCTGAAAACTTGTCTGCAAATGCTGGCTGCCCTTCCTCCTGAAAGGCTTCCTCTGTGTATAAATGATTATCATGAATTAGCCATAAACAAATCACCATTCGACTCTAGAAAGACCTATGGACTATGCTGTCCCAACCCGATCACACATAATGTTGACATTAAGCATGTGAAAAATAAACACTAGGAAAAAAGTAAATCTTTCTTTTATTTAATTACTATTTCTTAAATACATGCCATGTTACTGTTACCGACATTGATAATACAGAAGTAAGAAAATTGCTACCATCAAGTTGTGTATAATTTAAAACGGGGACAATTAGAACAGAAAAACAATTATAATTTATTGTGGGAGGACCCATAAACAAATGTAGAGACACTCCATCCTCCTCTTGACCTACCTTTGCCTTTTTTCTCCCTAACCCAAATTTCTTCTTCTTCTATTAAAAAACAGAGTACTTTACTCATATCAATGGCAATAAATAGATATTGGAGGAAGGGGGAGAAAGAATTGTGAGAGGTCTAGGATGTGTGCCTGGGTCCTAGTCTACATGGCCAAAAAGCTTTGCTCCATATAAACAGAATATTGGGCAGCCCAGGTGGCTCAGAGGCTTAGCACCACCTTCAGCCTAGGGTGTGGTCCTGGAGACCTGGGATCAAGTCCCACATCGGGCTCCCTGCATGGAACCTGTTTCTTCCTCTGCCTGTGTCTGTGCCTCTCTCTCTGTGTGTGTCTCTCATGAATAAATAAATAAAATCTTTAAAAAAAAAAGAATATTAATCACCCTGTGCTACCCACACATTAGTCTGGTTTTATGCTTTTGAGGAGTTTAGTTTTTTGTCCTTATGAAGCTTTGATCTCAACACACAAAATAAGAGTTCCTCAAAACAGAAAAAAATAAAAAGGCCACTCCAAAGGAAAAAATCATTTTAACTAATTGCTACATACCAGAAAAATTAAACAATAGTACAACGACTTAAATTAAAAAAATATCCCTGAAAAACAAAATACACTGGCCCACACATGCATGCACACATTTATCTACTACTAAAGCATACAATTTTGGACACACTGTATGCAGATGCTGCACTGCACAGAGGCGAGAAGTTTGGGAAGCTGCTGGCAAACAGCACACAGATCAGTGAAGACAGCAGGTAATTCAGGACTTCTTGACACCAATGTGGTGTGCATTGCAGTGGAAGTGTGAAGGGGTGCCAGAGAGTCTGGGGGAAGGCAAGAGCTCCTGGGAAAAGAAGAGAGTTTGAGAGAGATTCAGAGGAAAAGATGTCTGGGCTGGGTTGCCACAAGTTGGATAATCATAAAGTTCACCCAGAGAAGTGGGCAGGGAACAACGTAGGCACACATACTTGTGAAATGGAATCCTGCCGTGTCTGGGGAGTGATGAGGAGCCCCGTGTGTCTCTCCTCCTCAGTGTTAGAATGCAAGTGGAAGGATAGAATTATACTGGCTGAGTATTCTGGAATCTTATTCGGGGCTGAGCCAGCCAGTCAGTGCCTGGTAGCAATCTATCACTGGAAATGTGAGTTAAAGGTTGTTTATCAAAATGCTCTGGGAAAAATGTTTTGATAAGACATTTAGGGGCCAATGGAGAGTGAACCCTCACCAAAGAGCATGAGACCTCAGATGGGCAGTAAATAGGCTTCCAGGGAGAATAAAACCGGGTCCTCCTAGAACTTGCTCTGCAAGGGGAAGCAAGTCTGTTGTGGCTACACCAAAGAACCAGAGTCCTACACTGGTAGGTCGGCCTCTTTCTCCAACTTTCCTCTATGCAAGACTCAGCCTTTTCCTAATACTGCTTAATAATTGCTATTATCATGCAGTTCTGTTGCTTCATGAATTTTAGGCATATTTTCAAGAAATATCAGCTTGGGGAGTACTGAGTTACAAGTCTGCATAGAGGTAGACCTGTCTTGGTCTAGCCTGATGACAGCCTGCTCTGCATAAGAGATCTCAGGGCTTTCACCTCACTGGCTGACTCATCCTCATGAGAAGGTTCGTATAATTTAGGACAATTTTCCAAAATGTGGAGGCCGAGGCTTAGAGATGGAAAGTGACTTTTCCAGGTTCTCAAAGCTAGAGGCATCAGATCTGACATGTGAATGCTTTATCACTGATTCAATCGAGGAATCTTGCCATAAGCCTCACCCGAGGCCCTCACCTCATGCTGTCTTCTCTTCCTTCCTCCTCCGCCGAAGAACACCAACTATCCTGAACTTTCCTCCCTCGTGGAGCACCTGCAAGGATTTCACCTGGTATCGGGGCAGACAACCTCTAAGTTCCAGTCCTAATAATGAGTCATAACACTGCCCCCAAATGAATTGATTACAGTGCATGGGAGCCAACACCAGCCTTACCTACCGGGCTGGCTTTCCTTGGGGCTTGAGGGTGACACGGCTGGTTAGGTGATTAATGAGTTAATAATGAAGATGAAGGTTTCCGGGTGCTTGAGCAGAGGGTAGCTGTCCGCCAAAATGGATTAGCCTCATCCAGCGGGTGTGGCCCTGGGGGGAGTGTTGCTTTATGCTCCTCCAGGGATGTTGTTTTGCACCAACCACCTTGTCATAAGGATATATTAAAGGAAAAGTAGTTTGGGCTGCCTGCTTGGAGGTGCAGGAGTAGCCTGCTTGATGATTTTAAGTTTGTAGAGCTGGCTCTGTTGCAGAGGAGGAGGGGCAGGGAGGGAGAAGAAACCTGGCTTCTCTGACTCCTCTGGAGCTAATTTGTATGTGACCTTGGAGGAGTCACTCCTTTCTGAGCCTCAGAATCCTCACGTATAAAATAAGAGTACAGGACAAGGTGATGACCAAGACCCTTTCTGGAAAAGATGATACATGATCCTATTATTTAAGCCACTGAGTAAACTGTCAGTAAGAGCAACTCACTGTCACCACGAAGAGCAGCTGCTGTTAAAATGGAGTCAGAGTCATCAATTGAAAGTTGCCTCCCAGTACAACACAAGAATCCTCTCACTTCAAAGCATTAAAACCTCAGTCTCAGCTGCCACTGTAGAAGGGAAGGATCATAATCTCCAGGGAAGGATCCTGAAATCAGTGTTTTTTAAGCAAACACCTTAGGCAATTTTCATGATGATGCCAGTTGGGAAACAGAAATGGGGCCTGGATGGTGTCACGTGGAGTTTGCGAAGGTCCCAGACCCACAGCTGTCAAGCTTGGGAGCACAGGAACCAAGCAGGAGCTTTGCAAACCCTGCTGCTCCAGAGCCATCTCCAGACAGTCAGACTGACTTGATCTGGGGTGTAGCCTGGGCTTTGGTGGTTTTAAAGATTCCCCACATAATCCTTATATGCAGCCGGGGTTGAGAATCCCTGTCCCAGACTCAAACTGTGTGAGTCCTATGCTCTCAACATTCCTCCTCTAGAACCAACGGGAGAAGGGGCAGTCCAACCAAGCTCTGGTGTTCCCATAAGGACTGCTGGGCCACTCAGTGCCCAGAGAGATTCTGAAGACCAGAGGATCATATATTGTTCCACCACAAACCAGCATGGAGGCAAGGGTCTCCTCTTGTACAAGGTCTCCTCTTGTAATGGGGGCATCCCCCGCTCCCTCCATGTTGCCTGGAAGAAGGAACTCAGGTAATATCTCCTGATATCATGAGTGCCCAGTGACTACTTGTTGGATTAAAATCTGGGAAGGATCAGGAGGGCTTTTATGAGATGCCAGGGGTCTTACTCAGTCCTAACATACTCAGCAAATAGCTGTCTGATAAGCATGCTTATCATTTTATTTAATTTTTAAAATTCCTTTTCATTTGTTTTTATTTAAGTTCGGTTTGCCAACATAGAGTATAACACCCAGTGCTCATCCCATCAAGTGCCCTCCTCAGTGCCCATCCCCCAGTTACCCTATCCCCCCCACCCACCTCCCATCCCTCAATCCTTTGTTTCCCAGAGTTAGGACTCTCTCATTTTATTTAATTTTTAAAAATGAAAATAGTAGTAACTTTAGCTGCCCTTTTTTGAGTTCCAGTGGTGTCCTCTGCACCGGGTGAGACTCCACGGTTAGCACGGCCAACCTCCACACCATCAACACAAAGCAGGGGTTTGACCCCACGTGCCTCAGGTGAGAAAACTCCAGGTCAGAGATGAAGGCCACACAGCAAGCACAGAACAGAGGTCCAAATCCACATCTGCCTGGTCCCCATGCCACACCAGTCCTGCAATTTGTTCGGTAGATTGTTTTAGTTCTGAGTAATAAAGTCTCCTCCTCTGCCCATCACCTAATTCCATATAATTTACGTGAGAGCTCTGTCACTGGAGTATTGTCTCTGTGGGAGATGTCAGCCATCTCAGCCTTTTGAAATGTCTAGAGCAGGAGCTGGGCGCCTATCTGTGGGAGGCGTTGTAGCATTTAAGTGATCAGCATGAGTCTATTAAGGGAGGAGCGTCCATTTTGAGAGTGACTTGACATTTTTAAAATGTCTATTTGTCACCAACAATATTCTTTCAAACCTTTCAAAATCTTCTAAAACCAACAACATCAGCCACAGTGTGAATCAGCCTGACTTCCCTGTCACTGCTGAGTAGTGATATTTTAGCAACAAAGGAGATGCATGTGTATGTATAGATGCATATGCGTATATGTGTGTGTGCATGTGTATATGTGTGTTCTTGTGTGTGTACATGCATGAGCCTTGTGTTTGTGTATGTGTGTGCATGTGTATGCATACATGTGTGTGCATGCATACGTCTCTCTGTGTGTATATGTGTATGCCTGGACATGTGTGTGCATGTATACGTCTATGTGTGGGCATGTATGTACGTATGGACACGTGTGTGAGTGCTTATATCTATGTGTGTGCGTGTATGTGTGTGCATGAACAAGTCTATTGCAGGCATGTATGTGTATGTGTGGGCACATGTGAGTGCATATGTACATCTATGTGTAGGCATGTGTGTATGTGTATGTATGTATGTTAGTTGTGCATGTGTGCAGAGGAACACACGTGCATGCATGTGTGTGTGCATGTGTGCAAGTTGAATCCCATGGTCTGAGGAGGCAACAGGGACTAGCATTTAGACAATACAGAAAAATTGAACTCCAATAAAAAATATAAATAAATTAATTAATTAATAAATATATAAACAAACTTAGATTTTACATTAAAAAAAAAACAAACTAAAAGTGAGGCAGACGTAGGATGGCACCAGGAGGTCTGGGTTCCACCCACTTTCCCCACCAAAGTGAAGAGAAAGGCACAGATCTGAAGGCATCACCAGCTAATGAATCTCAGCTCACACCCAGGAATTTAACAAACAGATTAAGGACCCAGACCCCTCATCTCTAAAAGGACAAAACAGTGACATATGGGCTTGACTCCCACCTTGATCACCTGCAACTCCCAGTAAGTCATGTGATTTCTTGGTGCCTCAGTTTCCCCATAGGACTGTAATGATGATTAAGTGAGCTAATAAATGTAAAACAATATATATGGCATATAATAATGAACATTGTTATTATTCCTAACTCAAAGATATTATTGGTTCATTCTGCTTCACTATCTTGGGGAAGAGATTAAAGACATATTTCCTTTAATATTCAAATTAGAAGAACTCCCACCCCCATGACTATAGATCAACAGAACATCCACTCTTTCCCTTGGGTTTCCCTCTCCCCAAATATCCCTGACTTTCCAAACACTGTTTGTAGGTTCGGCTAACCGACTCTGATTACAGATTTTTCGTTTTCTAGCTATCCATGCTCCAAGTTGTCATCACTCTAGAATTTCCTTAACAGAAAGTATCATAGTTTGCTCTAAGCTTAAACAAAATCTCCCCCTAAATTTCTGCCTCAAATATCTCAGTATTGTATGGGAGATAGCAAGCCTTACTCCATGCTTCAGGAATAAAGGAGAATAAAGCAAAGAATGACTAAGATGGCTCCCAAGGTGGTCCGTGAACCCCACAAACTGTTAACTGGAACTCTGGATTTCATTTCACACCTGGCAGGCTTCCTAGTGGAGGAGGCATCCAACTTTCACTGATGAGACATCCCCAGCCATACCCTCCTTCAGAAACCAGACAGTCATTCCTTAGCTCACAGAAAGAAGGTCCCTTCTCACTCTCTGCCCACATCCAGTACATGCTGGCTGCTTTTTCACCCAGAATTAGAAATAACAGGAGGACCTATTTCTTTGGGAAACACCCTGCTCTTCCTTCCACCCACAAGATGGAGGCTGAGTGCCTGGGACAGGACAGTTGCTGGCATTTCTTGAGGTCTGAGTTGTTCAATCTTAAATAGCACTCTTTGAGAGCACCAAGAGTTCAGTATAAATCTAGATTTAGGAGGAGTAATCCTTCAAGGACCCAGACAGGAGTGAAGTATACTCAAATTGCATCAAAAATCCAAATGCTCAAAAAAAAAAATCCAAATGTTCAGTTCAGTAGAACAATAGGTGGTAGGTTTTGCTGATATGTAGAAGGAATCAGCACTAATTCTCCAAGAGTAATTGATGTTCCCCAATTTCAGGAAGCAAGTGTTATCTGTGACCCCAAAATGTCTATATTCCAATGAAAGAAAAAAATATTAAAGGCTTCTTCCTTGGGCACCTCATCAACAGGGATGTGGTGAAGACAAATTGAAACGTGCTTTGTGAATTTTAGAGCATTCAGCAAATGAGGGCACGGGAGGCCTCAAGAGGAAGACACCAATTTTTCTGCAAATCAGGGTAAATAGATCCTAGAGCAGTAACTCAAAGAATTTAAGAAACAGCAGTGTTTTTGCCCCAAGGTGGTGACACCAGCCATATCTGGAGCCTGAGGGCAGCTGACTACCTTACAAGCTGTTGTGTGGAGCAGATAAACTAATGGATATGGACATGGCATTTCAGTGTAGTTAATTGCTCCCCACTGCCTCTCTTCTTTGCACTGTACCCAGAACTGCAACACATTCATTGCAAAACCTCAGACACTTGTTATATAGTAGGTGATGAATTTAAAGTTGGAGTCTGGGGAGGAGGTGAATGGCACACTCTGCTATCCTACGGTCAAAGGAAGTGAGGGCTCAAAAGGACCTCAGAGATCACGCCAGCCCAATCTCCTGCTGTGCAGATTAGGAAACAGATGTCTGGAATGGCTGAGGAGACTTCCCAAGGCCATGGGATGAGCCTCCTCATTTTTAGAAGGAAGGAAGTCTCTCTATAATGGCACACAGCCTCCTCTTCCCTTTCTCCTGTCATACACACAGCCTCCAGCTTTTACTGCTCCACATCAGGACAAAGTAGCAGCAGCTGATTTTTTAACTGCAGATACATGCTTGTTCAAATACATTAAGTCACCCCCCTCACTGAATAATTCCTTAGGAGCAAACGTGCAGGCTGGCAAGTACAGAGAGGTGGGTGGGGGTGTATAAGAACTGAGGGGGGATGGGAGAGACATTTCACAATTTATCAAAATTATGACCATTGGCACATCATCTTTCACAGTAGAAGTACTATTTGTATAGACTACACATATGTGTGTGTGGAAAAGAGAAAAAAATGATAAGATAAAATATCTCAGGTTCCTGTAGCCAAGGTATAGTTGGTATTGCAAATGAGAATCAAACCTGCACCCTGGATCCTTCCAGATGCCTTTTTATCAGCCCTTTCCCACAGATTGCGTGGAATGGATAGAGCAAATCACACAGCCATGCAGATTGGTATCACTGTGAAGGAATGGTCATTAGCCTGAGATAGCTTTAGCCCTTACTCTGCATCCTGGAAGAGAGGAAAGCAAGAGGCCAGTGCTTTCTTCAAGCAGGCATGAGGTGAGTGCTAGTAAGTCATCCCCTCATCTCACTAGGCTGGCCCAATATGAGCAAAGAAGAGGATATTAGGGCCAGTGGTTACAATGATCATGTCCCCACTGGGGCACCTCCATGACATTAGATGGGTCTCATGGATGGAGGCAAATCATGCAGGCCTCTATAAACCTCAGATGATGGTATTGACAGAGACACAGAGGCAGGGAAAGTAAACACCTGTCAGTTCCAGGAATGACAAATCACTCCCCTTTGCAGACTATAAGGACCCCCACAGAAGCAAACTCCTACCAGTGTAGCTGGCAGGCTCCTCAAGGAATAGTGCCATAGCATGAGCTCAGAATCGGCCTCCGCAGCTGACAGGTCAGATTTGTCAGCAGTGAAACCCAGGCTGGCCCTGGTGAGAGGGAGCTTATGCTATTGGGTCCATGAATAGCAGTCCTAAGGCTCATTCTGCAGGCAGTGGACGCTGGGCTAGCTGAGGACAGAAGACAGAGTGGACATCCAGGGAAGAGTCCTGTCTGCCTGCTGTTTGAGTGTCTCCTCTATAGTGCATGCAGCCCAGTGGACAAGAAAACAGCAAATAGTGTGCCCATACCCACAGTCTCATCACCTGCCTCTTTCTGGAATATCCTTGTCTCTGATATTCAAATCATGTTCCTTTTTGGCCTCTGCCCAACCGGCCCAAACCATTTTCCTTGGCTAGGATTTTGCCCAAGCCTCTAACTTAGGCCATGTTTTCCCCTATGCCTATTTGATGTGCTATATGCAGCCTGGCCTCCTCACTATTTTCTTTCAGGGCCTCTTTCAAATCATCTGCAGTACCCTTTTTCCTAAGACACAAACATGCAGAGCTGACCCATCCATGAAGTAGGCCAGAATAGTTCTCTCTTCTGTCTGTTAGTTGCAGGGAAGCACACATGAATGAAGCCATAGATGTGAGAGCTCAAGGTGTAAGTGTTCCTATGATAGAACAAGTGATTGGGATCTGGCCCACCTCTCTAGGAACTTCCTTTTGCCCTCTGGGCCTGCTCAATCTTGATCCCAATTATACCATTCCGTAAGATGGTTGTTAGCTGGTATGCCCACGTGACCTTATGATTGGGTGGGCCTGACCAGATCCAGCTCGTAAAGGGTGGCTCTGACTGCATTTCCCTGTCCCATGATGTCTCATGATCAACCTCTCAGTCTCCACTAGACACCAGTAGCACAACAGTGGCTGCTTGCTCAGTTGACAGCAGTGGGACTTGAAGCCCCTTCTGCCTGCATTCTCTCTACCCTACAAATATCCCCAAGTCACTTCTTGGGAACCTGAAGGTTCTGTGAATCACATTTGACAAATAAACAACTTGGGTATTTTTTTTTCTGATGCTTTCTTATTTGGCTCTGATGTTTATATGCAGTTCTTGGGTCAACTTCCATTGTTGAAGAAGAAATAGAACTCCTTCTCAGTTTCAACATGTGACTACTGTGTCTCCCCTCACCATCCCCAGGACCCAGGTGGCCTCTTGCCCCACTACCAACTGCAGGTGACCAAGCAAGCTGCAATATTCTCCCCATTTATTGCAGTTTGGGGTTTCATACATCACACTGTCAATTGTAATCGCAAGTCTTGGCAATCAAATGTCCACTTACAGTCTGAATGCCAAAGTGGGCAGTGCCTATTTCCTAGGGCAATTCTGTCTTTCTGTAAGAATTCACCATCTCTCATTTCACCTATCAGCCCCCTTCCAAAATTACATTGGAAGCCTCTGATTTAACCCATCGGTCAAGTGTTACAGAGCAACATTTGGGGAGGAATGTAAATGACCAGGATCTTGGTCCTCAAGAGCAACAGCAATTCAATACTCTTCCATTCATAAACTAATTTCACACTCATTAAATTAAATAATGTCCTCCTCTCTGGCAGAAATATTTATGCCTGAGGTTCTTTGAAAAACCCACATATAAACTTCAGAACCCAAATGAGGTACTTGGGATGTACCAGGAAGAAGGTGGCCTTGAATGGACATCATGGGGAAGAACATTTGAATAAGGAGACAGTAATGGTTTACTCTGGCTGAGACTAATTTTCTTGCCTCAAAAGCCAGCAATGCTGAAATAATCTCCCAACTTCCTCTGCTCGGAGGATGAGGCATGGCATGGCTTCCAACACAGGCCACTGATGAAGGCATTGTGGCAAAAACAAAGGAGAATTACCTCCCCAGAATTTGTGTAGAGTTTGGTGTCATAAAAAGTGACAGGCATAAAGCCTTTGAAAGACAGCAGATGCAGCCACAAATCTTCCAGTTTGAACATTAAGTCACTGAAGAATAAGAAGGATTTTAAAGTCTTGGGGCATCATCCCAGTTATAAGGAAACCTGAATTTGCTATAGACCAAAAGAAGCAACAGCAGATTCACACCCTCTAAGGGGCGTGTGAGAAATCTGCAGAAGATGGGACAGTCCTCAAAAATGAAAGGAGAACTTGCCAAAGCCAGCAACTCCTCTCTCAAGACTTCTGTCAGACTCTTGAGAGGAAGGGTGATTAGTTAGCACTTGAGGGATACCTCAGAGAAGCTGTGATCTCAGAGGGCTTTGGAGATATAACAGACCTTGGCTTGTCCAATTATATGCTAGTGTATGACCTAGGGGAAGTTAATTATCACTGCTAAGCATTCACTTCTTCTGGAAACTGGAATAATGTTTAATTCACAGAGTGGTTGTAAGAATAAAATGATGCCTCTAACTTTCTTAACATAATTTCTGATATAAAACAGGTGGTTAAAAATGTCAGTTCCCCTTTTCCTTCCCCTTGCATATGATGTGATTAAACATATATGCTTTACAAAATAAAACAGCTGCCTGTGAAAGTCAACCATTTCTGACAATAAGTAATGGAATAAAAGAAAATACATGTGTAGATTCATTACATGGGATATACTTAATTGTTAAAAAAGAAAGGTTGCCAGTTATTAAGGTGAACTTCTTTTAGCTTATTCTAATTCATAAATCCAAACACATCCTTTCATTCTGCTGTTTTCCACATGGCTGCACCAGTTTGCACTCTGACCAAGAGTTCCTCAGAAAGTTAAAAACAGAACTATCCAATGATCCAGTAATTTGCACCACTGCGTATTTATCCCCCAAATACAAAAACACTAAAAAAATAGAAAAATACAAAATAACTAATTGAAAGGGATACATGCACCCCTATGTTTACAGCAGCATTATTCACAACAGTCAAGTTTTGGAAGCACCCCAAGTATCCAGTGATAGATAAATTGATAAAGATTTGGTACGTATGCACAATGGGATATTACTGAGTCATAAAAAAGAATGAAATCTTGCCATTTGTAATGATATAGATGGAGCTAAAAAGTATAATACTAAGTGCAATAACTCAGTCAGAGAAAGCAAATATCATGTGATTTCAGTCATATGTGGAATTTAAGAAACAAATGAAGAAATAGCCTTTTAATGCTATAGAGAGCAAACTAATGGTTACCAGAGGGAAGATGGGTGAAGGATGGGTAAAACGGGCAGTGAGGATTAAGGATTACTTTTGTCCTGATTGAGTACCAGGTGATGTATGGAGGTGTTGAATCACTACATGATGCACCTAAAACTAATATAACATTGTTAATTATACTGGAAGTTAAAATTAAAAAAAAAAAAAGATTTATTTATCTATTTATTTTGAGAGAGAGAGAGCAGGGTGGGGTGCAGAGGGAAAGCGGAAGAGAGAATCTCAAGCAGAGTCCCCCCCTGAGCGCAGAGCCCAACATGGGGCTCAATCCCATGACCTTGAGATCATGACCTGAGTCAAAAACAAGAGTCAGATGATTAACCCAACTCAGGTGAGCCACTCAGGTGCCCTGAAAATCTTTTTTTTTTTAAACTCTTGACTCTACCCTCAAAACAGCTCAATTTTATGACTTCTTTGTGCTTAATACTTGTCATAATTGACATGACCATCTCACCAGTCCTAAGACCAGAAACATTAGAGTGACATATGGCACCTATCAACAATGGTTGATACCCCTAACCCATCCTTCCCTCTACCCCTAAACCATCACTGCTCTCTTCTCTAGATAACTTGTTCCACTCTTTCCCCATTTCCTCTAATACAAATAGTACTGAATCCTTCATTCATGATATCTTTCAAAAAACTAGACAAAACAATCTTGGTGGTTCACTTCCCACTACCCTAAACCATCACTGCTCCTTCTCTAGATAACTTGTTCCACGCTTTCCCCATTTCCTCTAATACAAATAGTACTGAATCCTTCATTCATGATATCTTTCAAAACTAGACAAAACAATCTTGGTGGTTCATCATTGCCTACTGAAGGCAAGATCAACTCTTCTGTGGTAGTCTCTCTTAGAATCCTTGAGCACCCACCTTTGGCCAGGAGCTATTTCCAGTTAGAGGATAAAGGGATGCTTGGAGCCTGGTCCCTGCCCTTGAGAATCAAACATTCTGAGAGAAGATGATGAAATCAACAAGTTAACAGAGAATATTAACTCTGTGCTGTGCATGGGTCCGCAGGAGACCCATCCGATGAAAGGGTTCAGAGGGAGGAAGAAGAAGGGAACGACTTGATTTTATTCATATCTACATTCTGATGTCTAGAATACAGGTCACCAGAATATGGTTCATGGACTAAATCCAGCCCATTATCTATTTCCATAGGTCTTCAAGACAAGAAACAGTGTTTAAAGATGAACATTTTCATCAGTTTGATGATAGAAAACCCTAACTTGAACCCCAGTTAAGTGAAATGTTACCCACTTGTGTTAGAGTTCCCCAGAAAAACAGAACCAATAAGCTGTTCTACAGAAACTTAGCTCTAAATGTCTTGGTCCACCATGTGAAAGCCTCCTCATTATCTAACTCATGACTACTGGTGCTTCCTCCTTTTTGCCTCATCTTTAGTTCATGTCCTGTATCACTGTCCTAGGCCTTGCAATGACATCCAAAGCTTGAGCTTTTAGGACCCAAGGGCAAGAGCAGGAAGTTCACAAAGCAAAAACACAAATGGGTAATAAGTATAGGAAAAAATATTTACCCACACCAAGGATAAAAAAAGCCTTGATTTTTATTTTTTATTTTTATTTATCAAATTATCACATCACTTTTAATTTAATGCTCACAACTGCTGATGTTCAGCGAAACAGAATCTCCGTAGCCCTAGAATGTCAACACCCCTGTGACCCCATTCGATAGATGTGATCTCTATTTCATATTCAGGAAAATGAGTCTCCAAGAAGATAAAGCCTCTGACTGTTTAAATCATCCCACCCCCAATCTCAAATCCCCTTCATCCCTTAAGACTATTTTCAGGCATTATCTCTTTTAGGAAACTTTCTAGGATATGCCATCTTAAGCTGGGCTTGGCACACCCCATAATCTCCTGTGATTCCTCTATCTCTGAACTTGCACGGCATTTTATATACATTTGCTTAGAGATCGCCCTCCCCTAATAGAATGTGATCATCATGGAAGTATTGACTGCTCCAGTTAGTCTCTACATGCTCCATCCGGCATCTGCTGCCCCCCTCCCTTACCATGGACTGGGCTGGCCTCAATGAGTGTGTTAAATTAAGACTGAAAAATGGGGAGCCAGATCCAAACTTCTGCCTTTCTGACCTCAACACTCAGGCTCTTTCTGATACATAATACTGCCTTGCTGAATTTCCTGATGTCCGGCATCTGGTGGGTTTGTAAATGTGGCCTGCAGGGCTAGCAAACCAAGACTCCTCTCCTTTGCCTGGTAGGTAGGCTACACCTTGCTTGAAAAAAAGCTTGCTTCACCCAGACAAGTGTCCAATAATAAACATCGTATTCTCTAGAGAAGCCCTCCAGGAAGCCTTACCTGTTCTTCGTCTGCCAGGCAACCAGATGCTCTGGAGACACACCTTACTCAATGAGATTGACAACTTACTCCTGTTCTCTCCTGGCTTCTGGATATAGAGTCCAGGATCCTCTGATAAACAAACCCTAAAATGGATGATTCCTTGAGCTTTTACATGCTCCAGGAAATAAGCTATTTTACTTGATTTATCAAATTTGACATCAAACTAATTTGAGGTAGACATTAGAATTTCTATTTTCTCGGCTAAGGGTATCACAGTTCAGAGAGGTAAGAAAGTTGACTCATGGTCTCCCAGAGCCTGAAAGTCCCACTTGGAGTACAACCAGGTCCATCTGACTCCTGACCCTGATGCTGCATGTGGCCTAGGCCTCCTGACTTTCCCTTTGTGCTTTGCAATTCAGTCCTGCAGAGCCATCTCTGGGGCATCCCACTGACATAGCCAACCTGCAGTGACAATGATTTGTGCCCGCCATTCCCACGTCCAGTCACTCACCTCTCTGTACTGCTCTGTGACAGCAACCTCTGCCCCTCGAAGCAACACTCCTTTCCATCCCCACCCACCTACAACTTTTCTAGACCTCTCCAGACGCAGCACAATCAAATTTTCCCATTATGTTAGCCAGCTACAGGTCAGCACCTCTCTCCAATTGAAAATTATTATAGATAGGCCTCACACAACTTTATTTTTCTTCCCCTGTGTGTACCTTTCAGAAAATAGAGATGTTTTATTTCTCCACCTTCTCATCTTCTTGGGCAGCTGAGGTGGACAAGTGGTTTCTCCTATAATTTCCTCCAGGCAGCATCTTTCCTTCAATGCCTTTTATTCAGTTGGATTTAAAACCCCAGACAAAAATAAATATGTGGCAAGCAGCAGGCAATTCTCAGGAAGAAAGGAAGGGAGGCTTCCAGGCAGATGAGATACTTATGCTAAATTTAATTAAGTCCAATACGTCTTTTGGTCATCGTCTCCAGGAAAAGGAAAGAATGAAAGACAATGGATGTTTACTGAGCACCTACTATGTGCCAGGCCAGTGCTAGGTGCGTCACAACTCCCCCATAAGATATTTTCCTTATTTTACTCCAATATGTGGGTAGATAGGGATTTATCAGAAACTAAGTTCATAGCAAATTATGCAGATAGTCAGAGAGATCTGAAATTATTTCTGCAGTTGTGGGAGCCAGCCGGCCAGCCACAAACACCCACAGGCCCCACCGTCAGAGCCAGAAATGCATCAGTAGCCTCCAGCTGGCAGCAGGAGGGTCTGGAAATCATGGGTCTGGACTTGGTGACCATTAGGATCCACCCTATCTCCTGACTCAGTCTCTGGGATTGGGCACTGTCTTTCCTATGGACCACTCATGTTCCCTGTTTCTAATTTGAAACCCCTATGCACACCTGGACACCCGTCTCAGACCTGCCTATAGTCAGCCAGATTCCAATCTGCACCCTGTCCTCCTGCTCTGCCTTTGCCTCCCCCACACTAGCCTGGGCTCTGCCTTGAATGAACTGTCTGCAAATCCTCAGAATATAATGGGCACATTTAAACAAATAATAATAATAGGCACATTTTATGTTCTGTGCCAAGGTTATATTCCTACATCCTCTGGGTGTGTTCTTTCCTACAATCTGAAGAAATCCATAACGTGCTCCCTAGCTTGGAAGAGAGCTCTGGCCCTGCTTCCCCACCCACATCTCCATGCTGGCTTGTGTCCCCCCAATCCAGTCTGGTTGTCCTGCACTGGGAGTTGGCTGTGTGAACTGAGTGGTCATCTCATGGGACAAACCTGGCCGACTTTTCCCTTGAGGCATCAGGCTCTTCTCATGCTCTGTGGTGGGACACCAAGGTCCTCAGTTTCCCCAACTACTTCTTGGGACAGAGACTGAACAGATTGGCTTTAGACCTGGGTTTGTTCAGGGTGCCTGCCCAGCAGGTGAGTGAGTAACATCTGTCTGCTGCTGGGAAGTCTCTGAAGCTGGCCGAGCATGACTTTGAGTTCTCTATTATCAGTTGTTATTGGTAACCCCTCAAAAAAGTTTGAGATGGATGAAGGTTAGCTACTCCTCCCAGTCTTGTTACTAGGTTATATTGAAAGCACATCTTAAGCCAAAATCTATCACAAAGTAGGTATTGGTAAATAACCACTTGGTAAGAAAGACGGCAAACATAGTTCATAAAATCTGTATAAATAAGCATTCCCTTTCTGGGACTATGGATATTCCCTGCATGGAAGGTTCAAGAGGGGCAAACCCCAAGATTCCAGTTCTGGGGCTCTGTTTATGTACAGCCAACAGCATCTAGAACTCACACAGGGACACAGATCCTTAGAGGATTAGTGCCAGGTATCCCTGACAGTGAAGGGCTGGGCTTTACAACCTATTCATTGAGGGCAGAAGTATTTCTAAAAGTCAGGCATGTATTCTGAACACCTTGACTTTTATCAAAAAGAGCTCTTTGTAAGTCCTTATCAAGTGAATAAACAAGTCACTGCTCTCATCAATAAGAATTTATTTTTAGTTTCGGGATGTTCATTAGCCACTCCTCCCTTGGGGTGAGGGAGATCAGATGCTTGTAGCAGCTGCCTCTGGATTTTAGCTCTTCAGACAGAAGGTTAAAATTCCACACTGTCCTGCCAAAATTGAAAAAGGTCTAAAAGCAAAAAGATTTGGTGACACATTTGCAGGAAAAATCTGACCTGCTCTGAACTTGTTGGGTGGTAATATCTAACATAGGGAGACCTTTCAATGGCCTTGAGAATCTGACTTCACCTGAATATTAGTGTTTTACTGCAAAAGAATTACAGGTTTTGTATTCCAGGGTGCAGCCTCAGACCCCCTGAGTGATACATAATACCCAGTGTATGCACAGAGTCACCTTCCTAAAATCCAGAAAACAATTCTTTTTTTTTTAATTTTTATTTATTTATGATAGTCACATACAGAGAGAGAGAGAGAGAGGCAGAGACACAGGCAGAGGGAGAAGCAGGCTCCATGCACCGGGAGCCCGACGTGGGATTCGATCCCAGGTCTCCAGGATCGCGCCCTGGGCCAAAGGCAGGCGCCAAACCGCTGCGCCACCCAGGGATCCCTTTTGTGGTTTGTTTTTTGTTTTTAATTCAGAAAACAATTCTTAAACACAACCCTCCCCCATCCCCCTGGTTCAAAGGCTTCGGACAAGAGATTGGATCCATGAAGTACAAGGCAGTCGCCCCTAGACTTGCCGAGATGAGGAGGTGTAAGGGACACATAGATAGACTAGCTTTCCTTTTAGCCCTCTGTTCCTCCCCACCCAGACTCCCAGGGCTGAGGAGTTAGGACCCAGGAGACCATCCCTGACTGCCTCTTCCTGCAGGTTTAGAGGTAGATCCTGGCCTTAGAACTGCCTGAGGGAGGGAGAGAGAGACCTGAGCCTTTGGCCCTCCCCTTTAGCTTTGAATGGGAGAGCAAGACTAGAGTCTGGCCTCAGACCCTTTCCCAGCACTGATGTCTCTGAGTAGCAGACACCTGCAAAGAAATATGAGCTCAAAATGCAAGACCTCTGTGACCCCCTAGAAAACAAAACTGGAACCTAGAAGATACAAGCAGCAAAACCTGAAGGAGAAACCGTCCAGGAATAGAAAACAAGCATTCTCAGGGCACATTAGGAGCAAAGGAAGAGGTTAGCTCTATGCAACAAGTTTTTCCTTAAATACTCATCTATAGGGCAGCCCGGATGGCTCAGCAGTTTAGCACCGCCTTCAGCCCAGGGCGTGATCCTGGAGACCTGGAATCGAGTCCCACGTCCGGCTCCCTGCATGGAGCCGGCTTCTCCCTCTGCCTGTGCCTCTGCTTCTCTCCCTCTCTCTCTCTGAATAAATAAATAAAAATATTTTTAAAAAATACTCATCTATAAAAAGATCTGGTCTTGCTAACCCTGCTAATCACATATACGTACGCATTAATAGTAGATTCCTCACTATGCTACCTCTTAATTTACTCTCTTCAACTGTGTTCTAAACTGGAAGCTCCCCCTTTCCTGCTTTCCTTCTCTTCCCTCTTTTCTCTTCCCATCACCTTCAGGGGCCCCCAAAATCCCAGCATGCTTTTCCCACATTTCGACTCTAAGGGTCCCAGCAGGAGACAGAAGCCACATTCAAATTAGGAAAAGTTTAGGACAGATTAAAAAAGGTCTATTTCAGGGGTGAAAGCAGGGCATGGGCAGACTACAAGGACGGCATGGCTCTGGCTTGTAACCACCCATAGGTCTGCAGGGATGAGGGGAAGGAATGATTGTCTGAATCCAGAAGAGCTTCCTTCTAAACATAAAATCCAACAGAGATGTGACCGTTCAGTGAGTTAGTAGATACTTAAGCCACTTTCCTTCCTCTCAAGTCCTACTGGGTCTCCCATTGCCTCAATCCATTAAGTGTCGTTCAACCTGATCTATAGAAGTCGGCTTCCCAGGGCAGCAAGTAAATTGGAGAACAAACATGTTACCCAGCATACTTGACCTCATCCAAATGACTGAGGAAGAAAATGAGGCGGTTCACAACCAACCTGGCAGATGCAGTCATGGCATGAGGCCTTGGGAGATAGTTCAGTGCACTCGTCATCAGTGGGTCTACTTGTTTGTTTTCGGCAGCTCCTGCGGAATAGAGTGGTTTGCTCATCTTCCTTTTACCAGCACCCAGTCCCAAACCATGTGCTCAGTCGATTGTAGAGGAATGAAATTCTGAAGATATCATGTGACCTTGAGTGAGTCACATGACCTTTCAGATCTAGTTGGTTTTGTTTTATCTGAGGAGGTGGGATGAACACTTGGGCTGGAACATCTCTAAGTTCCATGAGAACAATGGTCATCCTTGTGGCCATGGCTCTAAGAGCACTTCATTCATCTTTGTCAATGAACTTTGAAAATGCCCATTGTTGTTATTTAGGCCCTGGGGATTCCGGTTAGCCTGAAAAAACTGTTAACAGGAACTGGAGCCTTTGGGTAAAGTTAACAAGTAAGCCCAGATCCTCCACTGCCTACCGCCCTCCCAGCTGCATGGCTCATTCATGCCTTTGTTAATTCATGGCTGCCGTGTCCCATCTGCCCTGCTGTGGCCTCCACGGCCAAATTTCCAGCTATTCAGGAAACCCCAGCTGCCTCTGCTTCATGAGCACAATGGCTTCTCGGGAAGCCAAGCATATTATATGAGAAAGACACTTTTGGATTCATCTCATCTGGTGCTTTATTGGTTCACAAAAAATGTTCTGTGCGCACACCTAGTATAGAGGAAGGAATTAGCATTTACTGAGCACCTGCTTGGTTGCTTTACTTGATCAGTCCAGGAGTCCTTAGACCCCAAGTCCCCTGCCATGTAAGGAGGAGAAGAGACATGTCCAGTC
The DNA here is from genome assembly GCF_048164855.1 of Canis lupus baileyi. Taxonomy (NCBI): domain Eukaryota; kingdom Metazoa; phylum Chordata; class Mammalia; order Carnivora; family Canidae; genus Canis; species Canis lupus. Next base: position 33,684,204 of record NC_132851.1, on the reverse strand, counting down.
TAGATGAGACCCTAAGGCAGTAAGACACTGTGTCTCCCAGAAAATGAGTGGCAGAGCAAGGAGAAATAAGTCCAGCCTTCCTGATCCCAATCTAACACTGTTTTCTGGAGGTGTATGGCCAATGATTACTGTACAGGTTTCACACATCTCCTGGGCCAGTTGTAGCATGCTGAACGTGGCTACTCAAACCTTATCAGAATCCTCTGCTTTTGCTGCCTGGCGGCTAACAAAGTCTAATGCACATGCTCTAATGGTGCTGATAGTGATTTTAATTTGTATTACTAATATCATTTAATTTAATAGTGATAATAATAGGAACAAATATTTAGGCAGTTACTCTGTGCCTATCCCTCACCAAGAACTTTACCAACATGAACTCCTTTACCTCTTACAATCACTTTTTGCTGCAGGGATCAATATTATCCCCATTTTACCCATGAGGAAACTGGGACAAAAGAAGCTAAATCCCTTGACAGGCAGCAAACTGAGAAGCTGAGATCCAGCACAGGATCCCATGTGCTTTACTCTCTTACTCACACTGTACTTTGTAGGGAATGTAGGGTGGGGCTTTGTGAATAGTATTTTATAGATCGGGAACCTGAAGTGAGCAGAGGGGACTTGATGGTAAACAAAATACTGTCTCAGGGGTTAGTGGATAAATCTAAAGTACTGTAGAGCCATGAGTGTCTCCCAGTCCACCATCCCAAGAATATATGTCCATTCCTATGTCTTTGGGCACTTGTGGGGATTAAATCAGATAATGAATATGGAAGCATCTAGTAATGAAATTAGTTCCTTAGTTACCTTTGGTTTCTTTATAGTTTCTATTCTCTCTCTCTCTCTCTCTCAAGTCTGAAGTCCCTTTAGCAAGTGATAGAGCCAACGGTCTTGATGCTTGGAAATATGTATACACAAGGTGGGTGGTGTTTAGAGAATAATAAGAAAGGTATATACCTCATTCATTCTAAGGCTAGCTTAACATGACCCAAACCCTAAAGACAGTACGAGAAAAGAAAGTAGTTCGAGCCCACCTCATTCATGAACATAGGTGCCATGATTATAATCAGAGTATTAGTAACCCTAACCCAGAAGTAGATAATAGATCGATAAATCTGATTGCCAACTGGTCTCAGCTTTATGCGATTGAGTTCAACAGCTTCCATACAAGATGAACTTCAGAGGGAACAGAGTTCTAGAAAGGAAATAGAGCAGCCTTCATCAGAGGCCTTGAGTAGGTCAAACTAAACTGAAAGCCTAGAAGGCACATAAAGATGGGATCATGTATCAGATGAAGGAGGGAACACCCCGAGAAAAACCCTGAAGACTTAGCATGGAAAGTCTGGACAGCAGTCTCATTACTGGAATTAGAGAAAGGCGTCTCTCTTCATCATTCACCACGTTTTTGACAGATACTTATTGGGCACTCCTTTTATCACAAGCTAGCTTCCGTCCATCCAAGGTGAGTACAATGCATGATTCCTTCCCTCGGGAAACTTACAGTCCAATGGAGGATACAGATAAGTAAGCAGGGTCCTGAAATACCAGGTAAGAAGTGTCACAGTGGGGCAGCGGGCCCACACTAGAAGCACTTAATAATCCTGGGTAGCTTTTTAAAATTTTTTTATTCGAATTCAATTTAGGTAACATATAGTGTATTATTAATTTCAGGGGTAGAATTTAATGGTTCATCTGTTGCATATAACACCCAGTGCTCATTCTGTCATGTGCCTTCCCTTCCTCTTTTGACCGCCCGCCCCAGAATCCCTCATTTTGTTTCCTAGAGTTTAGTGTCTCTTATGGTTTCTCTATCTCTCTGATTTCATCTTATTTTATCTTTCCTTCCCTTTCCCTATGTTTATGTTTTGTTTCTTAAATTCCACAAATGAGTGAAATGGTATTTATCTTTCTCACTGACTTATGTGGTTTAGCATAATATCCTCTAGTTCTATCCGTGTTATAAATGGAAAGATTTCATTCTTTTTGATGGCTGAGTTATATTCCATTGCATATATATGCCACAACTTCTTTATCTTTCATCTGTCAATGGACATCTGGGCTCTTTCCATAGTCTGGTTATTGTGGACATTGCTGCTATAAACTCTGGGTTGCAGGTGTCCCTTTGAATCACTATATTTGTACCTTTTGGATGAATACCCAGTAGTACAATCGCTGGGTCATAGGGTAGCTCTATTTTTAATTTCTTGAGGAACCTCCATACTGTTTCCCAGAGTGGCTGCACCAGCTGGCATTCACCCCAACAGTGTAAGAGGGTTCCCCTTTTCTTGCATCTTCATCAGCATTTGTTTTCTTTTCTCCTGACTTGTTAATTTTAGCCATTCTGACCAGTGTGAAGTGGCATCTCATTGTGGTTTTGACTTGTATTTCCCTGATGTCAAGTGATATGGAGCATTTTTTCATTTTGGCCATGTGTATGTCTTCTTTGGAGAAATGTCTGTTCATATCTTCTGCCCATTTCTTGACTGGACTGTTTTTTGGGTATTGAGTTCGATAAGTCCTTTATAGATCTTAGATACTAGCCCTTTATCTGATATATCATTTGCAAATATTTTCTCCCATTCTGTAGGTTGCTTTTAAGTTTTGTTGACTGTTTTCTTTGCTGTGCAGAAGCTTTTTATCTTGATGAAATCCCAATAATTCATTTTTGCTTTTGTCTCCCTTGCCCTTGGAGACATGTCTAGCCAGGAGTTACTGCAACCAAGGTCAAAGAGGTTGTTGCCTGCATTCTCCTCTAGGATTTTGATGGACAGTTGTTTTTTTTTTAAATCAATGGTAACAGGAGATATGCCATACTATTTGAATCAGAATCTATAGAGTTAGGACCTGGGAATCATTATGAGAGTTCCCCCATGGGAAGCTCTGAAGGGAAGTTAGGCCAGTCAGCTGTGACTTACCAGTCGGATTTCAACTCAAATCACTTCGTCCAGGAAGTTCCCTGGATACACAAAATGGAACTAAGTCCCACACACTAGCATTTTGTGGTGTTCATCATAGTGTTCATTATAATTACAATTGTTTGGTCAGCATCTGTCTTTGCTGAGAGTCTTGAAGGTCATGACAGTAGGCATCCACATGCCTTGTTTACAGTGCTATTCTAATAACTTAGAAGCATGCCTGGAATATAGCTGCAAGTTGAGAAATGCTGATGCGGTAAATAAGTGTGTGGAACCATGAATAAATGGATGGGTAGATGTTGGAGTGAAAGAGGAGGAAAAATTGTAGAATTCCTTTCTCCTTGAGATATGCCTAACTTCTAGCATCTGGCCTCCAGGAGAACAGGGTGCTACTGCTGCAATTTCACTATTCTTAGGCCTTATCCTGGGACTAACCTACCAACTAATGCAGACTCAGATAGCTACAGACAGGCTGGGATTCCTTTGTACCTTCATCAGGTGACATTAAATCTCTGAGCCTCAATTTCCCACCTTGTAAATTGAAAATTGTAACACCACCTCACAGGGATTTCTAAGGAAGAAATAAGCAGAGCACCAAATAGACTGCTGGGTACTCAGTTGAAATGCAAGAGAGAGACTTTCTGTTCCCTTCTCTCATACTTGCTCCCTCCTCATGCTAGTTTTCTGTTTAGTTTTTGCACCACAGTATCTACAAGCAGGGAGATGAACATATAGTGCTCTTTTCTTCCTCTCCTAAGTTCAAAACTTATTAAGGAATAGAAAATAGAAAAATAAAGATCAAAATATCAATTTAATTATTGGTCCATCCATATCAGAGGAGGTGGCTTAGATGTGTGGCTACATGAGACTGGCTAATTAGATCTGTTCTCCTGCAACTGGCACAGCCAAACCATGGAAAGACCCTCCACCCCAACTCCAGCACACTGTGGGAAGTTTCAGAACTATTTCTGGCCCTGGGAGCGGATTATAATTCCCCACTCCTTTGACCTCAGATTTGGCCATATGACTTTTGGGAGTAATGAAAATGCAAGAGAGAGACTTTCTGTTCCCTTCTCTCATACTTGCTTGCTCATGATGAAAATGTAAGCACAAGTGATAAGTAAGACTTCTGAATACAAGTTCTACTGACACAGGTGGTTTGCCACAGGACCAGAGTGTTGGTTGGCTTGGGATGCCATAGGAAAATACCATAAACTGGGTGGCTTAACCAACAGAAATTTATTTCTCACAGTTCTGGTGATTGAAAGTTCAAGATCAGGGTGCCAGCATGGTAGTTTGGTGACAGCCCTCTCCCTCTCTGTGTCCTCACATGGCAGAAAAAGAGAGAAAAGTCTCTCGTAAGGTGTGTCTTCTCATAAGGGCACTAATCCCATCATGAGGGCCTCACCTTCATGACCTCATCTAAACCTAATTATCTCCCAAATACAATCGCACTGGGGTGAGAGCTTCAATATATGGATTTTGGGGGTAATAGGACTTGGTCCATAGCAACCAGTAACAGTCCAGAAAAAGGATTTCCATAAGCCTGGTACCATAAGCAAAGACCCTTTGCAAAGACCCTCTACTCTCTTCTGGAGTAGAGACATAGTTGACTCTGGTGGATAAGTGTCACTTCAGAAACATTGAAGCAGGGCAGCCCGGGTGGCTCAGCGGTTCAGCACCACCTTCAGCCCAGGGCCTGATCCTGGAGACCCAGGATCAAGTCTCACGTCTCCCTGCATGGAGCCTGCTTCTCCCTCTGCCTGTGTCTCTCATGAATAAATAAATAAAATTAAAAAAAAAATCTTAAGAAACATTGAGAATAATGTTCTTAAGAAACATTGAGAATAATGTTCTTAAGAAACATTGACCAATAATTTGTCATTGCAGCATGCCCTAGCCCACCCTGACCAAAATACCACCCTACTCGCTAACATCTTCCCCAGATGAGCTTGCCCCAGAGATGGATGGAAAACTCACTTTCTCTCTAGAAAGACAGATTTGAAGGCAAAGAGAGAAACACAGAGATGGACATGCTCAGTTTCTTTTCCCAAATTCACAGATTAGTTACATTACTTCTGTGGAAGTCTGGGACTCTTCACTTCATATTTTCCCCTCCTGGACAGAGAAGTAAAAATCTCCATCTTATTATGGAAGTATATTCAGTGGTTAACAAAATGAATCTATTTTCACACAAGTCTGCTCAGTACAGGACACTGATACTAAGCACAGAAACAATATGAGTTTTGTAAGAGCCATATAAACACTATAATTTTAGTATTCTCATTTGGAACCCAGATGTTGAAGGATTCTACGTGTCCTGTCCTTAGAATTGATTCTCAATACTCCATTTTTGTTCTTTCCTTGGTTATCTCTACCATAAGGTCCTTGCAAGGCCGGTACCAGGTCTACTTCAGATCATGTTCCTCACACAACCTCTACCCTTCCAGCCAAGATCAGCTCTCGGCATTAGTAGGTTTTCAATAAATCATTGTTTATTATGTCTTTGCAACTTGAAGTATGCCCCGAACCCCTGCCCTCTCCTCTTTCCCATTCACATTTTTCCCCAATCTCCATTTCCCTATAATTTAGAAACACATTCTGAATCCTAAGGAATGTGTACTCAGAGCCCTGGGGCCAGTGAAGAGGCATCATCCAATCCTTTCACTGTGGCATTGTGCATCTCTGACAGTCCTGAATCTCTTCTCATCTTGCTCTCTCCTGGCTAGGGATCCACTAGCTCACTGTCACAGCTGCTCCTGCCAAATCCTATTCCCAGGGACTGCACTTGGCTCTTTTGCAGTGCTAGCTCCAATCCTCCTGCCAAGAATAGAGGAAGGCAAATGACACTGTGCACAGATGAAATAAATCCCAGCTACAGAAATCGTGCTGTATTTTTTTAGACCTAGATTTTTAAAAAATAGACAACTCAGGGAAGATCTTACATAACATTTGGCCCAATCATCTAACTTCCCACATTGAAAAAAATAAGACTGAAAGAGTTTGTGGGATTTGGGCATGGTTATACAATGAGGAGAGTCACGTCTCTTTCAAGCATTGTCCTGCAGAGCACTGATTAATTAAAGTGCTGCACATCTCAGGAATATTCTCATATTATAAAGATATAAGTAAATATTTAAATTCACCTCAACAGTCAGTGTACTGAACATCTTGGTTAATGAATGTTTCCCTTAGGCCAGATCATCCAGTAGAATAGAGAGAAACTTCCATAATCACATCAGGCAATATTTTAGAGTAAGTATCTCTCTCTGTCTCTGTCTCTCTTTCTCTCATCCTCCATTGATTCTATTGATTCTGTTTCTCTGGAGAACCTGGACTAATATAATACCTCAGTGAGGCAACGGTGTGGCTTGATACCCCTTTAATGAGGCCATTGTTAACTCCTCCTCTTCACTCTACCACCTGTGTCAGCTTTAGATCTTTGTTTTCTCTCCCCTGGATTATTGCAATTACTAATCAATGATTTCCCTGCTCTCTTTTCCATCCCCTTCTAATCCATCTCCCTCCTTGTTACAAAGTTCATTCATCTAGAAGTCCATTTGTTTAACTTTTCCTTCTGAAAACCCATAAATAATAGTAACATAGCATCATTGGCTTAAAGGCATGAATCTAATCCATAATCTAATCTTAAAGGCCGGATTCTAATCCATAATTCTTCACATAATCCAACTCATTAAAATCTCCCAACAATACTATGAAGTGGATACTTTTGCTATTCCCACTTTGCAGATGAGGAAATCAAGGTAGAGAGTGAATAAGTAAGTATCTTGTCTGCACCACATGGTAGTAGAAGGAGGATACAAACCCTGGTAGTGGAATGCCTGTGCCTGTGTCTTAACCTCTACTGTATTGGACATCTTATTTCTCTTTTTCATCTAGAAAAACCCTGGTCCTTAGCACGCGGTCCTTGGTGGCATTGCCTTATAGCAGCTCCATTGGACAACTCCAAAAGCATCACTCACAGACTAGTGCACCTTGCCAGGTATGAATTCTCATGACTCAGTATTTTAAAATCTTGCATATGTTGTGCTCCACCTTCAAGAAATTACTTAAAATCCCTAAACATACCATACAGAATCCCACTTCGCTCCCTTACACAGGTGCCTATCTCTGTCTGGGATGTCCTTTCCCATGGGCCACTTGGGAAACTTCCTCTTTGAGCCCCCACTCATCTTACCTCCTCTGTAACTCCTCCTCTGAGAAACTTGGGGCCAGGCAGGACCTCCAAATGCCCATAGAGGGCTTACCTCTCTCCACGCCAGAATAACCCATCTTAACTGGAGTCCTCAATTTTGTACTTCTGCTTCTCTGGGTCTATGGCTGGGTATAGACTCTTCTAGACCTTAATATAGACTAACTGAGTAAACTGAATAAGTAACTAAATGAATGGGTTCTTAGTGTTTATTGAAACAGAGTGAATTAGAGATTCCAGAGGATTAACAAGAACCATAGGGGCAAGGCTGACCTAATTCTCAGTACAGACACAGGGCCATGTCCTCAGAAGTATTGCCTTGCTGAGTAGTTAAAGCCCATGATTCCACCACTAGCATTCGACTCTTCTAGCTTAAAGTTGTAACCAACTTAAGAAGTAAGTCCCCATGTGAGAGGTCACACCAAAGCTACCATTCAACGGTATTTCAGTGAGGCGAGCCAATCCAGTACTTCCCCCAGAACAGGTCTGAAGAGGATCAGAGTCCATGGAGAAGAGAAGGGATCAGGCTGGTGGGCAGGGGCAGTGGACCACTGAGTCATTTTTCTGGGTTTGTTTGGTGAAGACATGGAGTAAACAGCCCAAGCCCCACATGGAATAATTTTATGGTGACCTTCCTTCTCACAGACACATCCCTCCTCCACATTTTGTCCCCAGGCTAAGTCGTGCCAACTGAGTCACTCTATTTGGGGGTGGGGTGCTTTGGGGGCTTTTTTGTTTTGTTTTTATTTTTTGAGGTGAAGGGAGGTGGTAGAAAGAGCACTAATTTGGAGTCATAGCCTCCAACATCAGCCCTGGCTATGCTATTTCCAGCTGTGCGTGTGTCCCTGACTGTCCTTTAGCTACTGCACATCATATTTTTCCAGCATTCTAGTGGAATCCAATGCTCAGGATTTCACATCTAGTGTCTTCACTCAACTCCATGAAGCAGGTAGTTCTGTTATCCTGTTACACATGAGGAGAAAGGGGTACAGGGATGTGGCCAAGGCCATAGGACCAGCAGCAAGTTCGCTTGGACCCTAGCTCTGCCTGTGTCCCATGAGCCTCACTCAGTTTGTTCATCTGTAAAAAGAAGGGGCTGGAATGGTTGTCTTTCCAGCTCTTTCATTTTATGACTTGATATTCACTCATGATTGGGGCAGGTTCGAAATTACTTCAGAGACCTAGCCTCTGCCAAATCGTAATCAAATTGGCTGCCCAGCCTTAGGTCCAATGAACAATACTGTGTCCGTGGCTCAGCCCCACTTGATGGTGGCAGTGGCACAGTTTCTGGGATTTCTGGAGCCTGCCTGGGGGCTGGCCCTGTGTCACTTCACCCCTTACACTCAGCACAATAAGACACTAGCCTTTCAAAACACATCAGCATGTTCTTTTTTGCTGCATCAAGACCTCTGCTCATATGATGACTCAATCACTGTGATTTATTTTAATTGAAAAGTCTACTGGCCACCTTTTGCCAAAGCATCTGGCCACGTCCTATTTGATTTCCAACCAGAAAACACCCTGCTAGGTTGCAATGACTACACAGGCCAGCGAGGGAGGAGCGGGATGTGATAGGCTATTTGGCTTCCATCTGACATTTAAGGAGATCTTCAAATTCAAATTTTAAACTTGTTTTCTAAATGATTATATATATATATATATATATATATATATATATATATATATCATTACATAGATTTTGGCAACAGTTTTAAAAGTAGTTACTTTTAATAAATAGAACTTGATATTTTACCCTGTTTTTATGGTTTCTTCCTCTTTGAATTTAGTGAAAGTATCAAACATACGCCAGAAGCGAGGGTCCCCACGGTGGTTGAGGTAGTGGCTTCATGACTCTTTCCTGTGTCCTCATAAATTCCACATATGAGTGAAATCATATGATACTTGTCTTTCTCTGACTGACTTATTTCACTTAGCATAATGCCCTCTAGTTCCATCCACATCATTGCAAATAGGAAGATTGCAATTCTTTTTCATGGCAGAGTAATATTCCAGGGTGTATATAGCCCACATCTACAGTCATACCTCCCTGAATGTGTCCAATCTTATCGTCCCTGTATCTTCAGACAACTTGCTAAATTTCTTTTCATCTTGACTTTCTCATCTACAAAGCCAAGCTAATGCCACCTGCATGTAAGAGGTTTTGCTTGCTTGTTTCTCTTTATCCTTTTTCCTTTCTTGATTCTCCCCTTCACTCTTCGCACACTTGTTAATTTTTTGGTGCAAACCAGCTGAGAAAGCATCTGAACATACAAGTTCAACAGGACCAGGAAAAATTAAGAAATGTCTACTGATATCAGGGAAAGTGAAAGGGAAGAAATCCAAAAAGGAAAAACAAGTAGAGAGAGAGGAGACAAGAAGAGGAAAGTCTATGAGATGGAGAGGAGCCACGAGAATCGTTTCTGTGAGGTTCACTGTTGTTCTAAATTTTCCCAGTTTGTCGTGTTTTAATTTTCCAAAAAGGCCCGAGATCAGTGATTCCTCATTCTTATTTTACAGACTGGGAAAACCAGCCTCAAAGAGTTTGCAACACTTGTCCCAGGTAACTCTCTTATGGGAAGAGTGGTCAAGATGTAAATGTAGCTTTTCTCATTCCAGAGCCCAGGCAATGTTCCCCACATGGGAGTAGAGGACATATAGCAGGAGTGTCCACTCTGAGGTGGCTATGGCGTCCATAGTCATCGAGGGCGTCATGAGGTTATTAAGCTCCTCTGGGTTAGATTCAACAACAGTGGGAAGTGCCAAAAAAAAACTTGCCGCATTTGTATATTGGTAGGAAGCAGATATGGTTGTGGCAGTTTCTAGGAAGATACAAAGGAGGAAAAAAATCCCTTCTGATAGCTCATGAATTTATAGCATTTTAAGGATAGACGGGAACCAGTCTAACCTCCACTCAGTGCAAAAATCTTTGATACAACCTCACAATGAATGGGCTCTTAACTTTGGCTTGATTACCTCAGCCAGTATGAGATCACTCCTTACATGGCAGGATCCTATACAAGAGCATCCTTGTGTTCCTAGACTGAACTGACAAGATGTATTCATTGGTGGTAACTCTGCCCTCTAATCTTAATCTCTGTGGGTCATGAAGGACCTTACAATATAGGTTCATGTCTCTTCTAAAGACTCTTATTTAGAAAAATAAAACTTCTATGGCAATTCCTCCCATGACATGGTCATGGTATTCATTACCCACTATAGGGCATTTGTGTACAGAAAGGCCCTTGGATGTCTTGCTTGTCAGAACACCTGTCAGGCTCCCACTCCTTCACTTTCTCTTTATAATATTGATTGGGTTTTCTTCTGATTGATGAAGTAATACATATTAATTGTAGACACCTTAGAAAATAATATCGACAAATAGGTCATTATTAACTTCTGATTCTGAACCAGGCACTGTGTAATATACACTTTAACATATATTATCTCATTGAAAATTCACAACAGCCCTGCAGGGTCATCTTTACTTCCATTTTAGGAGGAAGACTCGGAGGATGCAGGTCATTTTCTCAAGTTCACATCCATTAAAAGAAATTTCAAACCCAAGTCTCTGCCATAGCCCAACAAAGAAAATGAAAACCACTAGCAAGTTGGAGGAATTATGCCAGTGTATTTTAATATATCTTCCCTGTGTTTAGTCTGCCTATAAACATTCATATTTTTTCTTCAAATTGGAAACATACTATACGTACTGGACAATGGGTAGACATAAAGTACCATTCAGCAGCAATGCTGCCAATTTATTCAAACTTTTCCCTGTTGATAAACATTTAGATTTCTCTGCTCATTTGCTAACATGAATAATTTTGTGAAACACATTCTTATAAACAGATTTGTGCTATTTGTGACCATTTTTTTCTTAAAATAAATTCCTAGGAGTAGAATTCTCTTATAAAAGTACCTGAAGCTGACCATAATCCTCCAAAAGGGGTACTTCCACATGTAAGATAAAAACCACTGTGCCAAAAAAAAAAAAAAAACACAACACTGTGCCCAGAAAATGCTTTACTTTTTTCCCAGAAATTATATGAAAACTGCATCCTTGATTAATTAGGCAGGCTTTGTACTCCAAGCCCTAGAACGACATTGGGCATGTACTAATATTTTTTGAATGATTGACTACATGAATGAACGAAATGAAAGTGACTTCATGAGCCTCCCTTAAGGGAAGGTCCTTGTATTCTCTGAGATTCCTGGGGAGTGAATGACCAAACTTATGAAAAAAATACAAGCAAATACAGGAAGGCCCATAAGCTTTAGACTCCAAAGCACTGGAATGCAACCCAGTTCTCCTCCATACACTAGCATGTACCATTCTTTGGTGTATAGCAGTGTGCATACACCAGCTGGAACAGCCTGACGTTTCCAGACAGCAGCCACTCATCACCACAGCAGGTTAGATCACATGATGTCTAGGTAAAATTCTCTATGTCTGAGTCAATAAGAGGATATTTGTCTTTAACGGTAGGATTTGGGTAGAAAGAAAGTAATCTGGAAAACCTCAGTTAGTTAATCATCTGATTTCCATTTCTGTAGCACTTTACAGTTTATACAAACTTGCATGCATAAGTCATACAATAAGGTATGCATTATTATTTCCATGTAACAGATTTGGAAACTAGTATCTGAAATTTATTTTCTTAACTAACTCAAGATCACATAGGTAGTAACTGGAGGCATCAGAATCTGTAGCCATGCATGTCTGTAACCCAAACAGGGATTCTCTCCCCTACATCAGTCTGCTGACCCCACTACCTGCCTCCCACCTCACTTCTCCCATCTGATAAGCTCTCTCCAACTTCTGTATTTCCTGAGTTATCCAGTCGCACATGGACATGCTCAGACCCACCAATCAAGTATCTCAGGCTACCTGTCCAAAGATCTAGCTCCTGCCATCTGCCTCAAGGACCATGCTCACAGAGAAGAAATGGACAGGCTTGCTGTTGAGTCTGTCCTCACCACAAAAATAAGAAACAATTATTTACTAAGGCTTGGCTTGAAAGCGTATCATTTCTCAGGCACACTGCAGCCCAGCTGTCAAACAGAAGCACTTTTTATCACCAGGAATCTGGCTGTTTTCAAACCAGCGACCTCAAGGTAAAAAGATTCAGCCAAGTAGCTCATTAGCAAGACAGAAAGCCTTTGAAGCCAGCCATTCTGCCCCAACTGGCTTGCCCAAATGTGGGATCATTTAGGAGGATGTATCGAAGGGTGCCATCTGCGGTGATGCATCTAACTGGTGTCATGTTTATTTCCCAAGAGGAGTTCTGTGCATTCCAAGTTTCCTTGCCCAGCCTTGGAATAAATCAAAGACAGCAGCTGGGACCTTGGTTTTCATGGAAATGGTGCTATTTTAAAGCAAGGGACACTTCCTTGATCATTCAGAGATTAGGAATGGCAGTAGCATTTTGAAGGGCCAGTCCTGGGTGTAGCTGAAGAGGTGTCTATGGACAGAGCCTGGGAACTGAGGTCTTCATCAGGGACATTTGGAAGCAGATAAAACTGTGGGAGGATAGTGGGACACAAATAAGTCAATGGGTGAGAAAGCACAGTTGCACAAACTAAATTTGAGAGCAAAGACTGAACAAAAACAGATCTATCTCAGGAAATTCATTCATTCACTAATTTGTTCATTCATTTACCAAAATGTTTTTGAAACACAGTTCTGGATCATGAAAGTATCACTGAATAAAATTGACAAATATCCCTGTCCCAGAGTAGGTTATATTCTGGTGGGGGAGGACAGACAAAAGACAACTAACCTAAGAAGTAAATAAATTATAGAATGTTACCATAGAAAAATAATGAAATCCCAAGGAAGGGCTCAGAAGCCAAGAGAGGATAAAATGTGAAGGCAGGTGCAGGTAAGAATTCGAAGGTGAGACCAAATGGACCAGGGCAGGGAGCTGAAGAGCCCACAGGGACAGATGGAGAGTTAGTTTGTTTTGATGCCACTCACAGCATTGACATTCATTCTCATTCACTCATTCAGTTAATGATTGTGCATCGCCCACCTTCTGTATAGGAGTCACTCTGCCAAACACACAATGTTTATGAAAGATGCCCAAGCCCAAGGAACTCACAATTCAGAAAAATGGTTTTGAATACACATGACATCATCTGGAAAAGATATTAAAATTCAAACTTCTAGGCTTCACTCTTGAGGAGTCTGATTCTATATCATTGGCATTTTCAACAAGATTTCCAGGTGGCTGGACATATAAATAGTTGATGATAAGTAGGAAGAGCAAAGGTAGACACATATACACAAAAGTCATTTAATGAAAACGGAAGGTTATATCAACAAAGGCTTCCTGCAGAAGGAGTCATGACCTAATTCTTCAAGGTTAAATAGGAGTTGCCCAGGCAAATATGAAGAAGGGGAGTCTAGCAGCCAGAGGGGAAAGCATGAGCAATGACCAAAAAATAGGGATCTATTGGTCCTCCATTCCACAGGCTCACTTTTCTCCTTGAAGAAAATGACAGGTATTCTAATGTGGACTTGGCCAACCATTGGCCATTATTCTCAGCCCTCACTTCTTGTGTTCTAACCTGGTGTCCACCCACCCTCAAGTACTGATAAGATGCATGTCAGAACATGGGGCTCTATTCCTGAAACAGAATAGCTAATCCACAAATGTTTGCTAGTAAATTCATTCCCCAAGCAGTTGTTGGTTTGGGGAGATGTTGCGCAGAGATGACATTTAAGTTGTATCTTAAAAGTTCACCACGGGTTATCTCAAAAAATGCATAGGGTATATAAGAATCCAAGCCTACTTGGGAAATTTTGATAGCTTCAATAAGGTTGGTCAGCAAATGCCAGGAGAAAGTAGAAAATAAGGCTAGTTACAAAGCTTAAAGACAGATTTTGAAGTGTTTGAATGTTACACAAAACAGCCTGAACTTTAGTTTGAACATAAAAGGGCCATCTGTTTTTTGTTTGTTTGTTTGTTTGTCTTTAATATGGGTTGAACAATTGCTATATGTTGGTCACTGTGATAGAAACTGAAGATATGACAATGATCAGAGGTGGTTCTGTCTTCTTAGAACTTAGTTGAGAGGGAAAAAGAGACAACCGATCAGTGGGCTGGGGTGAGTGTCTAGCATTGTCCACGTTGGATGAGGGATCCTATGTTGGCCACCGTGGTGATGTATGAAGGTCCTCCCTTCACACCACCACAAACCCTCCCATAGCCCCAGATCCTGTCCTCTATCCCTGAGGAATTATGAATTTCCTAGAGAACTAAATAAGATGTTGACTACTCAGGTAGGTCAGATTGAGAACTGAGCAGAGCATGGGATATAGACAAGTCTTGGGTCTAGCTGATGGCTCAAAGGCAATACATTGGCTGTTGTCAGCAAGAGGCCTTCAGTGGTTGGTATCAAGAAAGAAAACTGGACATTGCCCAGGTTTGCACATTGCTCTGGTTCCCTGATGCTCATCATGGAGACTTTATCCAGTCCACAAGTAGGAATACTCTTCACGGTGATTGACTGTTGGCATCCTTCTGCCTTATGTTGGAAACAGTGCCTTTAAATCTTTAAATAGTCAAGTACTCCAAACAAATGTAATCACAAAATGCCAAGAAGCAAAACCCACATAAATAAATGATCATTTTCCTTCTCACCGCTTTCTGAAAGCTCATTATATCTGAACTCACTAAACAAGATTTCACAGACTCTATTTGTCTAGCTTGTAATTAAAGCACTAGTTTTCCCCAGTCTGAAGTCACGTGGTGGTGGTGGGGGAACTTCGGCAAATTGTTCTCAAAATGGCATTCTTTCTAAATTAGTTGTAAAATTTACATTGCAACTTACTCCCCATTAATGGACAGTATATTTTAAATTTGTGTTATTCTAACTTAATTAGCTATTTGCTACTCAGGGAAAAGGTAATCAGGAAGGCAGGGGATGGAAAATGCACAATGTGCATGTCTAATAACTGCTTAATAATTGCAATGGAGCCTTCATAGCCAGCATTCCTTCAGGTACTCCAAAGTCTAAAAGTGCTGGGTTTTCTCTACTGGAAGATCCACCTACAGAAGAGTCTCTAGGATTTATTAGAAGGAAAACAGGTGGTCGGATTGTGAACTTTATCTTAAATTCTGCTAAATGGTAACATGGAACACGATGAGAACTGTAGTTAAAAGGAGTTGCATCAGTTCATATAAGGTCCATCTGAGAACGATAGGCACAAATATATTTCTCTCACCCATAATGGATATAGGCAATATTGGGCAGGGTAGCTTTTTTAATTTGTCAGGACCAAAGTTCCTTATATCTTGCTGTTCTGGAATCCTTGGCACATGACTTCTACCTCAGAGTCCAGCACGGCTGCTCAAGTACCAGCCATCACATCTCTCAGTAGAAAGAAAGAGGGTAAACACAGAGACTGCCTTTGGAAACATTTCCTTCAAATCACAAATGACCTGCTTATGTACCATGAGCCAGAACATGGTCATTTAGACACATTGAACTGTATAAGAGGATGGGAAATGTAATTCTATTCATGACAAGCATGCATTCAGCTATAAAAATTGTTTCTGAATGAAGAATAAAAGAATAATATTTGGAGTAAGTCAAATTAGTCTCTGCTGGGGTCAGGGAGTAGGGTACAATTTCTTAACCCAAGAGGAGCACCCATCCTAGGCACTAGAGGAAAATTAGCTTGAGCACTGCTGAAGGCAGAAAGCCTCAGGCCTTCTAGAGCCCATCAACTGCTTTCTCAGATGCCATAGAATCCTTTCACCTTTCATTTCCCTTGCTGAAAAAGAAGAGACACAAAAATTCTGCACATCTGTGAGGGAGATTTTTGGCTCCTTTTCCCTCCACACTAGCCAATGAAAGCTTCCCTTGTTCAATGAGAAAGTTCAAATCATTTTGTATTTCAGATGGAATTTTCATATATATATATATATTCATTTTGATCTGATTAAGAGACCTACCTGGTACAACTATTCATGCTCCTTCAGATGACATTGGTAGGCTGTGGGCAAGGGAAAAAAAGAGAGTTACTCTCCATGGTGAGACATCACGGCATTTGCCAAGAGTAAAAAGCCTGGCATGCCAGAAATCCAGCTTCTGGGAAACCACCCAAGGATTGTTTGCCCATTCATCCCTGCTGTTCAGAGGAAACAGCCCCTCTTTTTACACAAGTTCCATCCTTTTGTTCTTACAAATTCTTCAAATGCAGACTCTTGAAAGAGGGGGAAAACGCAACAATCAAATGTCAAAAATCTTCCCAGGTTCATGAAGTGGAGCTAAGGGGGGAAATCAGGGTCAAGTGTGGTTTTGTTCAAAGATAAAAATCCAAGTGTTGCAGAGTGGTGTTAGAATCAGAAATGATGTACAAAAATGCTAGGTGACATCTTCCAATCCCTTGGATATGCTCTGAGTCCTATTTTTGTGTTTATTATGTTAAATCAGCTTTTAACATTTCAAAAACAATCCTTGTTAATTTCAGATCATATGAAAAATAAAATAATACAAAAACTAAATGAGGAAGTAGAAATTCCCTCTTGTTATGGGAGGTTTTCCTTTAAATACCCTGGTGGTCAGACTTCTCTGTTCACCAAGTAATGCTTTCTATTGCTTTTTATGTGGGGTTTCCTGCTGCTATTATAGGAAATATTCTAAAGTCTACATGAGCATTGTATGAAATTCCTGGAACTATGCTAAATATAAAGGATACCAACAATCTAGCCAGTTTAAGATAATATAGATAAGTCCCCTCCAATTATAAAATCACATATTACTGAAAATATATAACAAACTGTTTAATACAGAAATTGACTAAAAAGAAATATAGGGATTCCTAGGCTTCAGGAATAAAAAAAGAAGTAAAATCAGTATGATCAGCTCAGAGTGATGCTGGGAGGGCTCTCAGGGTTTAGCACCAAGATATGTATCATAGGTGATGAGGACTCGAGTTCTGCTATCCAGGAAGATGCAGGAGATATGGTGATAGGTCCATGAATATAAAGAGCTGGAGCTGAGTCTTTGCATAAATTCCAGATTCCTAAAGGGTTGTTGCCTCAATGAGAACACTGCTTACTGCCCTGGGAAATAGCAAGGAAGCTTAGCTCTGTCAAGAGGATTAAATGTGGTTAAAAGGCATTAATGAGAAACTGACACCCAGGCTTGTGTAATTAAGTTAATAAATTATAGTAAAAACTAGTCTGATAATGATGAGTACATGCCATTATACATTTGTCCAAATACACAGAATATGCAACACCAAGAGTGAACCCTAATCTAAAGTATAGATTTGAAGTAATAATGATCTGACAATGTAGGTTCATCAATGGTAGCAAATGCACCGTTCTGGAAAATAAAAAAACAGAAACAAAGATATCCCATTCTGGTGATAATGGGAGAGGCTGTGCATATGTGGGACATGGGATATATGAGAAATCTTTAGACCTTCCTCTCAATTTTGCTGGGAACATAAAGCTGTTCTAAAAAAATAGTTTAGGGGTGCCTGGTGGCTCAGTCGGTTAGATGTCTGCCTTCGGCTCAGGTCATGATCTCAGAGTCCTGGAACCAGGCCCAACATCAGGCTCCCTGCTCAGCCAGGAGTCTGCTTCTCCCTTGGCCCCTTACCTTGCTCATGCTCACTCTCTTGCTCTCTCATAAATAGATAAAACCATAAAAAAAGAAAAATTAAAAAGAAAAATATAGTCTAAAAAAAGCTAATTCCAGTCCATTAAAAATCCAAGGACAAACATTATATGGTCTCATTCATTTGGGGAATATAAATAATAGTGAAAGGGAATAGAGGGGAAGGGAGAAGAAATGGGTAGGAAATATCAGAAAGGGAGACAGAACATGGAAGACTCCTAACTCTGGGAAACGAACTAGGGGTGGTGGAAGGGGAGGAGGGCGGGGGGTGGGGGTGAATGGTTGGCGGGCACTAAGGGGGGCACTTGATGGGATGAGTACTGGGTATCATTCTGTACGTTGGCAAATTAAACACCGATAAAAAATAAATTTATTATTAAACAAAAAAAAATCCAAGACTCCCCCAGGATGATTTTCCAAAGAAACTTAACAACCACATAAAGAAACAAGCTACCACAATGGATTATCAGGTGCAATGTGTATAAGAAATATGCTTTAAGAATTGGTAATAACAACAACAACCAAAAAAAAAACAAGAATTAAAACCAAATATTAAATATACATTCTTTTAAATAAGTAAATACTAAAGAGTTAAAGGAAATTAAAATAGAAGAATCAAGACTAACTTAAGCAGCAAATACAGTGTGAAATAAGTAAGCAAGCAAATTTGAAAATGTCCAAAATAAGACTTCCACTCATAAACAAAAAGGTTGCTGTTTAAATAGAATAAATTTAACTAAAATTCAGTATTATTGAGATAACTTTTAGTAAGCTGAATGATCTGAACAAGTCATCAAAAATGTAGGAGACCAGGAGATGGAGAATCAGTAACAAAGAGAGAAAGAGAGATACAGAGATAAAGGAAGTCCAATACACATCTCAGAGGAATTCAAAGACTCGAGAGAATGAGAAGGTCTTATATTTGAAGAAACACAGATGAGAAGTTTTTCAGCATTGAAGAAAGATACTCATCTCCAGATTGATGAATGACAAGTTCTCAGCAAGATAAATACAAATACACCATAGTTTTCCCATGAAAAAACAAACCACAATGAGATCCCACCTCACACCAGTGAGAATGGGGAAAATTAACAAGGCAGGAAACCACAAATGTTGGAGAGGATGCGGAGAAAAGAGAACGCTCTTTTTTTTTTCATTTCTTTTTTTTAATAATAAATTTATTTTTTATTGGTGTTCAGTTTGTCAACATACAGAATAACACCCAGTGCTCATCCCGTCAAGTGCCCCCCTCAGTGCCCATCACCCATTCACCCCCACCCCCCGCCCTCCTCCCCTTCCACCACCCCTAGTTCGTTTCCCAGAGTTAGGAGTCTTCATGTTCTGTCTCCCTTTCTGATATTTCCTACCCATCTCTTTCTTCTCCCTTCCCCTCTATTCCCTTTCACTATTATCTATATTCCCCAAATGAATGAGACCATATAATGTTTGTCCTTCTCCGATTGACTCATTTCACTCAGCATAATACCCTCCAGTTCCATCCACGTTGAAGCAAACGGTGGGTATTCATCGTTTCTAATGGCTGAGGAATATTCCATTGTATACATAGACCACATCTTCTTTATCCATTCATCTTTCAATGGACACCGAGGCTCCTTCCACAGTTTGGCTCTTGTGGACATTGCTGCTAGAAACATTGGGGTGCAGGTGTCCCGGCGTTTCATTGCATCTGTATCTTTGGGGTAAATCCCCAGCTGTGCAATTGCTGGGTCGTAGGGCAGTGGAACAGGTTCCTCAAAGACTTAAAAATAGACCTGCAGTGCAGTTGTCCATCAAAAGATGAATGGATAAAGAAGATGTGGTTTATGTATACGATGGAATATTACTCAGCCATTAGAAATGACAAATACTCACCATTTGCTGCGACGTAGCTGGAACTGGTGGGTATTATGCTGAGTGAAATGAGTCAATCGGAGAAGGACAAACATTATATGGTCTCATTCATTTGAGGAATATAGATAATAGTGAAAGGGAATAGAGGGGAAGGGAGAAGAAATGGGTAGGAAATATCAGAAAGGGAGACAGAACATAAAGACTCCTAACTCTGGGAAACGAACTAGGGGTGGTGAAGGGGGGACGGGGTTGGGCTGAATAGGTGACGGGCACTGAGGGGGGGCACTTGACGGGATGAGCACTGGGTGTTATTCAGTATGTTGGCAAATGGACACCAATAAAAAATAAATTTATTATAAAAAAAAAGAAAAAACAAACAGAACAGCACAACATCAAAGTAAAACATCCAGAAAAAAATAAGATTAATTCCTGGAAGAACAAATAGTCAGTAGACTTTTCATCAGCAACAATAGATGCCAGAAAATAATGAAGCATTGTCTTCAAAGTAGCAAAGAAGATCACTATCATCAGCTCAGAAGCTCTGTCTTCAGCTTAGAGCCAAAGACATTACCACTCAAAAGGGCAGGCAATACCAAACCATCTTTTAAAATATCAATGCTTATAGGCTCTTCCTCAAAAATGCTACATAAAAATGCGTTTTGGAATAAAAGAACATGTGAAGGCAGAAAGAAAGAGCTCAATGCAGTAAGTACAGGTGAACAAATAAAATCCATAAATGTGAGTTTGAAAAAATTGCTTTGTATTAGAGCCACCACCACACATTCATCTTCACATTTTTGGGATGTACTCCATATTTATCATTTTTTTATTTTTTATTTTTTTAAAGATTTTATTTACTTATTCATGAGAGACACAGAGAGAGAGGCAGAGAAATAGGCAGAGGAAGAAGCAGGCTCCTTGCAGGAAGCCCGATGTGGGACTCAATCCCAGGACCCTGGGATCACAACCTGAGCTGAAGGCACATGCTCAACCACTGAACCACCCAGGTGTCCCTATCGTTTATTTTAAGAAAGTGTTTGAATCTTGGTTTGAATCTGTTGGCCTAACAATTTTTTGTTGTTCTTGTTGTTGTTGTTGTTTTGGTTTTTTTTTTTTTTTGTTTTTATTTTATTATTATTATTTTTTGTAGTTACACTTTTCTAAAAGCCTGTGTCCCGTTATCAGGTTAAATAAGCATTAATTATAAGAGTAAAAATTATGATGATGATAATTTGTATTGGCTTAAAAACAAGGTGGAGCTTGAATTGTAGATTGTGTAATGAGGAAGGATAAAAGTATTAATTAACTTTAGACACTGTAAGAATGCCTAATACAACTGAAGAGAGCCACGAAATAATTACAATAATTATGCTTAACTTCCAAACACCAAAAGGAAAACAGATTTAGATAAAACCCAAGCTTTCAAGCAGAAGGTGTAAAAAAGAAGAAAACAAAACAATAAAAAGTTAAATACAAAATGCAAAATAAGATGTAAAAATAAATCCAAATATCAGCCCAAAAAATATTGAGTCCTCAGGTTTGGTTTAAAAAGTAGGTTGTTTACACTTATTCATGCCTAAAACGA
The DNA here is from genome assembly GCF_048164855.1 of Canis lupus baileyi. Lineage (NCBI taxonomy): Eukaryota > Metazoa > Chordata > Mammalia > Carnivora > Canidae > Canis > Canis lupus. Next base: position 33,663,005 of record NC_132851.1, on the reverse strand, counting down.
TCTCTTATTTCAGCAGGTATTTATTATCTATCCACAAGTTACTGTGGATACACCAATAAATATATAATATTTAATATATAATCTTATCTTTATAGAATTTATACTCTAGCAGGGTGAAGTGTACACAAATACATAATATGGATATAAATAAGTGTTCATTGAGTCGAATAGTGTCCCTTAAATTTATGTCCACTCAGAACTTCTGAATGTGATCTTCTTGGAAATAGGATCTTTGCAGATATAATTAAGGTGAAGTCATCCTGAATTAGAATGGGTCCTGCATCCAGTGACCTGTCATTCTTTTTTTTTTCTTTTTAATTTTTATTTATTTATGATAGTCACAGAGAGAGAGAGAGAGAGGCAGAGACACAGGCAGAGGGAGAAGCAGGCTCCATTCACCGGGAGCCCGACATGGGATTCGATCCCGGTCTCCAGAATCGCGCCCTGGGCCAAAGGCAGGCGCCAAACCGCTGCGCCATCCAGAGATCCCAGTGACCTGTCATTCTATGAGGAGGCCACACCCCCCGGGGAGGTGGGCTTTGTGAAGATGGAGGCAGAAGCTGAGTGATGTGTCAACAAGCCAAGGAGCACCAAGGAGTCCACCTTGGTGCCAGGAACCACCTGACACTAGGAAGAGTCAAGGAAGGAATCCATGCCTTCAGAGGGAGCATTGCCCTGTACACAGCTTGGTTTCAGGATTCCAGCCTCTAGAACTGTGAGGGAGTAAGTTGTTTTCAGCCAACCAGTTGTGATACTTTGGTATAGCAGCCCGAGGGAACAAATACAAAGTCTTTTGGGGTTTTGTTTGTTTTACTACTGAAGTATAGTCAACATACAATGTTATATTGCTTTCAGGTGTACAACATATGCCATTCAACAATTCTATACATGATGCAAAGCTCACCAGGGTAAGTGTGGTCGCCATCTGTCACCATATAACATTATTACAATATTATTGACTATATTCCTTGTGCTGTACTTTTCACCCCTGTGACTTATTTAATAACTGGAGGTTTATATCTCTTAATCCCCTTCACCGATTTCACTCATCTTCTCATCCCCCCCTCTGGCCTCCATCAGTTTGTTCTCTGTATTTATGAGTCTGTTTCTGTTTTGTGTTTTGTTTTGTTTGCTTTTTGTTCTTCTGCTTTGAATTTTAGATTCCACATATAAATGAAATCACATGTTTGTCTTTCTCAGTTTGACTTACTTCATTTAGCATAATATATCCTCTAGGTCAATCTGAGTTTGGCAAATGGCGGGATCTCTTCCTTTCTGAAAAACAAAGCTGGTTAAGGCATAATGAGTGATTGCAGGGCAGGGAATGTTAGAGAGGAGTGCCAAGAACGGCCTCTCGGAGGATTAAAATGTGAGCAGAGAGTCAGCCCTGAGGACAGCAGGGGAGGGGTGCACACAGTAGAGGACAAAGCAAGAGCAAAGGCCCTGGAGAGAAAACATTCTTGGGACCTTCTATGAGCAACAAGGAGGCTGGTGCTGCAAGTGGACAAAATGAGGAGGGGATTGGTAGGAAACATAGTCAGGGGCCTATTTTATTGGATTTTATGATCCGTGGTGAAGAGTTTGTTTTATTGTATGTGTAACTGGAAGATCCAGAAGACTTTAAGGTAGGGAGCATACTTATAATATATTTTTTAAAGATTTTATTTATTTATTCATGAAAGACACAGAGAGAGAGACAGGCAGAGACACAAGCAGAGGGAGAAGCAGGCTCCCTGGAGGGAGTCCGATATATAGGACTCGATCCTGGGACTCCAGGATCATGCCCTAAGCTGAAGGCAGACATACTTAGAATATTTAATAAGAAGTAAAATGAATGTTAAATATGAATCAGCATATAAAGGCTTTTAAGGAAAGCACAGAAAAACAAAGTCTGGGCAAATATAAATCAAAGGACAGCTGACGCTGTTAATTAATATCTACCAAAATAAACAAATAAGTTAAAAAAAAAAAAAGAAGTAGCTAAATTATGATAAAGGAATAGTACCATACAGGTCATAAAACAAGTGTTAACTTCTGTGTAAAGCGGTTTAACCTCAAAATAAATTTGAAGAAGGAGGAAGTGAAGGACAAGAGAAACACAACAAAAATAACAAATACACAGAATAGGAGAGTTTGAAACATCTCTTAGGGATAAAAAAAATATATATATACAGAGATTTGGACAAGTCAGTTAGCTCGTATGATTGCATGTATCAAGCTTAGTTCATTGATACAGCCCTGTACTGAGCAAACAGAAGTTATATACTTTATTTGCAAGTACATATGGAGTATTTTAGAAGTCGGTCACACAGTGATAAAAACCAACATCATATAATTATTCATATCCCCTGAACATCATGTAACAAAATTAGAAGAAAAGTAAACGTGGGGTAAACTTTGGTTAGACTTTCTCTTAGTATACATTGAGTATTTAATAAGTGCCAGATATTTTCTGTTTTTAGAAATCCATTCATAACAACCCCAATAGAGCACTCATTTCAAGGTAAGGAGAGAGAAATAGGGAGTTTAAACAACTTCCCGTGGGCAGACAGCACTGTTGGGTAGAGATCTTGTTGGCTCATTCTCTGCTGCTTTTTCATCAACTTAGCCAGTTGTATATTAAATCCCAGCCATAGGCTGGGCAGATGTTTATCTTTATACCGAGAGGCTACAGGTACATGGATATAAATAAAACCTCTGGAGTGAGATCTTTTGAGTCTGATTTTGAATTCAGATATTACAGTGGAAAAACTCAGTTTCCCTCTGGTGTGCCTCCTTCACTGTCACAATCTGCCAATCGCAAGGGCTAAGTCCCCAGGTTACCCACAACTTCTGTCCAAATCAGAGCTTCCCATGACCCCCTGTGTAGGTTTGATTAATTTGCTAGAGCAGCTCACAGAACTCAGGGAAACACATTTACCAGCTCAGTAAAGGATGTGATAAAGGATAAGATGAGCAGCCAGATGAAGAGATACACAGGATGGGATCTGAAAAGATCCTGAGCTCAGGAGCTTCTGTCCTCTTGGAGTCAGGATGTGTCACCTTCCTAGTGTGGATGTGGTCACCAACCTGGAAGCTTTCTTAACCCTTACTACTGAGATTTTATGGAGGCTTCTCACACAGGCAGGATGAAATATTAACTGCATTTCCAGCCCCTCACCCCTCATCCTCTGGAGGGGTCAGAGCTAAACGGTTCAAGCTTCTAACCATGACTTTGCCTTTCTGGTGACCAGCCTCCATCCAGCAGCCATCCAGGAGCTCACTCAGAATTCCCTTCATTAGAACAAAAGATGTTTCTAGTGCTTTTAGCACTTGGGAATTTACAAGGGTTTTAAGAGCCTTGTGCCAGGAATAGGGAGCAGAGATAAATATTTTTTTTTTCTATTATCTCACAGACAGCAAATGAGTAGTTAACTTCCTCTGACTTCATTTCCTCTATATGGGATACCTATAAAATGGGTTTAATAATATCACCTACTTGAAAAGGCTTATTGAGAGAGTTAAATGAATTAATACATGTAATACATTTTAAGCCATGTAGGGCCCATGGTAATTACCTATTAGGGACTAGCCTTTGTTATGATAAATGTCCATGCCCCCAAGCTTCCATGATCTACTTATTGTCAGTACAGTCTACCATGGGCAAGTTCTAAATTCCCTCTCATTTCACCTCCCATCTGTATACTGATGACACTGGCCTTCCTCTGGGTGGCCAAACTAGGGACAACAAAGCTCTGCCCCGCCCTCACCATCTACTCCTACTTGACCATCTCCCCTCCCCCCCAGGTCTGATCATTCCATCTTCTTTTTTTTTAAAAAAAAAAGATTTCATTTATCTATTTATGAGAGACAGAGACAGAGAGAGAGAGAGAGAGAGAGATACAAGCAGAGGGAGAAGCAGGCTCCATGCAGAGAGCCTGATATGGGACTCAATCCTGGGAAGTCCAGGATCATGCCCTGGGCCAAAGGCAGGTGCTAAACCACTGAGCCACCCAGGGATCCCTCATTCCATCTTCTTAAACAATCTTTCCATTTAGGATCATTTTAATTATTTGAGGTCAAAGCCATCATATCAAAGATGTTCAGTGATTCATTTCCTTTTGTTTGGCCCTCACTCCTCCTGGTCTCTGAATCACTCATTATTTTTCATATCAACTATCCCAACATCTTTTTAACAGACCCCTATGCCTTCAGCCAATGTCTTTCCAATCTACCACAAATAAAATTTAATTCTCTAAATAACTATCAAATTTCTCACAATATTAGTCTATTTAATATTTTCTCTTAATAATATTTATCTAGCTGATCTCTTCAGTATGTCCAGAAAGACTTAACTTAGTAGAAATGTAAATTTAATCATGGCATTTCTCTGCTTTCCACTGTCTCAGCCATTCCCCTCGCTACCAAACCAATGGAGTCCCTCAGATGGGTGTGCAAGGTCCCTCCTCAGGATCACAGGATCTCAGAAGCCAAATGGAATTACTCTAATTTTCTTAAAGAGCAACTGCTGGTTCATGTTTTCATGCCATCTTAGATAGTTATTCTGCTTACAGTGCTTTTCCCTCTTCTCTCTGTCTGGAGAATGCCTACCTGTAGATAAAATGACAACATAAACACTGTAGCTCTCCGTATATCTTTTCTACTGATTTGTGTCTTTCTGCATAATAGTCAATTAACATGATTTATAAGAGGTATAATTAAACGTCTTGTAAATTTACATTTTTGTGACTTTTTGTATAAGAGGGCCCATGAATCAGAAAAGAATTTGTTGACAGATCCCAGGCCTCCATGTGGGGTTTTTGGAACCTGGTGAACGGTGAGTTTAGGATCTTTCGGAGCAGGGTATAGCAATTACTCAAGCTCTGGAGTACTAGGCAGGGAGTTCTGGGTTATTTGTTTCAAATCCAAACCTCGAGGACTCTGATTTTGCTATTTGTGTTTGTCTAAAGCACATAATTTAACCTCCTAACCTAGAGGAAAGAATTATCCAACCAGCTTTTTTCTCAAACCAAATTTGGAGAGTCAGTCAATGAACCAATTAAAAACCTGGTTTATTCTTCCCTAATAGTACTCAGAGACTGGAAACCATTAAAGGGGATCTTAAAAAAGAAAGAATAAAATAATAAAAGCAAAAATTAAATTCTATGCCTAGTGCTTGGGATAAACTTGAACATCTGTGTGTTCAGGAAATACAAAATAATTGTACTTATTTAATAAACACCAGAGTTGTTTATCCAGAGTAAGCTAACCCCCCGAAATTCAAATCATATGGATTTTCCTATCCATACAACACAAACTAAGTAAATTAAAATCAGGCCTTGTCTTCTGTATTATGGGGTGCAGAAAAAATATGAGTAAGAGATTATATTTACAATGGCTGAGCTCTGGGTACCAGACACCACACAACACACCGTAAACAGATCCACCCTGCCAGGGTGGCTGTGCTAGCTCCATTTCACAAAGGACACTGATCTTAGAGAAGTCAAGAAATGTGACTCAATTCACACAGCTTGTAAACCAGATGTTGTTGTGAAAACTGTATGTAGTAATTCACATAAAGTACTGAGAAAAATGACTAGCACATAGCACACCTTCAATAATATTGGATGTTAATATTATAATATATTGGGCAAAATTTGACAGTTTGTAAGGTGTGTATGATGTACGTATTTTTTATTTTTTTATTTTATTTTTTTATTTATGATAGTCACAGAGAGAGAGAGAGAGGCAGAGACACAGGCAGAAGGAGAAGCAGGCTCCATGCACCGGGAGCCCGACGTGGGACTCTATCCCAGGTCTCCAGGATCGCGCCCTGGGCCAAAGGCAGGCGCCAAACCGCTGTGCCACCCAGGGATCCCATGTACGTAGTCATGTTTAGTTAAGTTAGTCAAGTTTCAAAGTAACATCAAAGAAGAAAAACTATGGAAGGATAAGCAAGAAAGTGTTAGTGGAGAAGGGCACTTAGAATTTTGGTAGGAAGATTTAATTTAATTGTGCATCCTTTGGATAGTTTGAATTTTTTCAGTTATGCGTATATGTTTTTATTTTTAAAAAGCCATCATGTTCTTTATCCACTATAGATTAAGATAACAATGTATATTCCAGTTTTAGGTTTAATGCTCTCAATGGAGAAGGATGATGTCACCTCAGATTGTGATTCAGGCTGGCGGGAGATGGTGGCCTGGAAAAGATTATACAATGATTAATCTTACAGTAATTAATCATCCGCTTCATTGACTTTCCCCAAATCCCTCACCATATCCAGATATCAGGCAGGCAGACAAGAGTCCTATCTTCCAAGTTATTGGGTTCAAAAAAAAAATTTGCTCACAGACCATTCAACTTGAAGATAGTCACACTGAACTTCTGCTTTGCAGGTGTTTGTTAAATCTTAGTGCTGTATATATGAAATTTTATTGAATAACTTCCTTGTCTCGCTTCAAGGGTGAATTACTTCATCAAGGTCAATAAATTTTTATTTCTTTTTTGTGTTCCATATTTTTGCTTTTCATTTGTAAGAGCTTTATGGAAGCCTAATTGATATACAATGGACTGCACATACTGAATGTGTATAATTTGATGTTTGAACATAGGCACATACCTGGGATACCATCAGCACCATTGAAGTAAAAACATAGCACCTATATATAGTTAAAAGCACACTATTGTGTGCTTTAAAATGTGTTGAGTGTAGATTTCATGTTAAGTATTATCACCATAAAAAAAATGGAGACAAGGAAGGTGTTGGATATGTCAATAAACTTTTATGGGACAAAGAGATACTAATGCTTACTGAGCATTTTCTAACCTATTACCACTCTCAATTTATGTAATATGAAAAAGAGGTTTAGGGAGTTAGTGACACATGCAAGGTCACACAGTCAGGAGAGGAGGCAAGACCCAAACGCCATCCCACTGACTTCCAAGGCTCATATTTCAATATGACAACAATGCTAACGTAACCAATAAAAGCTACTCCTGTTTCTAGCTACTAATATTTTTAAACTCACTGAATTCCCTCATATGTGAAAATGTTTTAAATGTCCTAACAACAACTAAAACATCCACTTTCTTTTCTTTTCACTCATCCAATTTGACCATTACTTGTAAACACTGTGTGGAGCACTGACCTTTCAACACATCCAGTCAGGTTGTGATGTGGCTTCCCAGTGTAGACATACACTCACATGGCCTTTCCACTGGTTTCCTCCTTGCATCCTTCAGGGGCTCCCAGGGTAATATTTTCTATGCTTTGAATTGAAATGATGAGGGATGCTTATCTTAAAATGATACTAAAGCATATGTTTCTGCCTCTCTCCACTGTATCCCTGAAATTCAGAACTGTCGCATCAAGCCTGACTTCATCCAAAGCCTGGTGAGGTCCTTTTCTCTCTCTGTCCCCACACAGCGGCTTACAGCCTGGCACTCTGCCCACATTGTATCATATTTCCTTTCATTTGGAGTTTCGCTTTATTCTTCCCCTCTGCTATGAGAGTGATTCCCTCCCAGAGCTGAGGAGCTTGGGTGCCATATAAATTAAAATTTAATATGTGTTATTATGATCACTATTATTATCATTACTGTTATTAATAATGTTCTTTTTGGCAGCGTTTGGAAGCCATTCCAGCAGTGACATTTGGCTCCCTGGATAATGGATCTTTTTATGTACAGGCTTGTAGACTTGATGCCTGCTGTTTTCATTGCAGAGAGAGCAATTGCCTGACATCAGGAGGCCTGCGGGACCTGGAAAACTCTGCGAGTCTTGGTTGTATTTTCCAGTGTGAACCAAATCTCTCTGGATGACCAAGATGGAAACACTCTGCCACAGTCACTGATGAAAACAATGAAGCCATGCAACTATTTATTCACTCATTCATGTAATGAAAGTTCGTTGTTCACTTGTGAACCATTTATTTTATTCTTTTTAAGATAAAGCGGGGACTGAGCACTGTTGTAAATGCTGGGGATAATAGGGTGGAAGACTGTAGCTTTTCTTGCCATCACAGAGCTCAGAGTTTTGCAGTAGAGTGTAAAGTGCAACTGAGATGAGTGCCATGAGAGTCAGGGACCTAAGAGTGATGGGGTGGTGCAAGTGAGAGAGATGGTGTCTCTGAGCAAGCGATGATTAGGCAAGAATCTGAAGAATGAGTAGGAATTCACCAAACACATGAAGGGGAGAGCATTCCAGAGAGACAAAATGACATGTGCCAGAGCCCAGTGCATGAAGATGAGAGCCAGTCCTAGCCCTGGTCGAGTGAGAGGAAGTTATGCCTGCAAAGGGATCTGATGAGGGTTGCCATCCATGAACAATGAAGAGATGCAGAATGAGTTATCGATGGGTGCTCGCTGATCTTACCTTGCTCATAGTATAGTAGGGAAATAAGGATTGGCTGACAGTGTGCGAAGTTCCACATGCTAGAAAATATATGATTCCATTTTGGAAAAGACAGAGAGAGTTGATGGCTGTAGGCTATCAGGAAAGTTCACTGAAGCAGGTAGAATTTGAACATAAGGATGACAGTCCGGCTCCCAGATCAATGATGAGCCCAGGTGGTTTTGGACTAGGCCACACCACCCAGAGTTCAGTGTGGGCATCAGGACAGAGGATGTATGAGGAGGCTACAAGGCATGAAGCCAGGAAGGGTATTCAGGGAGAGATGGGAGGCACATCATGGAACTAAGTTGTGGTCCAGGTAGAGGAGCCCCATTGCAAGTCAGTGGGGAGCCATCCACTGACACCTGGTGGAGGGAATATGCAAAGTGGAAGGAGGGAGTGGCGCTGGGGAAACCTCCCTGGCAAGCAGAAAGTGGCTCAAGTCTGTTTTGTCAGGTGTTACAGACTCTTACATGAGAGAGGGGAGAGACAGGAAAGATCCATCTGGCCTGGGTGGCTTTTCCCGTGTCCACGCACAAGGCCATGCTGCTCTGGCAGACAAGGCCAAAACAAGGATCTAAACCTCTGATTTTCAACCTTGTGTTACTTTATCGCTCTGCCTTGATTTTATTTATTTTCTTCTTTTTACCAAACACAACTTGCTTGGCCCAGAACAACTTGGCTTTTCTAACCCTGAGGATATGAGCAAAGCAACAGCTATGGAATGAGAAGTCTCTGAGGTCCAATATGCAAATGGTCACATTTTTCATGTGCCTGAGGGTTCTCAGAATCACAACTCCCAATAGTTAAATATCCTCCAGAAAGTGGCAGAATGGAAAATTACTTTTTTGGGGAGTGTTTAACCTAATTTACAGAAAATTAATTCCCTTAAACATTTTAAAGATTTTCTGATTCAGACTCACGGCTAGGTTACTTATGTTAAACCCCAAATTGTTCTTTCCTATTTTCCTGGCAACTAGGGATCCTGGAAAGGCTGACCTGGTACAACCTGATGCCCCTCTACCTGCACTGGGAACACATTCAGCAGCTTCATGAATTCCCATTTCCTTTATATCGTGTGAAAATGCTTTCAAAGATGTTCATATGTGTTTGTTCATTGGTCACCATCATTTGATTGCCAGGAAGCTCCTTCTAGTCACGTTCTCCAGGAATAAACCTGAAGCCCCAGATGATCATGGAAACTTCCCAGGTTCATGGAGACCACTTGTGTCTGTCTATCCCAAGCTCTCTGCAATTTCTTCTTCATCCTGAGAACTTCCTCTCCAGCTGGAGCACTGGAAACCCCACTTCCTCTTGGTACTCACAGCCTCCTCAGAAAGTGAGAACAATGTGGAGAGAGATACTGGGAAGGACGTCAGGTGTATAAAGTCAGTGGCTCCTTCCTTCTGCAGAACCAGGGGAAACACTATTTGTGAACAAACCGCATAGAGCTTCAGGTGACCTATGAAGGACTTAAATTCTAGATTATGGTAGCTATTGGTTATTACAGTTTGGCTGTAGTGATTTAGTCATTCATTTAAAAAAATTTTTTGCTTTTGTTTATTGCATGCCTTTCCATACGCAGGCCCGTATCTGCCATTTCCTTTTAAGCCCCATGTAATAAAAGTTCATGTAATTAAAAGTTCATGTATTACTGTGGCTATCTTGATTACCCGAGTTTTGGGTTTTTTTTTTTTTATTACCCGAGTTTTGAAATCATAAAGCATGAGAGCTACTTCATTCTTCTTTTTTAAGATTATTTTAACTCTGTGTGATTTTTTTTCCATTTTAACTAGATTAATCTGTCCCCAAATGAACCACTAAAGGTACATTTAGTACATGTGTATTGACTTCTGGGTCCATTTATACAACGGCACAAACTTGGAGCAAGTCAACATGCTGTTAGTGACGCACTAAATGCAAAGTCCGAACCAGTGAAGTAATGACTCAGTCTCCAAGTATCTTTCTTGCTCTCAATAAGGTTGACCTTCTTCCATTCTCATTTTTCCAGCTTTGGCTCTTATTCCTTCTAAGACTCATCAAAATGCATTCCCTTTGATCTCTTATACGCATTTCCAATGTGTATAAATATCAAAAACATAATCTTAGATGCCATTCTTTATAAGATTGCAAAATCTGATACTCATTAGAATACTATGACGTGTGAACCCTCATCTGACCAAAAATGCAGATGAATGAAGATAATAAAGCAATGTCTATTTCTGCCATGTTCACTGGCTAGTGCTTTAACAGACCCCATAAACCATCCCAAAGAGGACATGCCTCTTAAAGCATTATCCTTCTCACAAAAGATAAGGGATATTTAAAATTATTGCTCCATCCCAAATAAGAAAGGGGAAAAAAAAAAAAAAAACCTCAAGCTAAAGTACCATGCAAATGAGCTGAGTACCATGACAGGAAATTGGGTTCTTCCCTAACAGCTGATGCTGGGAATTACAAGCTGTCTATGTGAGCACTTCAGGACAGCGTGCAGGTGGAAGATGAAAGCAAGCTGAAGAGAACAGAAGAAAAAGCCAATGAACTCAAAGACAAATCAATATAATGTTGGATCTGATGAACACAATGGAAAAAGATTTTTTTTAATGATCAGGGCCTTGGTAAGATGTAGGATAATTTCAAAAAGTCAACCATAATGTGATACCAGACTCCTAGAGAAGAAATGAATGAAGCATAAAATAAATGACAATTAAATTATGCTCAAAATTTCTCCAAATTTCATAGTACTACTACTAATAATAATAACTTTAACTTACAAATTTAATAATTTACTCAGTAGTTTTGCTGAGTTAAATATGGAAAATGAACACAAAGTGTCGATACGTTATAATCGAACTTCCGAAAACCTAAGATGAAGACAAAAATCTTAAAAAAAACACACACATAAAAAAAAAAATCTCTACTATGAAAGGAACAACAAAGAGGGGAAGACTGTAGAAGTCAATAGACAATAGAAATCCTTAAAATGCTGAAAGAAAAAAAAAGTCAACCGAAATTTCCATATATGGTTAAAGTGTCCTTCAAAATTAAGGACAAAAATAAGACCTTTTTCAGAGAAACAATATCTGAAAAAAATTGTGGACAATAATCTGCACTGCAAGAAGTGTTAAAGGAAGATATTTGGACTAAAGAAAAATGATACCAGTGGGAAACCAGATCTATCAGAAAATATAAAAAAGTACCTGGCTTATGCTCCTATGCAAGTAAGTATAATAGTTTTTTTTTTTTATAATAGGTTTTTTTTCTTTTACAGTTTTATAGTTTTAGCACTTATGTTTAGGTCTTCAATCCACTTTGAGTTAATTTTTGTATATGTTGTAAACTAAGGATCCAACTTCATTCTTTTGCATGTGGCTATTCAGTTGTCCCAGTTGGCCATTTGTTGACATCTATTCTTTCCTCATTGAATGGCTTTGGCACCCTTATTGAAAATTAGCTGACCATTGAGGTAAGGTTTATTTCTGGACTCTCAATTCTACTCCATTGAGCTACACATCTGTCCTTGTGCCAGGACCATGCTATCTTGATTACTGTGGCTATCTTGATTACCCGAGTTTTGAAATCATAAAGTGCGAGAGCTACTTCATTCTTCTTTTTTAAGATTCTTTGAACTATGTGTGATATTTTTTTCGATTTTATAATTAACCTGAACATTTCAAACTGTGTAGGGAAGTAAAAGTGTTATTTTCCCTAAAATGTCTTTGGAATTTATATCCATTTTTTGCGATATAATTGACATATAACATCATATTAGTTTCAGGTATACAACATGATTTTTTTAAGATTTATTTATTTTACAGAGATACAGAGGGACCATGAGTGGGGGGAGGGGCAAAGGGAGAAAGAGAAACCTCAAGTGGACTCCCAGCTCAGTTTAGAGCTCAATATGGGGCTTGGTCTCAGGACCCTGGGATCATGACCTGAGCCAAAATCAAGAATCACCCACTCAACCGACTGAGCCACCCAGGTATCTCAACATGATTTTATTCTTGTATATATTATGAAACGATCACAATGAGTCTAGTTAACATCTCTCATCACACATAGCTCTAATTTTTCCTATGTTTTTCTTGCGATGAGAACTTTTAAAATCTATTCTCTTATCAACTTTTAAATATACAATATAGTATTATTAACTTTGGTCATGATGCTATACATTACATCCCCATGACTTATTTATTTTATAATTGGAAGTTTGTATATTTTGACCAATGGGTGAAGGTAGTTATATGAATTTTATAATCAACTCATTGATCTCTACAAAGAAATCATCTAGGATTCTGATAAGCATTCATTATACCAAATTTCGTTCAGGGGAAATTGCCATCCTATCAATATTAAGTCTTTCAATTCATGAAATGGGATATTTTTCCATTTTTTTAGATCTTCTTTAATTGCTTTCAGAAATGTTTTACAGTACCAGTTTTTCACTTTTGTCTTTTTTTTTTTCACTATTGTGAATGGTATTGTTCTTGAATTTTGTTTTTGGATTGTTCATTGTAAATGAGTCAGAATATAATTGATTTTTTGTATTGATTTTATATCCTGCAACCTTGCTAAACTCATTAATCCTAATAGTTTTTAGAGGATTCCTTAGAATGTTCTACATGAAAGATTATGTCATCTGTGAATGGAGATAGATTTACTTCTTCCTTTCCAATATAGATACCCTTTATTTCTTTTTCTTGCCTAATTGCCCTGGCTGGAACCTCCAGTAAATGTTGAATAGAAGTGGCAAGAGCAGACATGCTTGTTGTCTTTTCCATGATCTTAAAGAGATAGCATCAAATCTTTCTTCATTAAGTATGATGCTAGTTGAGGATTTTTAGTAGATGCCCTTTATATCAAGTTGAATTTCCCTTCTCATACCATTGAATGTTTTTACAAAGCTTCTTTAATTTGTTTTGTTTTCTGTAATGGCTCAAACAATTCTTATACTTTATTCTCTTTATTTATTTAATCTTTCTTTTCTTCTCTCCCTTCCTTCCTTGTGTTAGCAGGGAATAAAATATATACTAAAACGTTGGTAATTCCTTGGTTAACATTCTCTCTACATTTCAGTTTCTCCTGCAAGACATGCTGGAATGGCACACTGGATCTTGCTGAGCCTTAATGTTTAAATAAGAACGTCTGGGATACCTGAGTTGATCAGTCAGTTAGGCATCTGACTTTGGCTCAGGTCATGATCTCAGGGTTCTGGGATCCAGCACTGCTTTGGGCTCCCTGCTCAGTGGAGAGCCTGCTTCTTTCTGTCCCTCTGCTTCTCCTCTGATCATGCTCTTTCTGCGTGTCAAATAAATAAATAAATAGATAAATAAATAAATAAAATCCTTTTTTAAAAAAGCATCTAATAAAAGATGAGTATTAGTTTCTAGGATAAATGCAAACAGTTTATAAGAAAGAACTAGTGGTTCAAACTAGGTAAGCTGCTTATGTTTAGCCAAGAGGGAAGAATAAGATCAGAGACTGGAGATTAAGTCAAAAGGTTTAGGAACCAGACAAGCCTAAAACTGAGCCAGGGAACAAAGAGCAGGACAAAATTAGATAGGAGAGTTTTAGACTGGGTACATGAGCCCAGCATGAGTAATCAAAGCTCCATAACTGGAGGACAACTAGGTAGCTTGTGGTAGCAAGCCTGGCTGCTTCAGAGGCCCAACACCATGATGCAACATGGAGATGAAGCAATGGGATCACTCTGAAGGAAGAAGCGAGGTATGTAAGATGAGCTGCTTATTATCAGACCCTATGGAGAGGTGTCCTCCAGAGGCCTAAAGGAAGCTAAGAAAAAGGTAGACATAAGTTCACTCTGAAAATTGTTGAGAGTAGCTATTTTCCCCTTTAAAGTTTATTTTATTAACTGAGTGTTGCAAGACATGCTACCAAAAAATCCAAATCCAGGAGACTTACTAAAAAATGAATTTAGTCTGTATGCCTACTAAAATTATCTGTCCTTGTATCAGAAGAGAAAAAAAAGAAATGGATGGCAATAAAAACAGAATCTTGACATGAAAACATGAAAGAACTGTTCTCCAGAATACTTAATTAAAATACATTTTGCTTTGAAGTTAAATAACCCATGACATAAGGTTTGCTGAAGTTCCATGACAACCTGATCCTGCAAGAATGGAATATAGGGCATGACAGCCAGAATGTTTGTGTTCCCCTAAAAGTCGTATGTTGAATCCTAATTTTAATGTGATGATATTCTGATGTAAGGATTTTGGGTGGTGATTAAACTATAAAGGTGGAGCCTCATTGGATCAACGCCCTTATAAAAATTGATAAGAAAGCTAGCTAGCTTTTCTGTCATGTGAGACACAAGAAAGACCCTCTGTAAACCAGGAAGAGAGTTTTCACCAAGAACTTGACCATGATCTCTGGAACACTGAGAAATACATGTTTGTTGTTTAAGGTACCCCAGACTGTGGTAATTTGTTATAGCAGCCCAAACTGACTAAGGCACAGACTATAAGGCTAGAAAGTCAAAGAACCAAGAAAAGGATGGGGGGGTTAAAATTATATCATGCATTGAGGTCAATATCCAGATTTTAAACCATCTTGGACAGTGGATACCATCTCAGCCATCAAAGTTTAGAGGCTGGAAGTTGAAGATCTGGCTGCCAGCATGGTCTGGTTCTTAGTGAGTTCCTCTTCCTGGCTTACAGAGGGTCATTTTCTTGCTGTTCTAGACACATCTCCAAGGGCAAGGGAAGCAAAAGCAAAAATGAACTATTGGGACTTCATCAGGATAAAAAGCTTTTACACAGCAAAGGAATCAGTCAATAAAACTAAAAGGAAACCTACAGAATGGAAGAAGATGTTTGCAAATGACATATCAGATACAGGGCTAGTATCCAAGATCTATAAAGAACTTATCAAACTCAACACCCTCAAAATAAATAATCCAGTCAAGAAAGGGGCAGAAGACATGAATAGACATTTCTCCAAAGAAAACATGCAAGTGGCCAACAGACATATGAAAACATGCTCCACATCACTTGGCATCAGGGAAATACAAGTCAAAACTACAATGAGACACCACCTCACACTGGCCAGAATGGCTAAAATTAACAAGTCAGGAAACAACAAATGTTGGCAAGGGTGTGGGGAAAGAAGAACCCTCTTACACTGTTGGTGGGAATGCAAAGTGGTACAGCCACTCTGGAAAACAGTATGGAGGTTCCTCAAGAAGTTAAAAAGAGAGCCACCCTATGACCCAGCAATTGCACTACTAGGTACAAATGTAGTGATCCCAAGGAGCACATGCATCTTAGTGATTATAGCAGCAATGTCCACAATAGCCAAACTGGAAAAAGCTTAGATGTCCATCGACAGATGAATGGATAAAGAAGATATGAGATATGTATGTAGGTATATAGATATCTAGCTATAGATATATATAATGGAAATTACTCAATCATCAAAAATGATGAAATCTTGCCATTTACACTGACATGGATAGAACTGGAGGATATAATGCTGAGCGAAGTAAGTCAATCAGAGAAAGACAATTACTACATGGTTTCACTCATATGTGGGATATAAGAAATAGTGCAGAGGATCATTGGGGAAGGGAGAGAAAACTGAATGGGAAGAAATCAGAGAGCAACACAAACCACGAGTGACTCTTAACTATAGGAAACAAACTGAGGGTTGCTGGAGGGGAGGTGGGTGAGAGGATGGGGTAACTGGGTGACTGGCATGAAGGAGGGCATGTGATGTGATGAGCACTGAGAGTTATATGCAATGATAAATTACCAAACTCTACATCTGAAACTAATGATGTACTGTATGTTAGTTCATTGAATTTAAATAAAATAAAAAACAAATTACTGCCTCTTCCCCCAAATAATCCAAGTTTGTTTTGTTATCCTTGGTTGCGAGAAGCATAGATATATGAGAAAAAGCAGGATAGTGGGAGGGAATAGAGGTCATTAGAAGGCATCCCACTTAGGAATTTAAGGGAAAAATGACTTGCTTATTCCAAGAGAAGACAGTTGTGCTTCTGAGTGGCTTCACGCTTTGCTTTTCTTCTGGGAGCCCATTAGCCTCAGATTTACTGTGGGGAGAAGATGTACTGGCCCCCAGTCAGCAAAGATAAGAGGCTTCCTGGCGAGAAAGAAACAAAAAAGACAGGAAGCAACGAAGAGGGCCAGAGAAAGAATATGAGAAAATGCTGTCCTGGCAGCAGTAAATAAATCATTTGCTAAAAAGGATATTTGGCTAAATTGCCTCCCAGTGTCTATTCCCACTGGGCATTTTTGGTCAGCAAATGCAGAGCATCAAGGAAAGAGTTCAGATGCTGGGACGGTGTTGCCCTGAGAACATGGAGGTTGCAAGGGAGAAGCCATGTTGCCAAAGCGCATGGGGGCCCCATTCATACCTTCTGACTTCCCACCTCTATGACTTTGGGCTAGAAATAAATCCAGAGGTCACCGTTCTGTCATCTGTAATACAAAGATGATGTGGAATGAAATCATGTGATGCCTGGCTCACCGTGCTAGTTCCCTTAACCCTTTCTTCCGATAGCATATTTTTTAAAAAGTTCTTCTTTCAGCATGGTCTAACATATTTTCCTGAAAGATTTATTGATGATTAAGGCTAGTTAGGAGGTTTAAAAAGGGCAGCTGAAACCCTGAAGCTTGGGACTTGGAACCTGAGTTTCCAAGGCCAATGTTTGAGTCTTGCCTCCTGAATGTTATTAACCTGTGTCAGCTTGCTCAGATTGCCTGGCTTTCTAAATATCAATTTCCTAATCTATAAACCGAGGAAAATAATAGCTATTTAAAAAGACTGCTGTAACTTTCAAATGATGGATGTAAATTTGTTTTATAAGCTATAAAGCCCTTTATCAAAAAGTAGTTGTGTATGTATTCTGTGTTGTTTGATGGGATGGTCAGTCAGGCGCAGCCACAAGAGGAAACACAGGAGAGGCTCAGGAAAACAAAGTCTATTGTACCCAAAGGTCCTAGAAACAAGAGAAATGGTGCATCACACAGGGCCACGTAGGGAAAAAACAGGAGGCAGAGGGGCAGGAGTGAGGGGCAAGGCTATGTACTACAAATCGGAGTTTTCACAGGAAAGGAAAGCTAGGGCAGTGTAAACATTTTAGTATTAGCTAGTTTGAATACTTTCAGAGGGTTATAATCTGAGCAGAGGAGTGTGGATATCTCTAGTTATCTGATACCAGAAGAAAAATCTGTTTTCTGGGGTGTACAGATCCAGATAGATAAGGCATGGCTCTAGATTGATTAGTTGCATATCAGAAGCATGGTCCTAGATGTGCCCTTTGCTCTAAGAATTGACTTACTCCCTGGAGGGATAGGTTCTTTCCAGCCAGAAGGGATTTTAATATGTCAAAACATCATAAAATACAAGGGAGGGAAGTGTGTATATGCATACACATGCGTATATCTAGGGCACTGTATAGTTTACAGAAGACATTGGCACTGCTTGCAATGTCTCTGTGATTCAGGTATAAATATGATGGTGCCCATTTTATAGATGAGGATCAGACTTAATATGACTACTAATTATGGAGAAAGAATAGAAATGGTAGATTGTGGGGATCCCTGGGTGGCGCAGCGGTTTAGCGCCTGCCTTTGGCCCAGGGCGCGATACTGGAGACCCGGGATCGAATCCCACGTCGGGCTCCCGGTGCATGGAGCCTGCTTCTCCCTCTGCCTATGTCTCTGCCTCTCTCTCTCTCACTGTGTGCCTATCATAAATAAATTAAATTAAATTAAATTAAAAATTTAAAAAGAAATGGTAGATTCTCCAAATCGATCTCCCTGGATAGTGTCAATTAAAGTCACTAAGCTAAATGTTAAGACTGATTTGGTGGACTTGAAACCATAGGAAAGGAGAACTTTGCAAGTAAAACCATTCATACTTCAAAAAATTGCCGATTCCATGATCTTGCCTACTCACTCACTCTCTATCCCAAAGACAAAAGATGAAGCTAAGGTTTATTCCCTTCATACCTGAACAACATCCCTTAATTTTATCAACTCTTAGTTTCATCCTCAATGCCTGTCCACAGCTGGTCCATACAATACATTAATACATTCAGTAAATATTGGCTGAATGTATAAGGCATTGGATGAACTTTGAAATAATTCCACCCATAGTCTGGCTCCAGCCACCAATTTGTCAATTCTCGAATCTTGGACTAGACACTAGAGGAAAGAGACAAAACACTCATTTGGTTTTCTAAGGGTGCTGACAAATGTTGGCATCAGGGAATTCAGACAAAACATGGATAAATCTTTGGTCCTGTTCAAACTCTGACTCTATGACTCCATTTCTTTTCTTTTATGACATTCAGATTTTAAGAAAAGTTTGTTATTCACAAAGCAGGGAACACAGAGAACTTAAATAAAGTCTCTAATTCCTTCAACTTACTGCTGTATCTCCTCTTCTTGAGATGATGTCTTTTTTTCTCTTCTCCTCTTTTCTTTCTTATACCTTCCTTCTCTCACATTTGCCTTTCCTTTTCCCTGTCCTCACTTTGACACTGATTCTCATTGCCAAATAATTGAGATTTTGTCCATTGAAGATATTAATATTTTATGAGTATTAAATAATATGTGTAATGAGTTCATCACAACAATTGCCACAAGAAATGGTTTGTCATTAAGTCCATCAGATTTAACACTTACAACAACCTTAGCAGGTGAAGAAGTGACTCACCCAAGGCCAATTAGTAAAATTGAGATCTGAATATAGGTCTCTTGATTATAGAAGAAGATTATAGGGATCTGTCTTCCCAGGTTGGAAGAGAAGACAGAGAGGTGCATGGGATTGAGATCACCCTTTGAGAAAGAGAAAAGTTTCTGGGAGGAACCAACTGAACCATGATAGGTGCAGCCCAAAGTCATGGGAAAGGCACAGTACAACTACCACTTACAATAGAAGTGGGCAGCAGACCACAGAGAGCCAAGCTGTAGAGAGTATCAGTACTAAGTTATAGTCAAGTCCAGAGGGATGTCCACAAGCTAGAAAATTCAGAGATACAAGTCTGCAAGAAAGGAGAGGCAACACCAAGCCCAGATTGTGTTCACAGGCAGAAATTGGGGCCAATAACTTGGGGAAAGAGATCAAAGATGAATGAAGCTCTAGCATATGTAGACAGAAGTCTTCCAAGGTTGAAGACCAGGAGGAAGTGTGACCTATTAATAAAAAAATATATTTTACTGACCTTTTACTATTTTTCAAGTGCCTTATGTTGTGGTTTAATTTATTTCTGGCACCATCTCTTTACAGTAGGGGTGATTATTTTTTGATAGCCAAAGACACTTAGACTCAAGATAAATAATTTCTCTTAAATTGTCAACAAGTATACAAGATAGCTAGAAATTCAAAGTCAGTTCTGTTCTGTGCCAAGGTAGGTGTTCTTTCACTCTATCACTGACTTTGTGAATTATACTCAAGGTATTCAGAGCCTCATTTCTTTGTCTAGAGCATGCTAGGGGCAGATCTATGTCTCCATATGGAGTTAAATGGTCTCAGACATGGGGAAGAGCTGAAGTCAAGAGGTTTTCTGGTTCTGAAATTCCCTTTTGGGATGACTGACCATCTTCCCTTCCATTCTGGCCCTGGATAGGCTTCATCCTTTGAATAAGATTAATTGTGTAAATATCACTTCAAATGCACTTTCCATACTTCCCCCAAAAATCTTTTGTCCTCCAGCCCATCTCCCTTCCCACCTTGACTTTCTGCCCTTCCCTTCTGTGAAAGGCAAGTCCTGGTCTCACCTGAGTGCTTCTCTCTGAAGACAAACCACTGGACTGTGTTTCATCAAACAAAGTCACCCAAGCAGAATAAAGGAATGATATGCTATCAGGGGAATGTTCCCTGGCGATGGTATCAGGGCAATCCATCACCAGGAGGGAGGCACATGGCAACATAACTTACCTCATATGCATGACCTGCACTGCCATCTCCCCAAGCACTTTTATACCTATTTTTCCTATTGATAAAGCCTCCTTTATATATTCTAGTTTTCTCAGACACAGCTAATCACATGCAGAAAAAAATGACTGAATATTTGCCCAATGTGTTGGCTATGTAATCTGAGGAATTTGACACAAATGAACTTCTATATCAAAATAAATCAGAATATTACCAACCAAAGTCTTCACTTGGTACTAGTGAAAGTGAAGGAGATGGAACTGTAAGAAAAATCAGTCTAATTCAAGCCTTACAGTGACTCCATGAATTCAATATCAGTATCCCCATTTTGTTACTGGAAACACTGAATCAAAGAAGTCTGTGAAACTTAGCCAAACTCCCAGTAATTTTAAGTGACAGAAGAGGATCTAAAACAGGTGTAACTGACATTTGTACCTTGTTTTCCATTCTGTTTCCTCTCACAAAACTAATCCATGAAGTTTAAAAAATCATTTAATTATATTTTAGGGGAAGGGAGTTCCTTGGATGCTATCTAGTGCAGCTTCACAAATGTGGAGCTTCTGCTTTATGGCTGAAGAAACTGAAATCCAGAGAGGTTAAATAATCTTCTTAAGGAGTAAGCCCATGGCCTACCTGGGAACAGAGTTCACAGCATGTAGTGTTCATTGTGATATGCTGCCAAGGTGTCCCTTTCAGGACCAAGACACCTATGTCCTGTCTTGGGGGCATGGGATACCATCCCCTAACAACTGAGTGATGAAAAGAACCACCTTCCAAAAGGCAAGTACCCTCCTTGGGAGTAGCCAACATCCAATGACTGTTCAATGGCTTGCCACAAAAAAATAAAAAAAATATATTTTATAAATGACCATTTATAAATGCTTCAAATCCCAGTGCCAGGGCTTCTGCATGATCTGTTGACCCCCTGGTTCGATAGCATCACTGTCCAACCTCTTCCTCTTTCTAATTATCACTCCCTTACACGTAGGTGTTGTTCTTGAGAGCAGAAGCACTTCTCAACAGACTTCCTGCATACAAATCTCTGTCTCAGAGTCTGTTTCCAGCAATTCTGTTCTAAGACAGCTGATGTCTGGAGAAGTGCCAGAAATCCGACACTAAAATGGGATGTGGGAGCATATTGTTGACCCCCCAGCAGACAATGAGGACTCCATCTCTCGCAGCAGATGAAGTGCCAAGAGCTACCTGCATTCTGTAATGATGAAGTTGCTCAAACTTCTCAAGTGGACTGCGGTGGGGTAGATGAGGAAAGGATTTTGCTGACTGGTTTCCTGATAAAGTAGTGATTTTAAGGGTTATGGTAACTGATAGCTATTGTTGAGGGCAACAACTTACTTATGGATGCATTAAAACAAGAGTGAAAGAGAACCACCAATTTAAAGAGATCACTTTGGGAGCACATAAAGGAAATTTAACTCCTCCAGACAGAAGGCTTAATTATAAGGGCCTCATCTTCCCCAAGAATAGCTTACAACCAAAAACGGATCAAATACAATCTCGATTCTGACATCTCTAAGGAAGATGCTATCTCCAGAATTCCCTACAAGACTGGGGTTACAACTGCCTCCTGGTGCAACCTCTCCTTGGCCCAATCCTGCTTTCCTCACCTCCTCTAGAAGTTGTTCTCAGAGCATTCTCCATCAGATTTACTGCAAACAACTCTCATAGTGTCTGAAACCCAACCTATGATGGTATACGTTTTAGTGATTAAAGTCAGACTTTGGAAATAGACAGGTCTGGATCAAACTCCCTCCAAGCTGTATAACCAGGGAAGTGACTGAACTCACCTGAGCCTCTCTATAAAAGCGGAAGGGACCAAATCACTCAGATGGGTGTGCAATCATCTCATCAGCTGTTGTCTCCAGTTGTCATCATTGTTGAATACCATGAAGGGGGAGACTTTAGTGGAGTGTATATGGACCCTAGTAGACATCCTCATGGCATGAGTGAAGAACCCAAATGTTTAACATGAGCTCCTGGGTTCACCATTTCATCTCAGGAGAGTAATATGGAAGAGGGGAGGCAAGGATTAGAGACGTCATTATTTGATTTTTGGATAAAGTAGAATTTGTATCTTCCCGCTGCTGCTGACATATTCCAACCAGTTTAACTTATTTCAGATTAATGCATCAAAGGTTCATAAAAATGATTTCATAATTCTCCAAAAGATGATACATTGACTGCCAGCAAGTCGCCTTTGGATTGTCATCCTGTCCTTCGGGAGGTACTGCATGGGGATGAAAGCCCTGAACACCAACCCCCTCCCCTGAGCATGGGAACGTTCTCTGGACAGCTGCTTCCCCAGCCTTCCAGGCTGCCTATTCTTTACCCCTCATCTTTTCCCCACCTACTGTAGCGTATTTTTGGAGACAGAGCAAGTTGTTTCAACATTGCAATAATTAAAGAGCAATCACTGAGAAAAAGCAAACAAATTAAAACCAAATGCATGTGGGATGTGGCACATTAGGAGGCTGTTTCTAGTTGGCAGACAAAAATTTATTTTTAAAGTTACAAGAATGTGTTTTCTAACTTGGTTTTCTCACTACCCAAAGGCCCCGGAGTCTTGCGGCAAGGGCTGTATTTACCCTCTTGTAGGAAATCCCTTGGGACTAATGCTGGCTGCAAACTTCAAATGAACTCATCAACTTAATCGTGCCACATGGCCTTGAGATAAGTACAAGCGCAAAAATATTGCTGTGCTCTCAAGAAGTCAGACTCAGCTCAAATATACCAGAGAGGTCATGTTACCCATTGGGGAGGATTCTAGCCAGGAAGTCAGGCAAGCTGGAGGCAGTGTGGTAAAGCTCAAAAAATCTAGATTTCAGGGTCAGGAATGCTTTGAGCTTAAAATTGGACTTTACTCCCTGTAAAACCTTTTTTGTTTTGTTTTTGTTTTTGTTTTGCACGAAGAAGCTATTTGCTGTATCTGACACTCTTGATATTTGCCTGGAGAGAAACAGACAAAAAGATTCTAAATCATAGTTTATAAACTTGATGAGTTGTGCATGATGACAGAGAAAGAAACTAAACCAGTAATTATTTTTAAAAATTTGTTTTCTGTTTATGCTAGTTTCAAAGCACTAAATATGTATCCAACTATCTTTAAAACAAGAACAAGAAAGATTTAAAAAATTTAATCCAGGAGAAATGGGGATTGTACGTAACGCTCTAGTTTATGACATCCTAATTTTCCTCTATGACTTGAATGGATTTGAGGAGAAAGGAGAACATCCAGTGGGTGTTGTTGAAATTCTAATCTATCATGTTTTTTAAAGTTTTCTCCTAATTAAAATGGAAATGAATGTCCCAGTGCTAAAGAAAAAATTACTTTCCATCATAAGAACCAGAGACCAATTGTCAAATTAGCGTTTGCACCTGTTAAAAACCACTAACTTCCAGATGACTAGAAATAGTCACAGAGTCACAAGAAACCAGAGCACCCAGGACAGCCTTAGGCTAAGTAAGGGACCCTATGTCATTTGACCCTGCTAACAAATCCAAATGAGGCATTAAAGAAGAATGATCATTTCTAGTGTGCAAATAAAAGTGATGGGGCAAAGAGTGAGGAGGTAATTTCCACCTCAGCTCCATAACTCATAAAGGATGGAGCATGTGCTCAGACCTATACAGGCTGACAACCCAGTGATAGTGTTAATCTGAAGGTGGGGTGATTGGAGGATGTTGTCTGTGGTCCTACCTAAATGTGCATCCTCCTGTTCTTCCCCTTTTGCAAGAATCCCTGAGTTTACCAGGGCTGGCCTTATGCCCTCCCTCCCACATTTGTCTCCCTTTGCCCCTTGCACATCCACAGCTCTCAAATCACTCCCTCCAGTCTCTGCCTGTCCTCAGAGCCACAGATGTCTAGGTGTGACACCTGCTGGAAGGCTCGGTCTGAGCGTCCTCCACTCACAACTCATGTTAGCCTGTCCCAAATCAGCTGATGAGAGATCCACCTGGCCCGCCTTTCCTCTACTATCCTCCATCGTAAAGCAGCCCTTTCTGAGGGCACCTTAGCCTTTACTCCTGGAAGGAGACAAGGTGGTAAGCAGAGAGGGCTGTGTGCAAAGTAAGGACCATAGAGTGAAAGGGATGGTCAACACCAAACTTCCCAAATCAGAGTTAGTTCCAGAATTCCATGTGACAAGCAGGCTGCACCTGCTATAAGAAAAATGATTCCCTGCTCGGGGTCAGTCTCAGTTCTTGCACATCATGCAAGTCACTGGCTTCCCAGTCTGAGAGGCTGATTATCTGTCCGCTCACCTTTGGAGGTTGACTCTCCCCACCTGTCAGCGACCTCAACCAATAGAATCGCTCATATCTGCAGTATGTGTAAGCAGTAATAATTTTTAAAAACTTGCACATTTGCCTCTTTTTTAAATGCCTTTGTCTTATGCCCTGAATCTGTTCCAGGCCATCAAGGAGATCCCTTGGTGGTGTGAATTTTCCAGTCATCACACATGAGTAATGGACTCATGTCTGCTTGCATTTTACTTTCTTTGCACCAGGTAAAATATGTTCCAGTTTAGATCAAAGTCCGTTTTCCTAAGCTGCTACCTTTATCTGTGCCCCATCCATCAGATGAGTAGATGTTGTTAACACAGATGTTACCAAAAACAAATAAGCCAAAACACTTGCAGCAATGTTATTTCATTGAAGTGCACAATGTTCCTTAGGGAGGCCTTCAAAATTATCTCTTTCTTGCCCACAGTCTTCTCTCCTTTTTATTCTCAACCTTCTTCCAGAACATTTGCTTTTTTTACTGATCAGAAAATTATTTTCTCCTACTGCTATTTCACTTTGGACATTGCTGTTTCAAACCTAGAGCTTATAAAGGAGGTCCCTCAATCACAAAAAGATGTCATTTTGATTATTTGAGAGATGAGAGGTGGCCTAAAGCAAAATGGGCCAAGACCATGGGAGAAAGAGCATGGTATTGGAAGACAGAACATTTTATTCCCATTTCTGGGGCCATCAGTTTCCAATGCATGAGAAGGAGGAACCAGGAGAGGAAATGGCCTGGTCTCGTTGCTGCCTTCTCTGCCCCAACATGCCTGTGGAAGATTCCAACTCTGAACTTCCCCCAGGATGTCATTCAAGACATTCCTTCCTCTGCTATAGTCCAGGGCCTGAGTTACTGAGGCAGGTTATCACCAAGGTCCCCTGCCTCCTTCCCATGTGTGATGCTCCACTCTGCTTAGACCTCAAGTGTTCTAATTTCTCACTAATTTGCTTATGCGATTTGTATTTATTTCCCTAAAGATCCACTTCCCCATCTGTACAAAAATTAGATAGTCATTAAAATCCTAGGTATAGGGAATTTGCAAAGAGTTTTGAGTGCTATACAGGTCCCATATGAGAGTTAGCCCATAGCACACAGGTTTCAACACACTGCCTCACAGTCAAGCTGTGTGATCTTCAACAAGCTCTTACTGTATCTGAGCATCTCTGTCCTTTTCTGTAAAGTGGAAAAAAAAATTTTAAACAAATGGTCACTTTGGCCTGCAGAGGACCAAGTGAGCTCATCTTGGAAAAATACTCAACACAGAGGCTCCTGACTGGCTGAGTTGGTAGAGCATGAGACTCTTAATCTTGGGGTCATGAGTTCAAGCCTCATGTTGGGTCTAGAGCTTACTTAAAAAAAAAAAATACTTGACACAGTGCTTGGCATACAGTCAGTACAAATTAATGGTAGTCATTACCAGTGAGTGATCAATATAAATGCTAGTTATTTACGCTTTCCTCAATTAGAGATTATTCCAGAGAAAAAACTGGCTAGAATAGTTTGGAACAACAACAAAAATAACAATACACACACATTATTTATACCCACAGATAGATTACATATATAAATACACATGTATTCACCTAAACATAACTACATAGTTCCAGTTATCATCCTTGTGGTATTACAATTGTCCTCTTTGACCCCTACAATAACTTTAGGGTAGAGACAAATGTGTTGTCCTCCCTGCCTGACAGATCAGGAAACTGAGGACAGGAATACTAGACTGTATGTCTAGCTATTCCCATGACTGACTGGCAGCAGGACCCTGGCCAACTTCCAAATTTCCTGACACACAACCCAGTTTATTTTTCGTCACCAGACAGTAGTACCAAGACAATTTTCCAAGAGCAGCAATTCATTCATTGGAATATAAAGGAAAAAAAGCAGCAGTGGCAGCCTGCCTTCTTCTGAGGCGGGAGAGTTGGATGCACCAACCTTCCATGACTAGATGTGCTGGTGGTTAGAGAAGTAACTGCCCTTCATAATTCACCCTCAGAAGTGATGAAAAATAATCCTTTATTATCTAGAGCAAAGAAAGAGAGTAATTTATAGCCGACCATGAATACTTAATCATTAGGCCCAGTGACGTTGCTCATATTAACACAGCCAAAATAAATCAGCTGTAAATCGCAGCCGACTTCAACATGGCATCGGGAAGATAAATCAGTGGGGCCTGGCGTGGAGAGTCTGTCTGTGAAACAGCACTATTAATAAGTGGCAACCCTCCACCCTGCCCTTCCCGGGCACCCCGGCCACAACTGCGGCCGCCCAGTAATGAAAGTAGCAGGACTGTACATTTTATAACCAGCAATTAGAGCTCCACAGCAATCCCAAACACATTAATTACTCCTAAAAGGCCCCAGGTTGTCTTTCTGTTCATTTTCCAGTGGGTAAATTCTCTACGATGCGACAAGTCAAGTAAAACTTTGGTAATTGACACTGCCCAGGGACCACAGTCTGACTTAGCGAGAAGCGCAAATTTCACATTTTCGATCAAGGAAATGGGCTGCTTGTGCTTCTGAGAACACGGGGGTAATTGGTAGTAGATTAGCAAAAAAAAAAAATTATTTTTTTGGTAGGGCTTTTTAGATCTGTTTTAATTTTTAAAAATGAGGTTATCGTTTATAATGGGCATAGGAATTGTTTGCAAATAGTACTACAAGTGACTTGGAATTTAAAAGAAAAAACTTTTTCAATGTTTTTCTTCCACATTTACCTCTAAAAGTCTTTCAACGTTATATAATCTGCTTAACTTTCTTCTGTGTCTTGGGTAACCGTTAGGCCAGCCTTTTTCCAAATTAGCTCTTACTCCATAAGAACATTCAAATTAATGTGATCACATAATGCCTATTTCTCCTATCTGCCTTTCTTTGCCCTGGTCTACACTTACATCTCGTCATTTGATTAAACCATATGGGTCCTGCCATAGTTGCTTCCTTTGAAGAGTTATTAGAACATATTTATTGTCTGTCTATCCAAGAAGGTCCCCCCTTCTCACCTACTCGTGTTGCATATGAAGCCAACTCTTTCTAAATGAGTATAGTGGCTATTGCTTCCTGCCTTTTCTTTCAACGTCCTTCATTCAAACATATCACACATTGCAAGACAGCAGGCAGAGGTCCTCACTCTCCAGATGTCCCATTTTTCCCCTACTGGTGGCAGCATCTGTCCCCAACAATGAGAGCACCAGGAGACTGCTCAATCTCCTTCTCCAAGATCGTGCAGTCCTCAACAGACAATCAGGTGAATCTCAATGAACTACCTACCATGTGTGGAGCATGGGCACAGGGGAGGGAGCCAGGACATCAGAACATTTATACCTCAAAACAACCCTCCAAGCCAGGTAGTTCCACCACTTGGCAGATGAATAGTTGAGAATTATAATAATGACCCACTTACTCAACATGTCACTGTTAGTACCTGAGTTGGGATTTAGATTCAAGTTCACCAATTTAACTCAAGTTAAATGAGAGACATTTAACATTTAACCATGTCCATTGGAAATCCAATTCTATTTCAATTGTCATGGGAAATCTTTCTGAGGTATGTCAGACAACCTTTGCTCAGGAGGAAATAAAGGAGGGAGAACATAGGTGGCCCTCTTTGCAGGCTGAGAAGCCAGCTAGTGTCAAGGAGTCATTCATTAACAGAAGCAGTAGAAAGAGAGGGTATAGGAGATGCAGGCTTGCTCCCAACAATGTGAAAATGACTACTTCAAAATAAATTCCTGAAATCAGCTTTCCATGTCTTAACTTTTCTTCCTTATGGTAAAACTTCAGACAAAATGTACATTTTGTGAGCTCATACCTATTGCAGAGCTTGAAGAAATAAAAGGCTGTAAACAGGGGTGCCTGGGTAGCCCAGCTGGTTAAACGTCTGCTTTGGGCTCAAGGCATGATCCTGGGGCTGTGGGATCAAGTCCCACATCAGACTTCCTGTGGGAAGCCTGCTTCTCCTTCTGCCCATGCCTCTGCCTCTCCCTCTCTGTGTCTATCATGAACAAATAAGTAAGTAAGTAAGTAAGTAAATAAATAAATAAATAAATAAACTCTTTAAAAAATTGAAAAGACTGTATATATGTTATTATTATAAATCAATAAGTCAAAATCACCGAGAATCTTTGCCTATCTCACTGATATTTGCCTAGAATCCATTAATTTCTATTATTCTTCAGACTAGAACTTTCTGAGTAGATTCTCTGACACTTGATTTTTTCCAAGGGAAGTATTTTGGGCTCAGGGCTCTGTTCAGAATACCTTGAGATCACATAGCCCTGGTCACTGCCTATTCCTCCCACTTCCTTGACCAAGCTTGCTTAAATTGCAGGTCTTATTATTCCTCCCCATGGACAATAAAAAAAAATCTCCTCAAAGTTCGCTCAATAAATGTTCAGTGTACAAAAGGTGCAAAGAATTAATTGTAAACACTTATAGCTTCCTCTCTAGAATGAGAGGGAGAAAAAAAGACGAGATTTAAAAAAAAAAAGCTTATTTGAAATGGAGTTTAAAAGCTCTCTTGACACAATCCCCCCAAAGGATCTAAATGCTTCAGACTGAAGCCATGAAGAAAGGCATTGTCCAGAGGCAAGTCTCCCTGGATTTGGGGATGGCTGTTCAGCTCCTAAGGCTTAGGGAGCTGTCTTTGGAGCCACTGGTAGACAATCAAACGTGGAGGGGTCTTGTGGGTGTCCAGGGAAATAACAACTCCTGCCTCAGGGTTACTGACATCAGGGTCAGGACAGAAAACACGAGACCTTTGGAGGGTGCTCTTTATTCTGATGAGGACACAGTTTTGACCCCCTTCCATTCCCCATCATACCAGTTCTTTTCTCAGATACCACTTTATCATTCTTTCTTCCATCTCTCCATCCATCCATCTATTTTATTTCTTATTCAATGTACATCACTATGTTCTAATGAGTTTGCTTGGTCTAGAGTGTGTAAAAATACTAAGTGCTACAAATATGCCTCTACACTCCCATTTAGAGAGATTATAGAACACTAGAAATTTCACATTGGCTCTCATCTTAAATTGTTGCCAAATGACATCAGAATATCTTGGGTCTCCACTCCAGAGGGAAGAACCAAAGGTTTCCTCACTCTGCTGAAAAAGTAAAACACTTTTTTAAAAAAGATTTATTTATTTATTTATTTATTTATTTATTTATTTATTTATTTATTATAGACAGAGAGAGAGAGGCAGAGACACAGGAGGAGGGAGAAGCAGGCTCCATGCCAGGAGCCCGACATGGGACTTGATCACGGGACCCCAGGATCATGCCCCGGGCCAAAGGCAGGCACTAAACTGCTGAGCCACCCAGCGATCCCCAACATTTTTTTTAATTTAAGAGAGAATAGATAGGCTATACCAAAGCAAGAATATCTTGCCACTCTCCGTGTGTCAACACAATTAAAACTTGTCTCTCCCTCAAGTCACAGTCCTATGATGGCCCAGTAGCCCTTAATGACAGTCTTTGTAGTGGTGACCTGAGGCAGAGGCTGCTTCCATCTTGGAGCTGCATCACCTGAGACACATGGCTTCCAAGGAGACTGTAGAGCGGAGAGTGAGGTTGCAGGGTCCTACAGAATGTTTCTAAGTTCCTTATAATATTTGTGTCCACATCTAACCAGCCAGAACCTAGTCACTGTGCCCCCACATAACCAGAAGAATGTCTGGGGAGTAGAGAGGAGCTGAGTATTCAGTGAGCACCAAGAGTCTTGCCACATCCATGGTCCAGGAGTCTGATCCAAAGCTCTCCCCCATACTCTGAACTTTATCATCGGAGTCTCACCTTGGCCCTGTCTAGTCTCTACGTGACCTATGTATGCACACATGTCAGGGGGAAAATGCATTGCAGCACGCCACACAACTCGCTCACTCTTCGTATATATTCACACTTTTTTTTTCTTTTTTCTTTTTTTCTTCCAAGTTTTTATTCAAATTCAAGTTAGTTAACATATTGTGTAGCATTACTTTCAGGAGTAGAATTTAGTGATCCATCACTCACATATAATACCTAGTTCTCATCAAAACAAGTACTCGTCTTGACGCCTATCACTCATTTAGCCCATTCCCCCATCCCCCCCCCTCCAGTAACCCTCAGTTTGTTCTCTATAGTTAAGAGTCTCTCAGAGCACCTGGGTGGCTCAGTAGGTTAAGCATCTGACTCTTGGTTTTGGCTCAGGTCATGATCTCATGGGTTGTAGGCTCAAGCCTTGTGTTGTGCTCTGTGCTCAGCAGGGAGTCTGCTTCAAGATTTTTTTCCCACTGCCCTTCCCCACTACTCTTTCTCTCTAAAATAAACAAATAAATCATAAAAAAAAAGAATCTCAGGATGATGGGTGGCTCAGTGGTTGAGCATCTGCCTTTGGCTCAGGATGTGCTCCCAGAATTCTGGGATCGAGTCCCTGATCAGGGTCCCCACAGGAAGCCTGCTTCTCCCTCTGCCTCTGTCTCTGCCTCTCTCTCTATGTCTTTCATGAATTAATAAATAAAACCTTTTTTAAAAAGGAGTCTCTTATGGTTTGCCTCCCTCTCTGTTTTTATTTTATTTTCATTTTTCCTTCCCTTCCCCTATGTTCATCTATTTCGTTTCTTAAATCCCACATATGAGTGAAATCATATGGTATTTATCTTTGTCTGAGCTATTTTGCTTAGCATAATACATTCTAGTTCTAGCCACATCATTGCAAATGTCAAGATTTCATTCTTTTTGATGGCAGAGTAATCTTCCTATATACATATATACTAACATCAGCTTTATCTGTTCATTTGTTAATGGACATCTGGGCTTTTTCCACATTTTGGCTACTGTGGACATTGCTGTTATAAACATTGGGGTCCATGTTCCCCTTCAAATCGCTATGTTTGTATCCTTTGAAGAAATACATAGTAGTACAATACTAGCTTATAGACTAGATCTATTTTTAACTTTTTGTGGAACCTCCATATTGTTTTCCTGAGTAGCTGCATGAGTTTGCATTCCCAACAACAATGTCAGGGGGTTCCCCTTTATCTCATCCTCAGCAACATCTGCTGTTTCCTGTGCTGTTAATTTTAGCCATTCTGACCACTGTGAAGTGGTATCTCAGTATGATTTTCATTTGTATTTCCCTGATGATGTGTGATGCTGAGCTTCCTTCCTTGTGTCTGTTAGCTATTTGTATGTCTTTAGAGAAATGTCTGTTCATGTCTTCTGCCTATTTCTTAACTGGGTTATTTATTTTTTGGCTGTTGACTTTAATAAATTCTTTATAGATTTTGGATACTAGCCCTTTATCCAATATGTCATTCACAAATATCTTCCCCCATTCCATAGGTTGCTTTTTAATTGTGTTTATTTCTTCCTTCACTGTGCAGAAGCTTTTTATTTTGATGAAAGTCCCAATAGTTCATTTTTTCTTTTGTTTCACTTGCCTCTGGAGATGTGTCCACACTTTTAGAATGGGACAAAGTGGTTCTGAGCTAGCCTGGAATGACCTCCCATATCCCCCACTTGTTAATTGCATAAACTTGAGCAAGTCTCTTGACTTTTTTGAGCATCACTTTTGATACAAAATGGCAACGACCATACCTCTTCATAAAATAGTTAAGAATAATGAAAATAATATTAGTTAAAGGCTCAACAAGGACTTTGATACAGAATGCTAATAATGTTTCTTAGTACCTGTGACAGGTCTCCACTCTTTTGCATACCAAGAGTAGACATCCAAGGCAAAGATAACATTTTGCCATTGCTTCTCTTACTGACAAAATGATACGTTCTCCTTGCATATATCAGCAGTCAGCAGCACAACAGTAAGTTTTATTCCCAAGCCTATAGGTCAGTGGGATGATTGGAATGCTCTTCTGTGCATGTGTTCATTCTGGGGTCCAGGATGAAGGGGTAGTAGCTATGTCCAAGAGCATGTTTTCTTTTTTTTTTTTTTTTTTTTTTTTTTTAAATTATTCCATTCTTTTTTTTTTTAATTTTTATTTATTTATGATAGTCACACAGAGAGAAAGAGAGAGAGGCAGAGACACAGGCAGAGGGAGAAGCAGGCTCCACGCACCAGGAGCCCGATGTGGGATTCGATCCCGGGTCTCCAGGATCGCGCCCTGGGCCAAAGGCAGGCGCCAAACCGCTGCGCCACCCAGGGATCCCCAAGAGCATGTTTTCATGGAGAAGGTTAGAAGCACAAGAAGGGCAATCTGCAAAGCTTTGTATGGTCTTGGCTTGGAACTGGAACCCTGTCATCCACTCACATGTCAAAGACTCAGGCCGTGTCCAACACTGATGGGGTGTGGGGGAGTAATATCCTCCAACCCTAGCAAGTAGAAGTGTAGGGTCGTAGGCAAAAGATATCAGAAATATTAATGCAATCTACCACATTCCATCACCCACTTCACCCCAAATTCCTTTAAAAAACCAAATTCCTTCTTTTAAAAAAACAAATTTGGAGGATAATGTAAAAGCTAGAAACAATTGTGCCTAGATCCCCCATTTTGTCGATAAGGAACTGAAGGCCCCAAGAAAGCATTTTGTAGTTAAGGAACTAGAGGCCGTGAGAAGACCTGCCTGATGCTGCAGAGCCAGTGCCTAATTGAATGACCGTGCCAGCTTTAACTGTTAAAGGGATTGACCTCAGAAGGGATCAGATGATTGAGAATCATTTGCTGAGCCCTGAGTCCATCAGGGTCAGAGGTTTTGTGATCTAACTAAGTAAATCTTATTTTCCTCACTTTACAAACAAGGGAGGCAAGACAAATGAACGAATAAATTATTTGGAATCTCCTCAATGTTTTTAAAAAAACTGTTCAAATCCCATTTATTATTTGCATCAGTGGGATTATGTTTTATCCTAAATGAATAGAAAAATATAGTTAGTCAACACTTGAAAATGAAGTGACACCTATAAAAATATCCGGTAGGGACTTCTGTGGGGAAAGGCAGGATGGGGAAGGCAATGACCAGAAGAAAGAAAAGATACTTTTTCCACTACTATAACAATTTGCTAGCATTTAATTATGGCTTGATTTTGCTGATTGCAATTAGAACACTTTCTCTGTTGGGGACGGGGATAGGATATCATGTCAGAAACCCAATCTAGGTTAAGTAGACACTGCCTTTAATAAGAAGTCTGATGAAAAACAAGAATTGACTACTCCCCACACTATAAAGATAAGGGGCGGAGGAGTGGAGCACTGATGTATAATTTCCTTGAGTAGAAAGCTAAACCCTCTCAGTCAGCAGCCTTCAATTAACAAAACTTCCCCACCAGACGGACAAGGAAACTGAGACCCAGAGAGTCTGAATAACTGGAATTCTGAGCTCAGTGCTCATTCCTTTGTTAAACACAGATATGGAGATTTTTTTATGCCTAGCAGTTCACTTGTTCTAGGACAAAGAGATAAATAAACCTAAAGTCTTTGCACACAAATGATGGTCTAAAGGAATAAACAGATAGTAGATAGATGATAGATAGATAGATTGACAGATAGACAAATAAATACTATATATAATACAATATTGATATATATTAATGCTCTTCCCACTAGTATGCATGTCATAAGGCAATGACATCATGTGCCCTCCAGCCACACATGTGCACACTCTAAGCCACTCGTGACTAGATAGATCCATCTCCATCTCATACACTCAACAAAAGGCATGTTCATATCAGCACTAGTTACCATTGCTCCAAATGAAAACCTGCCCAAATATTCATGAGCCAAAAAATATGTAGGCCAAAAACATATCAGTAAATCGTCGCATATTCATAACACAATGTAGCAGTAAGGGTCAACACACTACAGCTCTCACAGCACCACCCATGAATCTGGAGAACCAGGTTGAACAAAAGAAGCTGAGCATGAGCGCAGGCCGCAGGGTGCCATTCATGTAGAGTAAGGAAGCAGGTAAAATCCATCTCTCCTGTGAGAAGTCAGGACAGCAATCGCCCATAGAGTGTGGAGAGCCAGGGAGGGTAAACAGGGAGCACTGGAGGGCTCTGAGCAGAGGGGATTGTGCATAAGCAGTTTCTCGATCTGGTGATGCTGGTGACAAGGGTGATTTTCCCTGATGGAGATTTATTAAGCTGAGCACTTATGGTGCTTTTCTGTGTGAACATTGTACATGACTTAGAAGTTTTTTTTTTAAATGCAGCGAAGTAAATGATAGCATCCTCCACTTCATCTCTTGAATATTCTCTGATTTGCTTGCTCTGTCCTGGCCTAGCCAGAGCTCGGATTGCTATAATACACCACAGTATCCCGGGTTAATAGAGCAAGGAGACATTTTTATTCCCATAACAAATCAGCAGGCTGATAAACAAGTATATTATTGAGTGTGTATGGGTCTGTTCTTCGGGCTCTTTTATTTTTCACCCCTTTAGCATAAAGACCAACACACCCTGGGTCTTAAGATTCTGCTCCAAAGAAAGCCCATCAAGTCCTGATTACTGCAATCCAGAATGAATCTTTTCGGTGAATGAAAACGAGGCAAGCTTTTATGGGCATATTACCCGAGGGCATCCAGTGGTATTTTAATTCTCCATATTTGACCTTAAAAATGTTTTGTAGTTTGTCAAGGATATAATTTTCACCCAGTCAGGCTGCAGGGGCAGCTAATTAAGTGGTGTTTAATGACATTTGTTCCTTAAAGGAGGCCTGATTAAATGTACCATGTAATTTTTTACCAAATCAAGCAATTCACCCAATTTTCAAATGTGCTTAATAAGCCAGGCCCAAGTCATTACGGCCTGCCAGCTGTGTGACAGATGTGGCTCAGGCTTGCAAGGGCCCTCAAACTTGCTCATAATTTGCTGCCTCTGTATCTTCGTCCAGGCGGTTCCCTCCACCTGGGACACTCCTCCACGCTCACTCTCACCTAGACTGATCTGACTCATTCCAGAGAATCTTACTTTCTTCTTCGAATTTTCTCCCGTTTAGGCCAGATCAGTTCTCCTTCCTCCAAACTCCTGTGACCCCTGGTATTACGCCTCTTATCTTTAAACATCTGCCCACACCTCTTAGCTGTTTGCTCCCCTTTCATCCATGCCAATTAAAGTACAACCAGTGTGAGTTCAGAAATCATTTTTATACTTCTCCTCAGCCTCAGAGCTCGACACTTGACACGGTCCTGGCACGTGGACCAGCTCAAATTTGGGAAGAGCAGGGCAAGTGCTTGAGGAGGAAATGCAGATGTCATAATCCTGCCACTACTGGCTGTATGGCTTTGGGCAGTTACTTACTAATTTTAATAAGCCTGAGGCCCCTCAGCTGTGAAAGAAACAAAATGTGCTTAATACACATACAGAGTTGGGTGTCTCTATTGAGAATTAAATAAGAAAACGCAGTGACTTTCAAATGCTATTTTGCCTAAGAATTACTGCAGTGATTGCTAAACATGAGCATCCTGGCCATGTTGTCCCTGCAGAAATTCTGACTCCTTGTCCCTGAAGAAATTCTGACTAGGTCTAGAAAATTCTCAGGAATCTGTATGTTCACAAGCCTCTCTCACCCCCTCATGTGATGGTAGTTGCAGGTGTTTAGAGGTATGGGCCTTTGAGAAACACTGAGGATGCAAAATAATCCTAAGAAGCACAAGAATGGGGATGCCTGGGTGGCTCAGTGGTTGAGCATCTGTCTTAGGCTCAGGGTGTGGTCCCGAGGTCCTGGGATCGAGTCCTGCATCAGGCTCCCTTCATGGAGCCTGTTTCTCCCTCTGCCTGTGTCTCTGCCTCTCTCTCAGTCTCTCTCTCCCTCTCTGTCTCTCATGAATAACTAAATAAATAAATCATAAAAAAGAAGCACAAGAATGATATTTATGGCCACTATCATACTAAAGCCAAATGGTGTCAAAATTTAAAGTTGCCTCACAAGTAGCTCCTCGGCGCTCTCTACCCAATTGAAGAAGAAATTAAGAGATAAAGAAGCAATTCAATAGACAGAGGTCACACCGTCCCCTTCATTTTGTAATAAAAGCTGAGAATGGACAATGCGGCTTGTCTCCATATGCAAGCACGTGGATTCTGTACCCTTGTCAGGGATCAGAAAGTGCCTACTTGACCACTTCGGTTGGAGTTCTTTCGGTTACCACAGAAAGAGCCCTTGACAAAGGCCAGGTTTCCATTCCTCTCTGCAGCTCTGGCCCCCATCTCGGGCTCACAGGCAGGACCCACGTTCCCAGGCCTGTCCTTGCAGGATTTGCTCTTGGCAAAAGTCACCCATGTTAATACACGTGTGTCACACAGGTGCCGTGCTAAGCCTGGAAATACAATGGGAACAAGAAAGATCCAGGTCTGGGTCCTGCCTTGGAGTTAGCAGAGCCCAGGGGGTGCAGAGAAACGAAGCAGCTCCTCGGGGTAGACTGTGCCAAGCGTTGTGGTAGCCGAGGCCAGAGCACAGCTCTGTGAGGACCCACCCCGACCTGCCCCGCGCCCCCATCCACTTCTCCTCTCTCTCATGGGTTTGTATCAGAAATCAAAAGACTTTTAAGATTGCACTTCATGCCTGGATGCAGAATAAAAGCCAGCTGAGCAAGAAGACATACACACTTCAGTGGCTCGAATCCCTGCTCTAGCTTTGCTTTTTAGCTTTCAGAAAGAAGCAAAAAAATCAACCAGACAAAACCTTTATTCTCATTTCACTCTTTATTCTTGGGTCTTTTTTCCATGTGTGCTCACCCTAAATCTCTGTCCCTCAAGATTGGCTTTAATAACCATTACTTCCCTACTGAAGCGGCAGCCGGCTTCCTGACTCTAGCGCAGAGGTGTAGATTTGGAGAGGTAGCCAGGATCATCACTCCCAAGGTCAGGACTCTCTCAGGGGGAGGGATTCCCTGGGAAATGACACCTGAGGGGATGGCTGGCGCAGGGCTCAGAATTAACCAGAGCCAAGGAGACCTGAGTGGGCACCTACAAGCCTGCTGTGCTGGCAGCCGGCTTCCCAGAAGGAGGCCCAAATATGTTGTGAGAAGTAGCAATCAGGGAGGAGAAGTTGATTGACTACCTACTATGTGCCAAGCCCTGAACTCACAAGAAGAGTTGAACATGTGAGCCCACAGCCATTGGAAAAGAGTGAGTCTGGGGGTTTAAGTGACAGATTTGGGAGTGACAGGTTGGGACACATAAGCCCATGGTCTGGCTAGAGCATTGGATGGGCAGGGAGAAAACCTGAGGCCACAGCTGGCCCAGATCGCAGAGGGCCTGGACAGCAAGCTTGCACCCTAGGGGAGCTCAGTCCATGTAAAGACAGAAAAACCAAAGGCCACACTACTTTGAATGACAGAGCTGTGATTGGAAACCAGGTGACCCGGCTCCCAGGCTGGGGCTCACATCCCAGCATCACGTCCCTTCCCTGTCTTCCCATCCTGGGAAATAATAACAACAAAAATAATTAGTGTTGATGGAGCACTCACTGTATGCCAAGCGCTATTCTTAGCACTTCATCTGTTTTTATTTCTTGCAACAACCCAATGAAATAGATACTATAATTTTCTTCCATTTCATAGATCGGTCTTTTGAGACACAAAAAAAGGTTAAATAACTCCATCAAGCCTACTCAGTTAGTAAGAGGTAGTGCTGGGATTCGAACCCTAGTGTTCTGGCTCTGAAACCCATGAGCTGACCACCTACCTTCTGCTGGCATGCTGAGTCAATGGTCCTAAGTCTACACTAATCTCAGCCTCTGTGGGCCATCCTGGCGCAAGACTGATCTTTGAATTTCTTGTCTGTAATTTCCTCCAAGCTCAAGGCAACAGGTACCTTGGCTGGAGGTTACTCTGGCCTCCGCCAAGGTGCTCCCCGGCTGACCCTCCACCCCATGCCCTGGGTTGACTGGTTGACAAGGACGTTCTGCTCTGTGTTGTGGGCTGTCACCCTCTGAGCCCAGAATAAGTAGGCCATGGCTCTTTCTCCTACTGCAATCCCTCTGGAACCTCCTAGACCAGTAGAAAGCCCTATAAATGATGGTCTGGCAACAAAGGGAGAAATGACAATCAGATGATTAGGTCTCGTCAAAAGGCTGCAGGGACCCAAAGGGCAGTCCCCAGCTGGCAGTCTGGGGTCCTTCTACCTAGCAGGAGAGTGTGATAGTATCCTAAATGTGTTGAGCATTCACCTCCTGCCCTGCATGGTAGAAAGAGTTGAACTACATTTAAATATCTTCTTTTAAAACAGCATTTGTAAACATGTCTACTGCGGGGCAGACTTGGTTCTGAGCACTGAGAATGGAGAGCAGAAAGGTGTCCTTGCTGAGCACGGACTATGTGCCAGGACCCTCACTAAGGGCCTTATATATGTGACTTTTTGAATCATCTGCCATGGGTGCAACCAAGGGCCCTGTTTTGCAGACGAGGAACCTGCACGCTTGTGCAGCGAACTCTGAGCCTCAGGGAAGAGACGACCCATGTGTTTGTGTCTGTGTGTGTGTGTACATGTATTTGTGTGTGTGTGTGTGTGTGTGTGTGTGTGTGTGTTCCGCATCCATGGGCCAAAGACACGGCAGGTGTCAGGTCTCAGAATGGAGAAGCCAGAGAGAAGCCCAGGTTCCAACTCAGTGAAATCATGCTTGTGGGGTTGAGACATGGAAGTGGACAGGGACAGCTCAGCACAACACTCAATAAAAAAATTAGCTCCCAGGCCCCCATCCCCCATGCCACATTCCCATTAAATCAACAAAACAGTAAGACCGACAAGCCAGAAAGCTGGCAGCTACACATGTCTCTCAGGCTGCTCCTGCCTTGTGTGCAACCAGGGCTGTTGTCTGCACAGCTTCAGCATCTCTGCGAGGTGACCCGGTCTTGCACTGAGGTGAGCCCCCTTACTGCTCACCTGCACCGATGAGCTGCGCCCACTCTGTGGTGACACAGCTTTCCCATCACAGGCGGGTCCCCTCCACCACCCTCTGCAAAGCCCTTGGATGGTTCCCATCACCTGCCACAGGACATTTGACTACAAGGGCAGATCTGAGCCTCCCTCCTTACCTTGTAGACTCCCTCCAGGTGTAAGCCCCAGACCATCACAGGCTGAAATAATAACACAGGTGACATGTGAAGAATAGTTACCAGCCCCACTTAGGGTGCTGCTCAAGGATTACACATTGTTTGAGCCACATGAGCAGGAAATCTCTTGTTTGATCATAACCACCCAACAAGGTGTGCTATACTTTTAGATGTGTTTTACAGTCCAAAGAAGGGGGGGCTTCAAGAAGTCAAATAAGAAGCCTAAACCCACAGAGCTAGTAAATAGGGAAAGTGGGCATGGCCCCCGATTGCCTGCCTGCAGGAGCCCAAGTTCCTACCATAACACATGTGCCCATGTCCTGAGCCAAGCCTCCATGGCAGTCAGCCTCAGCTCCAATACCACCTCTCTTCTAGAGCATCCTCTGTACCCAAGCAGACAATGCATATTCTCCCTCATGGTCCTCTGTTCCCATCTTGGAGCCCGAATACTTCATGGGACTTCATCCCCTACACAGCTTGTCCTGCCTCTAAGCCCTTCAGGGACTAGTCTTCTGTCACTGTGCCTAGCTCAATGTCAGTCATGACCCAGTGAAGAGATTACTTCATATTTGATGAAGGAATATATGAGCCTAGAAGCCCACTGGGCTGGTGGGTTTTGAAGGACTCAGTTATTTTCTCCCCTCCTTGTTTCTTTCTGATTTTAGTTGTATTTTTTTCTCTGGTGGAGGTAGTGGGGGAAGAGTTGATCCAAAGCAAAGGAAACAGAGGGTCTTGTGTAAGGCTTTGGGCTTTAAAAGAGAGAAAGGCCTATCTATACTTCCTTCACCAAGAAAGGAGAGTCCCAAAGAGCAAGTAGATTGTGGTGTGGGATGCAGACGTAGAGCAAGGCTGCCTGCTTTGAATCCAGCTTAGCCACACTCACCAGCTGTGTGGTTTTGAGCAGGTTGCCTAACCTCACCTACCTCCTTTTCCTGATGTATGAAATGAGGACAAGGGTATTTCCCCTATAAATTTGTAGTGAGGATGAGAGAAATTAGTAGATGAAACAGTCTTAGAAATATCTCTAGCTTATTATTTTGAAATTGAAAGTGTAGTTTCAGCTTTTGAGAGTTGAAAATTTGACAGAGTTTTCCCCATTTTTCTTCATCTTAAATCATGCAGAACGGTTTGCAGTAAAACAGTCATTGATCCAGGTGGGTGCAACTCATAAACAGGATAACAAAGTAGGAATACAGAGAGCTAGATTTTCATCCCAGTTGTCCCTGACCAGCCTTGTGTCTTTGGGGTAAGTTTCTTCACCTCCCCTGGCAGACTATCTTAATTATAAAACTTAGATAACTATAATGACCTTGATGCATTTGATAAGGCTTGGTCAAGATAGCTTGGTCAATTTTTGAGTGCTTAAGACAACTGAAAAATGTGTATATGCTTTCATCAGCAAGGGCACCAGGATCACTCAGTAGGGAAAGATTAGACTTTAGCAAGGGTGACAAAACATGAGAGACTCCTAACTCTGGGAAACAAACAAGGGGTAGTGGAAGGAGAGGTGGGCAGGGGGATCGGGTGACTGGGTGACGGGCACTGAGGGGGACACTTGACAGGATGAGCGCTGGGTGTTATACTATATATTGGCAAAATGAACTCTAATAAAAAAATATATATACATATATGTGTGTGTGTGTATATATATATAAAAGAAAAATCAAAAAAAGCAAAAGAAAAAAATAAACTACAAATTCAATTTCTTTGATAGTTATAGGACTTTTCATGCTATCTACTTCATCTTAGGGTGAATTTCAGTAGCTTGTGGTTTTTGAGGAAATCATGCATTTCAATAAAAATTGGATTTATATGCCAAAAAAAATGATACTGGCACAACTGGATACTGACATGCACAAGAATGATGATGGGCCCTTACCTCACACCATATACACAAGTAACTAAAATGGATCAAGGAATTAAATGTAAGAGCTAACACCATTAACATTTTAGAAGAAAACATAGGTGTCCATCCTCATAACTTTAGATCAGGCAACAGGTTTCTTAGATATGATACCAAAAACACAAGAAGTCAAATTTTTTTTAAAAAACAGATAAATTATGCATCATTAGAGTTTTGCTATGGCGTTTTAAAGACTCAGCCAAGTTGTCATGTGTCTCCAGTGCCTCTCTTCGCTAAGTAGAGCCCCACTGTATGGACAAACTATCACTAGTTATTCATTCACCCACTGATATAAATTTGGGTTTCCAGATTTGGCTCTTATGAATAAAACTGCTATGAGCATCATGTAAAAGTAAAAAAAAAGAAGGAGGGCACCCTGCTGGCTTGTCAGTAGACTATATGACTCTTGATCTCAACGTTGTGAGTTCAAGCACCATATTGACTGTAGAGCTCACTTAAAAAAAAAACACCTAGCATACAATAAAAGTTATTTTTATTTTTTTTTATTTTTTTTTTATGATAGTCACAGACAGAGAGAGAGAGAGGCAGAGACACAGGCAGAGGGAGAAGCAGGCTCCATGCACCGGGAGCCCGACGTGGGATTCGATCCTGGGTCTCCAGGATCGCGCCCTGGGCCAAAGGCAGGCGCCAAACCGCTGCGCCACCCAGGGATCCCTAAAAGTTATTTTTAAAATGTGATATTTTAAAAGATATTTTTAACATTTGAGATTTTTTTAAATTATTTTTATTTTGTTCACTAATAGTTGTCTGATGAGTGGGAAGAGGGTGGGGACAAATGGAATAATACAAACTGAGAGTTCAAGAATTGTTCGATAACATCTTGTTTGGCCCACAGAGCTCAGAAAGTGGATATTATTATTTCTGAATTATAGATGACAAAATGTCCATGAAGATATTTATGTCAAGACTTAGTCCCTAATCTATGCCTGTCTACTTATTTCTTTTAAATTATTTTTTATTCATTTATTCATGCATAAGGGATTTACAAAAAAATGTGTTGTAGTTATAAAATTCAAACCATACAAATAAGCCCTTCTTCCCCACACTACTTCTCTCTTCAAAGGCACCACCAAGGGTCAGGGTCAGCCAGC
Organism: Canis lupus baileyi; assembly: GCF_048164855.1. NCBI lineage: Eukaryota > Metazoa > Chordata > Mammalia > Carnivora > Canidae > Canis > Canis lupus. The sequence goes on along the minus strand of NC_132851.1, from coordinate 33,620,399 downwards.
TTGCCCTTCCTCCAGGCATGTGTACATATAGAATAAAGAAGTTCACTGCCGTGTGTATCTAATCACAGTTTATCAGTATGAATTAATGTTCAATTTCTTCTTTTCATGTAATAGTATTACATCTTGCAACTAGTCCTCTGTACACATGGTTCTATCTTTTTAAATACTCACTGTGAACCAGCTGTGGGGACTCTACAGCGATAATTTCCAGTCTGTGTCCACTCACAAAGTGAATGTCATGATTAAATGAGAGGATGGATGCCTACATGCTTTATTTTAATTGAGGTGAAGTTTGCATAACATGGAATTCTTCCTATTGAAGTGTACAATTCAGTGACTTTTAGTACATTCACAATGTTGCACAACTGTTGGCACTATCTGATTCCAGAACATTCTCATCACCCCAAAATGAAAACTTGTACCCCTTAACACTTTCCATTCTTTCTTCCTTCCCTCCAGCCCCAGGCAACCGCTTTCTAAGGCAGTTTCTATGGCTGCCTATTGTGAACATTTCATTTAAATGTAATGACACATTATGTGGCCTTTTGTGTCTGGCTTCTTTGACTTAGAATGATGTGTTCAAGTTGCATCCCCATTGTAGCATATACCAAGACTTCAATCCTTTTTATATCAGAATAATATTCTATAGTATGGCTATACCACATGTGTTTATCTATTCCTCGATTGATGGACGTGTTGGGTTGTTTCCACTTTGGGGCTATTAGAAATAATGCTGCTATGAACATTGGTGTGCAAGTTTTTGTTTGAGAGATTATTTTTAAGATACAAGACTTTCATTCATTTCAGTTAATTATTTACTCAGCACATTTCACATCCAAGAGATTATGCTAGGTCCTGGCCTTAGAATCATTCACAGGGCAGGTAAGGTGCATGACCTTTGGGAGTGTACATTCTATTGGGGGAAAAGACAATAAATGAGGAAGCAAATATATAAACAAGATAATTGGAAATGGTGACAAGTCTTATGAAATGAGGGGCACCTGAGTGGCTTAGTGGTTGAGCATCTGCCTTTGGCTCAGGGCATGATCCCAGGGTCCTGGGATCAAGTCCCACATTGGGGTCTCCATAGGGAGCCTGCTTCTCCCTCTGCCTATGTCTCTGCCTCTCTCTTTGTGTCTCTCATGAATAAATAAACAAAACCTTAAAAAAAAAGTATTATAAAATGGAAACAGAGCAATGATAGAGAAGAGCACCCGATGGGGGAAAAGGAAGCACGACTTTAGGCAGGATGATCAGTGTATTGGTCAGGTTCTCCAGAGAAAGAACCAGTAGGATATGTGTGTGGAGAGAGATATAGATTTATTTAAAGTAATTGGTTCATGCAATTATAGGACTTGGCAAGTTCAAAATCTGCAAGATGGGCCAGTAGGCTGAAGACTGAGGAAAGCTATTGTTACAGTTCAAGTCCCAAGGTTGTTGGCTGACAACATTCCCTCTTGCTGTGGAGAGAGTAGTCTTTTTTTTTTTTTAACTAAAAGCGTCAACTGATTAGATGAGGCCCACCCACACAGCAGAAGGCAATCTACTCAGAGTCCACCAATTTAAACGTTAATCGAATGCACAAAATACAGCCTCAGCAAACATCCAGGATAATGTCTGACCACCACATATCCAGGCACTGTAGCCCAGCGCAGCTGACATGTAAAATTAAATGTCCCATTCAAGGAAAGCGTCCTTGAAGCGATGTCAATTCCAGCTTGACATGAGAACAGACAGGAGTCCTCCATGGACAAATTCAGGAGAAGAGCACCTCAAGAAGAAGGAACAGCGAGAGCCAGGGCCTAGGGAGGCAAAGAGTGGTGTAAAGTCAGCTTGGAGTTGAGGGGATAAGAGATGGCATTGGAGAGGCGAGCAGGGCCCAAGGGTGAGGATATGCCTCCCAGAGAGGGAGCAAAGCCTCTGGCCTCTCCTCCTGGGGCCCACGGCACCTGGTCACCGGCCCACAGAGCTGCACTCCGCCGGGGCAGGGGGGCGGCACGTACTTCCCCAGCCAGCCACACACAAAGAAACCCCCAGCACTTGTGAAGGAAAACACAGGGAAAGGTAACACGTCACATAAATGTCATTTTTCTTGGTTCTTTCCTGTGCTTCCAGAAGCAGACAAATTTCCTTCTGAATTGTCCTGCTGAGTGTGCCTTTATTACCCGCCTCGGGAAGGCCACACGGGGCCAGCTGGGAGGCCGCTGCCGTCAGTGATGCTCTCGGGCCTGGCTCAGGCGGCTCTGGGCCTGTGGAAGCTTGATTTCCCCACGGATCCCAGCGGCCGCCCCAACGCCCTGATTGCTTCTGATCAAGGCAAACTGAGAAAAGCAAAGCAGGGACATCTGTTCTCTTTCTGTCGCTTGAAGCCAGCAGAAACCTGCAGGCACTGTGGTCACCCAAGTAAATTCCAACCACAGGAAGCCCCAGTCGCCAAAGCCTGAATTAAAACTGCTCCATCCTCTAGTGGGTACGGAAACCGCAGGCTGGTGGGAGCCAGAATCAGAGGTCAGGGTGTCTCGGCTGCAGAAGCCCGCCAGAAGTGTTGACTGGTCCTGCAACCTGACCTGGTGGGAGTGGAAGGACAGTCCAGGGAGGCCCAAGTGCCACATCCGGCCTCTCTGCCTGTCATCTGCCAACGTCTGTGCCAAATGCAGCCCAGCACGGTCGCAGTTGGAAAGCATTGCCTCTCAGAGTTGCTGTGAAGCACCTAGTGTGCTCCCCAGGGGTTCAGACCCTCTCTGCCACCCCCGTGCCACCCCCAGGGCCCTAAATCCTCTCCTGTGTCCTCTCCCTGCAGATCCCACTTCCAGCTTGAGATCAGGCCTCAGGAGCCACTGTCACTCTTCCCAGCGAGTCACGTCCCCTCTCATCTTTGCACCATTGCATGATTGCTCCTCCACCGGGAACATGCACAACCCTCACCCTCACCCCCACCCGACCGGCATCAAGGAATTAACTCCTAGCCCTCCACCAGGTCTCAGCTTTGGGAATCCTTCCCTGTCCATCCTGTCCAAATTAGGTGGCACTGCCCCAAAGCCTCATGATACCCCATCTAAACAGGAGTCCCAGGGCGTTGTACCCCCACCACACTGCGAGGTCTTCACATTGTACCCCTACCACACTGCGAGGTCTGTAAGGGTAGGATCCGTAGCCCCTGATATCCAGGGCCTCAGTGCCTACGTGCACCTAGCAAAGAGCAGGTGTCTTATTATCCTTTCTGAATGAATGAATGGCACAGTGATGGTCTCTGGGTATGCAAGGGACAAGGACAAGAAAGCCTGTGCCTTCCAGAAGCTTGCAGACAAATGAGAGACAGCCATAAATAGGCAATGCCATCCAAGTGAGAATGTGGGTGGAAAGAGGGGAGGTTATCTACTCCCTACAGAGGCTCATGAGGCTTCCGGGAGGAACCAGAGGCTGACCTGAGTCCTGAAGGATGAGTAGGAATGAGCAAGCCTGGCAGGAAGGCAGCCTAGGCCTCGGCATGAATCAGATTCAGAGGCAGTACCAGCATCCTGGTGTTTGTGGGAAGCCGATCCTGCACAAACAGAGCCTCAGGCAGGTAAGGGTATGAGGCTGGAGTTTGGTCCACGGAGGTCGAGGCCGCAGACACAGATCTGAAGGTCATCTCCTACCGGGAAGGCTAACCCCAGGGGAGAGAAGGTGAGCACATGCACCCCTACACGTGGCGGGAAGGACAGACTCAGAGAAATAGTGACATTTAGCTAAGGGACAGGCTAGGCAAAGGGGAGGAGGGACAGGTACAGGAGAGAGGGAAGGGCCGATCAGAGGCAAGGGGCAGGTGAAGGGGAGAGCCCCAGCTTGGAAGCCAAGGGTGAAGGAATTTGAAGGAAGAAATTTGTGTGGTTAAATCACCAGCATGCGGCAGAGAGGTCATGACCTAAGCTACCTGGGTGTCAGTAAATTGCAGAGCTGAGGTGGCCAGAAGTCAGCCTGTCAGACGTCAGGCATAGAGGAGGAGATGGGCCATGAACAGCCAGAACCAGGGCGAAGTCAGCTTTGGTTGAAGCAGCCGATGAGTGAGGTTGAGGGGCCGGCGCAGAGCTGGCTGGGGCCACACCCACAGGCGAGGGACAGTGTGACCCAGGCCCAGGGGCAACAGGCTCGCAGGAGTGAGGACCTGCAGGCTTTCTTTCTAGTAGGGTGATAGAAATTGAGACAGCTTCTACCTCAAGCCAAGGATATCAGCCTCCCTAACTACCATCTCCTTGTCTGTTGAATGCAGAGGATGCCTTTCCAGGTTGGGGGGGGGGCTCGAGGATGTAAGAGCACCCCATGATCCTTGAAGCACCCCCCGTGCCGTGACCGTGTGAAATGCTAGCCTGTGAAACTCAAACATTGCTAGAGAAATTCTGACATTTTAAACTAGTTCAAGGAGATGGGGAGGATTTCCTGAAGACAGAAAAAGCATCTTAATATTTTTCAAGTCACTAGAGGAGTCCAAGTGAGTGTGGATAGGACCTCCTTTGCTTCCAAAGAGCTGCTTCCTGTAGGACAAACCTGGTGGAATTAGCTTTTTTGCAAGTCAACACACATTGAAGGGCAGAAATGTCACAGGGTTCTATCCACAAGCCCCCCTTCCAGCCCAGGCCTTCTCTCGCCCCACGCCCCGATATCCATGCCTGCCTCTCAGCACACCCCACTCTTCCCGATGCCACCCTGCTAACTCCCACTCATCCTTCAGGGCACAGCTCGGGCCACACGTCACCCAGGAAGATTTCCTCGCGCACTGAGATAGCTACCCACTGCTACGTAGCGGTATTACCACCAACTTAGTGGCTTGAACCATACGTACATGTTATCTTCTGGTTTCTATGGGTCAGGAGCCCAAGCTGCCACTGACGTATCAGCCAGGCCTGAGACCTTGTCCCAACACTAACCAGGGAAGAATCTGTGCTTCTAGGCTCATGTGGTTGCTGGCAGGATCCATATCCTTGAAGACTGTTGAGTTCACAGCCTCAGTTTCTCCCTGGCTCCTGGCTCCGGGCTGCCCTTAGCTCTTGACTAAGTGATCATCTCTACATGGCAGTTCACATGGCCACTTGCTCCATCAAACCCAGCAAAGGAGAGTTTGGCAGCAAGACAGACATTGCATTACACTCTCACGTAATGCAATCAAGTGGCTATTTCAATTAGACAGCAGGACATCGCGGGTCTTTTTGGTGGAGGTGAGGACACAAGGACATGAGTGCCAGGTGTGGGCATAACTAGGGGTTACCCCCCACCCTGTAGTTTATCTACCACAGCCAACAAGACTGAATTATGAGTCCTCCTTTGCACACCCATTGCCCCAGGCATGACTCCACCTTCATCTTTGTTACATAAATACAATGATTTTTCTATTTATGTGTCTTTCTCTCCCAATAATTTCTGAGCTTTTCGCCAGAAGGCATGTGGACCTTATTACATCACCCTGACCAGCGCAATGTCTGGCACAAAGCAGACACTCAGTAGGCACTTAACAAACTCACTAATTACCAGTGTTGCTGCTGAACTGACAAGTCACTGGACAACCCAGACCAAAAGTCTATTATAGGCTGCATCAACTTTCAGGAAGGCCTGGACATGCTAAACCCAATTATTACATTCCACAGCTAAATTACAAAATTAAAATTGGATGGATGAAATAATTAAAGGGATCTTCAGCACACTAATGAGCAGAGATACTAAATGAGATTGCATGATGCCATATTAAAACCCGAGTCCCAGTATGCACTTGAGGTGTGCATTCCCATTTCAGAATTAAATGAGCCACTCTCCACATGTGAGTTTTGGAGCTGCTGCTTCTAGATCTTGATCACTAAAATAAGGAAAGAGCAAGCACATGAATAAGTGGGTATAGAAAGGGAGAGAAGACAAGAACAAGGGACAGAGATACAAAGATATTAAAATTAAGATATTTTGTGTACAAAAGCCAAAAATATTCCATTGAAATGGATGGAGCTTATGGAGGAAAGTAGGTAGCAGAGGGTCAAACTCAGCTTGTAAAGCAAAATGGCTAAGCCAGCGGGGGATTTAAATTCAGTCTTTGCCTAGGATCTAGACAGCGCAGCCCTATAATATTTAAAACTTCTTATTTTTTTTAAGTTTTTATTTATTTATTCATGAAAGACACAGAGAGGGAGAGGCAGAGACATAGGCAGAGGGAGAAGCAGGCTCCCTGCATGGACCCTGATGTGGAACTTGATCTCAGGACCTTGGGATCACGCCTTGAGCCAAAGGCAGATGCTAAACCACTGAGCCACCCAGGCATCCCTAAAACTTCTTACTCATGGAACAGCTATAATATGGCAGGCACAGTGCTGGACTCTATGGATATGGTGGTACCAAGACATACCTGGCCCATGCACTTACAGGGTGTACCTGGCACCACTGGGAACACTGATCAAACATCAACAGAAAAGTAACCACAATCATTTCAATCTGGTATTTTCTACTAAATGGATATGATGATAATGATAAATGTTGTTCTCTCTAATCACTAGTCTTACTATCTCAGCTAGTTATTTAACCTTTGTGACCATCAATATTTTCAACTATAAAGTGTGGCTACCAATCCCTACCTGCCAAATTAGCATAAAGATTGAACCAGATTAAATGAAAATACAACAAGTAGCCCATCACACAGCATGAGGGAGACTTTCAATGCCTTTGCTATTATCATCCAGTTTAATTGTGCAATTGCATTTCCCACCTAAGAGCCTAGCATTGCACTGGACTATGAGTAGCCGCTCAGTTTCCATGGCTTAGGCCCTGACGGGGAGCATTTTGAGAGGACGGGCAACATTGCTGTTTAGCTGCAGACACGTTCCCATGAAGAAAACCATCCTCTCTTTCATTTGCAAGCCTGGGGGTTACCAAATTAAATAGTTCCCCTGCTAACAGTCAACCATAGTATCACTACTCTCCAACCATTCATGTTAAAATTAGTAACTATTTTATTGATTTTAGATGCCCAAGTTATAACATGGATAAATCAACAAAATGATATGTCTACATGACATTGTGGTTCAAAAAGGAAAAAATGGAACAAACATACCAGCACACCTGGACTCTGGTAATAGCGTACCACTGTGATCTTGGGAAAATCACTCCTTCTTTGGGTCAAAGTTTACTTCCTTTAAATTGAGTGAATTAGAATACATGCTTGGATAGTTTCCTTACTGTAAGAGACAGCTTCTAGGACTGTCCCCCTTCTGGAAAGGGAAGAGCTGGTGCAGCAAAAATGACTAGCGCTAACATACACGTCTGGCTCTTTGATTGTGGGCACACGGTGGGATTGCTTTCCCCACCCTGGTGAAGTTAATACGTCTACATGACCTGCTTTGGCCATGAGATGTGAGCAGAAGTGACGTAAGTCACTTCTAGTCATAAGGTTTAAGGGCTGGCACACAATTCATCCCAATCTCATCTTCCCTCTGACATGACAATCACAGTATTTGACATGCTAGCTGTCCCATCAGCTGGTCCCTGAGTGACCTCAGGGAGCATAGCCCTCCCTGGCAACATGTGTTAGGGCAGAGGTTGTGGAGTTGCTGTCACTGCCACACCACCCAGCCCATCCTGACTGATCTGGTGAGCAATAACTAGGGAGGAAAGGACAATCTGATTCCAAAGCAAAGGACTCTGGTCAGACAAAGAGCTAAGGAAATCAAGATCTAGAAATGGCTTTGAGCTGAATGCACGGACCAGCTCTTGGAGCAGCTCCCCTGATTATTACAGGGGTCTGTGGAATATCTCTAGAACACATAGACCCTTATTCTCCAGGAACTTCCAGACCTGGAATATTCAGTGGCCTGGCTGGTGTTGTGGTTAGACCTGGGAAGGTTTGGTTAATATCAGAGATAGGGGCTGACAGTGTCTAACGCATGGGGATCTCCAACACCGGCCAGCCTGTATGTGCTGCTGGTCACACCAGGTGAAGGAATGAGACTAACCGATGGCATCTTTAAATGCTTAGGGCCTTAGGACAGGTACCGACATGGGCACTTGACGGGATGAGCGCTGGGTGTTATTCTATATGCTGGCAAATTGAACACCAATAAAAAATAAATTTGTAAGTAAAAATAAATAAATAAATACATACATACATACATACTTAGGGCCTGCACTGGGTGTTATGCTATACGTTGGCAAATTGAACTCCAATTAAAAAAAATACATATTGAAGCAAAAAATAAAAAAATAAAAAAATAATGCTTAGGGCCTAGGGGGATACCAAGGCAATCTGGATGGGGGGCTTGGTATACTTTTCTAATTCTGACAGTCTATGAATGAACCCAAGATTCAGATGTGCTTGGGAGCGACAACCCAACAAAAGAGGCACTACTGCAGATCTCTCTAAATAATGATACTAGGCAGAGGGTGACTTTGCAGGAGAGGAGAGAGTGACTGTGAGCGAGGTATTCATCTTTCCTCGCAGAAGGCCGAGCACCATGAGCCTGGGGGGAACAGGCTTAATAAATGGCAGCAGGTGGAATGTAGGTTAGCTCCAGAAGGAGAGCGTGTCAGTGCAGGTTATGAAACACAGAAGAAGTGACGGATGAGATTGCATCGTCTGCTCTCCTTGAAGACCCCAGGAAGGAGATGAGAGGTCTTTCTTAAGGTCAGGAGTTGAAGAACAAGTCCGGACTTAGCTGCATGGGGGTGAGGTTGTGGGTCTCGGCGGGGCAGGGGAGGGGGAGCAGATGGAAGCCAAAATATCAGCTGAGGATAAAGGCCAAAGAAGTGCACCTGTTAGATGAACCGTAGAGGGAGACCAGCTTGGCTCCTGGTCCCAGTGGTGGCCCAGAGCAGCCTTCCCACCGCACACAGGGACAGAGCCCTAGAAGAGCCCCCAGTCTCATCTCTTGGCATGCACGTTGTCCTCTATGGAAAAGGAGGAGGTGTCCAGCTGCCCAGGCCATGTGTAATCTTATCAGTCCTGAAGTGAGAGCAGGGTGGGGAGAGAAGCAGAGGGATCACACACCCAGGGGCCCCTACCACATGGAAGGGGGCATCCACAGTTTACAAATCAAAGACCTGCCATCCTCTGCCAGAACACAGGCCCCCGAGGACTGGGCCTGCATTCAGATGCACGAGGATGTACTCTGAGCCTCAGCTCATGGACCATCAACCTGTGTGACTCCAGGCAGGTCAGCTGGGTGCTTGGAGTCCCACTTTCCTGATGCCAAAGCAAGAAACCATCCTATCAGAACCACCCTGCTGACAAACTTTTGAAGGTCACCTGAGACAATGGACAGGAGAGAGTCATACAAGTAACTACAGGATGGGAAAGGATATTTGAAGTTTGGGCTGCTTCTGCGGTTCAGAGCATGCCCAATGAAGGGGGTGTTATTAATCCTGCCTGTGATCACACCGTCTTCTACTCTCTGGGCCAGGGCTGAGGGGGCTCTGTCTTCATTCCTTGTGGTCATGCCCGCATTCTGGGCTTGAAAAATCCTTTTCATTTCCTTTTATTTATGTCTCTTTCTATTTTGTGCCAGGATGGCTCAAGGTTTAACTCAGACCCAGGGCTCTGGAGAACACTGCATCTGGGTGCCTGGGGGAACAGCCCCAGGACTGAGGGATTGGAGAGAAGGGATGGGCCTGGTTATGACTGGCCTACACGCTGCAGTCCGGGAAGTTTTTGAAAACAGATTTAAGTGCTTTTCACAAGGGGAGAGTTTCCATTTTAAGTTAATAAATCCCCTCTAGGAAGGAAATGTAGCCAGGCATACAAACAACCCACAACCGAAACTTTTTGTTCCAGATTGCTTTCCCCCAAATTTAGTGCTAATGCAGCAGAAAGAGGGATATATATATATATATATATATATATATATATATATATATATATATTTCAAGGGATATATTGTTTCTGTGAGGGGAAGACTCTATATACTTAGCACTTGTGGGGACCATCCACTGAGGTTCAAAATTATGTAGACCCCACCAAACCAGTGAACATCCACCTACTGTGCATATAACACTGGGGGGTGGGGATGGGAAACGTAGAAATGGATAAAGAGGGAGACAGATCAACAATAACTGTGAGCTTAGCAACCAAGCAGAATAAATAAACTAATTGTAAATATTTATGAAGACCCATGGGAAGCAATGCCCTCACCCTGGAGCTTGCCCATGACACAGAACAAGCCCCGCTCTCACCAAGCTCACGTTCTTGTGGAACGAGATGGACCGTTAGCAAGTAGGTAAATCTTTTCAGTGAGTAACCAGTGCTACGGGAAAAATAAAACAGAAGATTCTGACTGACACTGTCTGGGACTGAGGGGATTGTGGAGAAAGGGCCAAGAAGGTGAGTTTAGCTGAGTTCTGAATAGTTGACAAGGAATCAACACCAACTCTCACAGGGAAGAAACTTTCAACCGAAAGAGAGAGAGGTAACAGGGTTCTGAGGTGGGGAGGGGCTTGGTGTGTTGGATGAACCAAAGCAAGGCCTTTGGACTAGAACAGAGTGAGGAAGGAGACCATCATAAGAGGTGGGGTCAAGGTGGGCTTGGGTGGCCAAGGTTCTGCATTCGGGCAGTAAAGTCCGTTCTGGACCCCAGCCCCTGGGGTGAGGCTGCCTGGGTCAGGACTGATTCAGGAACTGTATTCAGTTGGGTCTACAGGAGGAAGATGGGGTGCCTACAACTGATCGGCTCGGGGGAAGGCAGGAGCAGACGAGAAGGCTTAGGCTAGGAGTTCTCAACTCTGTCCGCACGCTGGAATCTCATAGGGAGCACTTAGAGTACTGAATCCCTGGCCTCACCCTCAAAGATTCTGACCCAGCCGGTCAAGGGTGCAGCCTGGAGGTCTATGTGCTCTCTTAATGGTTCTGAGGGGCAGTCAAGATTGGGAAACGGCATTAGACAACACAGAGGAGGGAAAAGATGTGGCAAAAACACATTTCATAATAATAAAAGAGCTCTCAACCCCAAGGGCTTCCATTTCTCACCATGGACTAGATGTTTCCCGAGAACCTGTGTGCCTGACTCTAAAATACTTCCCAGTTCTGTGACTCTGAATAAGACACTCAACCTGCCCTCATGCCTGGGAGGCTGGGCAAGCATGGCACCACTAGCAGAATGGGGATCTAAAGGCCTACACCCTCTTGTTCTGCTCTGTGACTCCAACATCTTACAATGCCACCCATGGGGGATTTAAAAATTGGGCCTCCAAAGCCCCTATGTGCCAGTCTGACGTACTGAGACCAGGCGGTTGTGCCTTTCATGGGCCTTCCGCATTGTTCTGCACACACGACTCCCTACCTCCCACCCTCAGCCTTCAGTGCCTGCTGGGGCTCATTCGTTTAGATGCCCACCTTCCTCTTTCTATTGTGAACCACCTGAGGGCAGACACCATATGCTCTGTCTAGATTCTTTACCTTCTCTGGGTAATGTGCTACAAGCCACTGGGGCCATTGCATGCACATTGTCGAAGAAGCAGGCCACGTTGTCCCCCTTTGGTGATCTTAAAACTAAAAGGACCTCAAGAACTGGTCTAATATCTGACAAGTCAGGATACAAAGGCCCAGAGACATTACTTACTAGCTACCCTTACACAGGGCTTTTCCATTTGCATATTCACATACATTTTCTGATTTACTGTCCAGTGCCCCCTCCCTCTGGTGTGATGGGGTTCTTCACACGATCCCCACTATGTAAGTAAGAAAGCTGAGGAGCTAAGTGCCTAATGAACTTGTGTAACAGCTTAGTGAGAAAGGGAGTCGGGACCCAACCTAGACAAACTGACAAAAATACTGTTTTCCCCACTACCCAAGGCTCCCCATGCCATGATCATGACCCCAAAGCTCACCCTTCTCATAGTCACACTGTTTCTTATTCTCTCTCTTTTTTTAAAAGATTTTATTTATTTATCCATGATAGACACAGAGAGATGCAGAGAGAGAGGCAGAGACACAGGCAGAGGGAGAAGCAGGCTCCATGCAGGGAGGCCAACATGGGACTTGATCCCAGGTCTCCAGGATCATGCCCTGGGCTGAAGGTGGTGCTAAACCGTTGAGCCACCTGGGATGCCCTGTTTCCTATTCTCTAAGCCAAATCTCTCCCTTCACAATACAAACCAGATTCTTTGGTTTCTATACATCAGGTTAATCTCTCTTTAAAAAAAAAAAAAAAAGTAAATTCAATTAGCCAACATCTAGCACATCATTAGTTTCAGACATAGAGTTCAGTAATTCATCAGTTGCATATAACCCCCAGTGCTCCTCACATCATGTGTCCCCCTTCATGCCCATCACCTAGTTATCCCATCCCCTCACCACCTCCACTCCAGCCACCCTCAGTTTGTTTCCCAGAGTTCAGTCTCTGGTTTGTCTCCTCTCTGATGACTTCCCATTCAGTTTTCCTTCCTTTCCCCTAAAATCCTCAGCCCTGTTTTTTATATTCCATATATGAGTGAAACCATATGATAATTGTCTTTGTCTGATTGACTTATTTCACTCAGCATAATACCCTCTAGTTCCATCCACGTCAATGTAAATGGTAAGCATTCACCTTTTCTAATTTGAGTGATCTTGCATTGCATGCATGACATGGTCTTAAGGAGATTTCAAGGGAATATTTGGAATTAAGAACAAACAAGCAGGGGCATCTGGTTGGCTCCTGGTTGTCCATAGAGCAGGCTACTCTTGAACTGAGGGCCATGAGTTCAAGCCCCAAGTTGAGTGTAAAGATTAATAAAAGAAGAAGAAGAAGAAGAAGAAGAAGAAGAAGAAGAAGAAGAAGAAGAAGAAGAAGAAGAAGAAGAAGAAGAAGAAAAAGAAGAAGAAGAAGAAGAAGAAGAAGAAGAAGAAGAAGAAGAAGAAGAAGAAGAAGAAGAAGAAGGAGAAAACAGAAAGTCAAACTCATAAGAATAGAGTAGAAAAGTGGCTGCTAGGGTCTGGAGGGTGGAGGAAACAGAGAGGTTGGTAAAAAACACAAACCTTCAGGAATAAGATGAATGAAATCTGGGGATCTGAGTCACATGTTGACTGTAGTTGACCACACGGTATTGTAACACTGAAATTTGTTAAGAAGGTAGAACTTAAATGTTCTCACCAAAATCAATCAACCAACCAACCAATCAATCAAATTTTAATAAGTGAGGTGATGGGTGTGGTCACTAACTAGACACAGAGGTCCCTTCACCGTGTCTACAGGGATCAAGTCATCACGATGGCCACTTGCAGTATCTTACCATCTAATTTGTCAGTTATACCTCAATAAAGCAGAAAACAGGAGGCCAAGCAAGCCTTGGAGAATTAGCATCAGGGAAAGAAATGGAGACCACTTCCTGCCAGTGGCGCTTTGCCTTCATGCCAGCAATCCGCCAGCGCCTGAGATGTCTGCCGGGCAGAGCTCGTTAACCAGGGCTGGGGATGTGCATGCCTGGCATGGAGCATAATTTATTTCACTTTGGCTCCATGTCTCCTGCAGATTGAGGCTTTCTTTACATATTATATTTTGCATCTTAAAAATACACAAGACGATGATGTGTTTTGTGAACTTTTTTTTTTCATCAGGCTAATGTTGAGAAAACCAATCTGACTCCCTGCCCCTATCCTCCACAGCTGTGAAATCACAAATCAGACATAATAATAGTGTTCTCCTTAAGGATTCACCCAAGCATTTCAGCCAGCCTGGTGTACCAATAATGAAATTTGCATTGTGCTTACAGGGCTGTTTTATTGATATAAATGGACTTTAGTATCCAAGTGAGTGAGCAGTAGATTCCTCTGTCTTGGTGCATGTGGGCCTCTTGTTTGATCCTGTGTCCCTGAAGGCGGATGGCGACAGCATGCGTGGTCAAATATTCAGATCTTAGAAAACAGAGAGCTCACAATGAGGCTGCTTCCCTGCATTGCAGGAGACATGTGCTGCTGCCTTGATGTCTTTGAATCTCACAGGGTCCTGAAGATCTAAATGTGAGTTCCCCGCTCTCCCCAGATGTGCCACCACCCTGCAGGAGAGGCTCCCCACCTGGCTAGATCCCCGGACCAGCCAGCTGTGCCCCACCCAGACCCCAACCTGACATGTTTCATCTCCCTACCACCCAAGGAATTACTCCAACAAATCAATCACATGGTCCCATAGGAGCCAGGTCTACCTCATCCACTTGTCACTGGCCATTGTGTCTCCCACAGCCCCTGCTGGCTCACTTTTCTTCCCCAGGACAACCTCTATGTGGCCTTGCATGGAGTAAGGTGTCTGCCCTGGGCTCTGAGTGTATATAACTAATAAAATACTGTCAATCTCATCTTTCCACTGTCCCTTTGTTTGGCCATCATGTAGTATTAGGGCAGAGGAGCCCTCCCTCACCAATGGGGTGAACAGAAGGCAATCAAAACTTCCCTCTGCAAAAAATCCCCCATGATTCAAATTTAGTTGCATTAATGGATGGAGAACAAGAAGTGTGGCCATCCTGCCTGTACTCATCTGGTCAAAGTGCTTCTAGAACCCAGTCCAGGCCTAAAGATCAAATACTTATGGAAAGCAATCAGCAGATAGGAGCATGCTCAGAACACTGCCATCTGCTTATGTGGGTAAGAGAGGGCCAGGGGGTCAGACTCAGACTGGATTCCTTCGCTCAGTTGTAAGTTGGGAGAGAAGGGGCAAGACTTTCAGCAGCAACTGCCTGGTGCAAAGATGCTAAAGCTATCCTGAGCAAGGTGGGATAGGAACTGTGTGATGTGATACATACTCCAGGACCCAGATGAGGTCATGGTTTCACTGAAGCCTTACTGCTGTTTGGTTTACACCCACCGTGCTTACTCTGCTTACTCTGCTTCTGTGCAGGTTCTCCTGAAAGCACATCCTTCATAAACTACCCTCCACCCCAATCATCTCAGAGAGTCTAGAGGACCTGAATGAATTAGCATCCAAGGGGCATGCCTTACTCAGGTAAAGAAATAATGCATCAGAAGCTGAAGATGGGTGGACAGAGGCAGAAATCAGGTACCATATGCTAAACAAGAAGGGACACCAGATTAGCCACCAGACTAGCCTCACTATCTGAGGATTTGTAGCCTGAGAAGCTAATGCGCCTTCACAGAGAATCTGTACAGGGCCACCAGGACCCTGTGGTAGGAAGCAGGGTGTGATGGACCAGAGCCATCAAGACTGAGAATGTGATCATCTTGATTCATTCAAGAGTATTTGCTGGGAATCCAAGCTGATTACCTTAGAAAAGAAAAGAAGCAGATTAGCTGATTTATAATACCTAAACAATATCCATCAGGAAGACATTAAAAATGTTCTTTGGGATTCCGTATGGGTAATTTGGATCAATATATGGAATGAGGTGAGGACCAGTTCGGGCTTGGTTTAAGGAAGATGGCTGTAAGAATCTTAACCATGCAAACATGGCATGGCCCTCTCAGGAATTAGTGAGTGTTTGATCACTGGAAGTGGAGCAGAGTTTGTAGGGACATTATTCAGGGCATGGAAGCACCTCTTAGGGAGGATGTGCATTCCATCCAATAAATCATAGTTTCTTCCTCTCCTCTCAGCCCCACAAAGTGCTTGAGCAAATAGACCAATGCTTCCAGTTCCAGTGCCATTTATTTCCCTTGGGGTTTCTTTAATACTTCCAAAAAATTCTACAGGAAAAAAATATCCAAAATAAAGAGTGCCCTAAAACAGTGAATACAGCATCCATAGAGTTCAGATTTTTTTAAAAATTGAGTAATCAAGGTAGGACAACTAATTTATTATTTTGCTAATACAGATCACTTTTCATTACATCAATTTAAAAGAAGTAAGTTGGTACCGTTACATTGACAGATTTGCTGTGAACAGGTGAAGACTTAATGACATACTCATCTTGGTTCACAGACCATTATTTGGAAACATTTGCTCCAAAATAATATGTCCACTGAAGTCTCACCATCTTTCTGATTCTGGCTTTCACAATTTAGAGAATATATTAGGTAATTCAAGGAGATCTCTTTCAAGTTTTCAAAACTGAATTCAACATCCCAGCAATAATAGTGTCAAGACTGTTAGAACTGTATTTAGTTTCATGCCATACCTCACAAATCATTAATGCATTTGAGTTTATAAAGCATTTTCACATCCATTATTTCATTGGGTGCTCACCATTGTCCCACACTGGTAGGTAGAATGGTGTCATTCTTGCATGTTGAGTGTGCCTGGGGCTCAGGTTAGGTATGAAATGAGCACAGTTGTGCTACTGTAAGGAGGGGAGTAATCCTCCTCTTATCTAGCTA
Organism: Canis lupus baileyi; assembly: GCF_048164855.1. NCBI lineage: Eukaryota > Metazoa > Chordata > Mammalia > Carnivora > Canidae > Canis > Canis lupus. The sequence continues at coordinate 33,604,162 of NC_132851.1, read as the reverse complement.
CATCTGCTGAGTGTATGGGGTGCACTCATCTTTGAGAAATGACCTCATAATGTGAACATGGAACCTGCCTGAGTGGATGGTGAAGCCAGGGAGGGAAAGTACACACCAGGAAGGGAGTGGACCTGGTGTTCTAGCCAGAGGATATGGGAGTAATCAGGGGAGGCTTCCCAGAGGAGGGTCAGGTCAGGGAAGGGAAACAGCAAGTATTATGGCAGAAGGTACAGGCAACAGGAAAGCCTACAACCAGAAAGCCCAAGTCAGGCTGCTCCTGAGCCAGACACTCTTCCCTTCTTTCTTCGCTTACCTCATCTGCCTGCTGTCAGTGAGAATGCTGCTTTGTTGGAGGAAGATTCTCTGTCCCTAGACTACATTAACAATTTAGCAATTTTGTTCCCCATCATTCTTTTGTAACACCAACCACTCTTTATCCTTTGCTTCACTGTATTGGAATGAGGTCTTTATCTGGGTCTCTTCCCCAGCTGACAGGTATGCTTATTCTTGTTCATCTGTGTATGCCCAAGGCCAACCATTGTAGGGACAAATGATCAAGAAAGACATGTCTTCCAAAGAGTTTGAGTGGTTCATAATTATTAGGAGGACTGAATCCAGAGTTTTAAGCAGTCTCTGGTCAGCTTTGCAGTTCAGAGCAGCAACATGGAGGACGGTGGACTGGCCAGACACATAAGAGGCTGCTACAGTGAACTAGATGGACATTATTGAAACCTCAGACTGGGCACTGGTGATGTGGAGTTCAGTCAGTGGGGAAGAGTGAAAAACTACTGAGGGAACAGACTTTGCAGAACTTATTAGTTTGCTGGATGCCACAGGTCCAATGGGAGTGGAGGAATCAGGATAGATTGCAACTTGAACACAGGCAGGTCAGGAATGCCATCCAGATGGGACACAGGAAGAGAAGATATGCAGATGTATTAGTTTCCTGAGGCTGCTGTAACAAATTACCAAACTAAGTAGCTTGAAACAAGAGAAAGTGATTCTCTCATAATTCTGGAAGTCAGAAGTGTTGAAGCAAGTCTTCGTTACAGTTAGTTTCTTCCTAAAGGCTCTGAGTGAGTTTACTACTCATGGTTCTCCAGAGAAACAAGAAATAGGAATTGGCTCACATGCTCATGGAGGCTGATACTTCCCACAATCTCACACCCACAAGCTAGAGACCCAGGTAACTGGGGCTGTAGTTCAACTGGAGTCCAAAGAGTGAAGTCGCAGTCAACAAGCAGAAGAAAACCAATGCCCCAGCTCAGCATTCAATTGAATTCTCCAACTCTCTTTCTTTTATTCTACCGAAGATCCCCAACTGGAAGATGCCTATTCATGCTAGGGAGGGCAATCTGCCTTACTGAGCCCGTTGGTTCAAATGTTAACCTCTTCCAGAAACACTGTCCTAACAAACCCATAAATAATGTTTAATCAGATAAGTGGGAACCCCAGAGTCAGCAAAGTTGACATGTAAAAATAATCATCACACGGAGAATCTGTGTCATATCTCTTTCCTTGTTTCTGGGGACTCCTAGAATCCCTTAGGTGTTTCTTGATTTGCAAATACTCTGATCTCTGTCTCTATCTTCCTATTGCCTTCTCTCTGTTGTGTCTCTGTGTATCAAATCACTTTCTGCCTTTCTTTTATAAGGACATAAGTCATTGGACTTAGGGCCCTCCCTAAATCCAAGATGATCTTATCTCAAGATCTCTAACTTAACTACATATGGAAAGGCCCTTTTTTTTTCAAATGAGGTCACAGCCACAGTTACTGGGGGCTTAGGATTTGGACATACCTTTTTGGGGGCCACTGTTCAACTCATTACATAGGAGTTTGGAAATACTGGCTCTCCTAGGCCTGTTTTATCCTAACAGCAGGAGATAAAGAATCAAATGTCTGGACATCATTCAAGATAGATTGAAATGGTGAAGATGGTGGGAACTAGAACACCTATCCAAGGGCTACAGAAAAAATCCTATAGGCAGCCAAAACTAGACCAGCTGCACAATTATGCCCAAAAAATTAGTTAAGACACTAAACTTCCAAAGTTTCTTGCTCAGTAATAAATTTAGTCACGTCACCAATACTTTTGAATCCTCACTGATATCCAAAATAAATCTGGCATGGAATGATATGCCAACCAAGCTGTTGGAACAGTGCTCAGTCTTAGAATTTTGAAGCTAGAAAGGAAAATACTGGCTCAATAATGAGGTGCATTCATCTTTTTCAACAATTTGCGTATGAAAGAATGATTTGCTGAGCAGCTGGGCATGTGAGGTGCTCTGTAATGCTGGGAAACACAAGGGTGACTCAGGTGACCGCTGTCAAGTGGTCATCTCAACCTCAGAACTACTGACAATTGGGTCCAGACCATTCTTCTTTGTGGGAGGTGCCCTGTGCTTTGTAGGATGCTTAGAAGTATTCTTGGAAGCCAATAGTACCCCTCTCCCCTCAGTGGTGAGAACCAAAAGTATCACAAGCATTGCCAAATGTCCCCTAGGAACAAAATAACCCCCAGTTAAGAACTATTACTGTGTTGCTATAGGGGGTGGCTGGACAGATTTCATAAGCAGAACTCTGGGACTGACTATGCAAAAGAGCATTTGAACAAGGTTCTGGAGGCCCCAGGCTGTGTAGAACAGGGGGAGAGGGCAGAAGGGAGATTGTGGAGGTCCTGAAGATCGTGGGAAGAGTCTGAAAGGGAGTTGGGGTGAGGGTAAAGGAGGCAAGATGTATACCAACTCATTCAGAAATCCTTGCTATTTTAATAAAGAGCAAGGCCATACCAGCATCCTAATATGAAAATCCAGAGTCAGGGCTCAAATCTGTCCTCTTTGCTTATAAATCCAGCACCTTTTCCTACAAGAATGCGGAGCAAGCACTAGTTTAGCCACCAAGCAGCTCTTGCAGATACAGGGTTAGGCTGACACAGTAGACACCCCTAGTGACAGATGGAGTTAAACAAAATAGAGCCCTGCACTGTTTAAAATACAGAGATCTGCACTGAGCCTCTCCTTTTTCTTTTCATATCCTTAAACCACTTGATTTAAATACCCAGCTTTTGCATTAACTCACCAGAATAATTGACATCTCAATGTCTTCCTCTCTTTGTCACCCGTTACTAAATATACATTCTCTTCAGCAAAGTTTTCAGATTGACTGCTCCTGACAGACAACACAGATTTCAACATTTACACAGAAGTTGTCTGTCAAAAAAAAAAAAAAAAAGAGGAAGAAGAAAAGGAACAGAAAAAATATGCCCTATTTTAGGATGTCTCTTTGCTTAAAACACAGGAGAGAGAGGAGGGAGAAATCTCTCCCCGTGCATAATAGCAATTTATGCCAGGATACACAGTCTTGCTGGCGAGGTTGCTAAGCAACTGCCTGGCGGCATGTCAAGGGTCAGAGGGAGACAGGAGGTAAAAAGGTACCCAGGCGTGGGCACCGCAGGACATACAGAGACCCAACCCACTCGGGACATCCACTCCTTCCTCTCTCCCTGACAGCTAGAACGACTGGGGGGCGGGGGTGAGTTTGCATCTCAGTGGCCTCAAAGCCCAGAAGGGAGATTCCACACCCAAAGCACAGCTTGGAACACAGCCACGGTGGTTGGCATTTTGTCTGCCGTCTCTCGTGCTATAGACGAGCTCAAGGTTGGGAGTCGAGCAAAGCTTGGTTTCTCCATCTCTAAAGTGGTGATTATCACTGTAGCTACATCCAAGACGGTGGTGAGGATTTTACTGTATTTTCCAGCTGCCTGTACTTGCCTTCTTGACAGCATTCACCGCATTACACTGACATTTCCTCTTCTTTGTCTGCCTGTCCCCAGTGGGACTGTGTACTCCAAGCACAGAAATCACATCTTCCTCATCCATCATTGTTCTGGGACCAGCACATTGCCTGGAAGACAAAAGAGCCTCATTAACTAACTTGATTTTAACCTGACCTGAATCCTGGAGAGTCATGTAAGACCACCTATGCTCAGGTTGCACTCACAGTCATCATCACCAATTGTCCTTGTACCTTCAACCAACCTTCCAACCACCACTTGACCATCTTCACTCCATCAGTACATATGTTCCTACCTCCTGAATGAACCATGACCTCTGAACAATGGTTCCCTCCTCCTGGAAGGAGTTAGTTAGTCACTAACTTCTGGCTAACTCCTCCTTATCCTCTAAAACTCAACTCAAGCATGGCCTCCTCTATGAAGGCCCTGTGTGAATTTACTTCGCCATCTAGTTCACAGGTAGAGAGGAAGACAATCGGGAATTGAGAGGACCATGGGAAACCTGAAGACCATCCTGGTCTCTCTCTCTCTCTACATATATATATATAGAGAGAGAGAGAGAGAGCGCTGTCCTCTCATGACCTCTACTATTCCAAGCCTTGGGGTAGTTAGTATTTGGCTTGGTGAAGGTCACACAGAGAGTAAATGGTAGCAGATTTTAGATAAAACCCAATCTTATCTGATCCCGAATTTCCTTCACATGTCATTAAATCATAAATTTCCATCACATGTAATACAAATCATTCATTCATTAATTCTGATCATCATTAACAGTGTAGTAAGCACATACTCTGGACCAGTGGATGAAGGGTATATTCATTAACCCATTCAGTTCAGTCATATGTACATTTGTTCAATGAAAGGCATCATGCCAGTCACTGGACATTCAAAGATGAGTCATACCCCTTGGCCACAGGTTCCTCACAATCAGACACTACAACACAATGTTGGTCTGCTTTGTTGCATGTGTGACGGATCTTATCTCCAGACCTGGGTGATCAGCACCTTCCTGGATATTCCAGGTCTCCAATTCCTGCCTTTAGATAGCTGCTGGCTTGGAGTTTGGACCACAGGAAATGGTTTATCTCTTCTTGGTAGAACTTGAGCTCCTTATATATTTCTTTTTGTTATTGTTGGTTGTCGTTTCTTTTTTTTTATTGAAATTGATTTGACATATAACCTTGTATAAACTTAAAATATACAACATATTGATTCGATTCAGTTGTATATTGCATTGTGATGGCCAGCATAGCAATAGCACTTCTATCATAACACATTATTGTTATTTCTTTTTTTGTGGTTGGAATAATTAAGATCTAGCCTCTTAGCCAGTAGATAAATATAATACAAATTACAGTCTATGCTCATTATACCCTGAACTAGATCTCTAGGGCTTACTAACCACTAATCGCCAGTTTGTACCCTTAACCAGTATCTTTCCTATACCCCCAGCCCTGGCCCCTGGTAACTACCATTTTACTATCTGTTTTTGTAAGTTTGGGTTTTTTTCAGATTCCACATATAAGCAACATCACGTAGTATTGGCCTTTCTGTATCTGCTTACTTCACTTAGCATAATGTCTTCAAGTTCATCCATGTTGTTGAAAATGGCAGGATGTCCTTCTTTCTTAAAAGCAAAGGCAAATCCTTGTATGTCTCCTAATGTAATTTGCTGCAGTTTGATTACACAAAGGCAGAGCAGAAAATAGCAACTATGGAGTAGCCACCACATTCCTTCTCTTGTGAGTCTTTTCCATTTGCTCAGTTAATCTTTGCAACAGTTCTTTGAGGCAAGGACCTTTATCCCTGTCTTCACACATAAGAAAACTGAGCACATAGGGAATAAACAACCTGCCCAGAGCTAGTCACTGGCAGAGCCAATACTGAAGACAGCTTTTCTCTAAAATCCATATTCCTTCCATGCCAGCATGTTGCTCATGCAGACCTCAAAAAGATGGTTCAGAATTCCAGAGACACAGAGTAGCAGGAAGGGGGTGTCAGGGGAAGCAACAAGAGCAAAGGCATCAAGGTACACTGCAGTAAGGACACATGGAGTGTCTGGCATGGCCAAGTCAGAGTGCCAGTGTTGGCTTACACAGAAAATGGAGCTGAAAAATTTTGGGACAGAGTGAGAAATGCCTTGAGAATCCTTTGTAACGAGTTGAGCCTCATGGTTCCATTTTCTCTGCAAGTACCCAACGAAGGAATTTGGTCTTTTCTCTGTTAAAACCAGACCCAAGTTTCTAGAAGTGGACCTGGGAAGTACACTCATGTTCATGAATGGTACCCTTGTCTCCCCCACAACAGAAGTTCCGTAGCCCTGCTGCGGGTTACTTCACAGCTCCCCGGGTGGGTGTGAATCCATCTCCCTCTGCTTGACCCTGAGCTCCTTGGACATGATTGTGGAATCACCTCCATAAAGCCAGATCCTGGTGCAGTGCGCACCCCATGACAGGTGCTAACCCTGTGCTCATTCAGTAAAGTGAGGCACAAACTCCATTGAGTAGGTTAAAAATGCCATTCATCACTTCTATCTAAGTAACAGCTCAGAATCTTTTGAGAAAGCTACCTTATTTGAATAAGTACTTAGTACTTACTATTCTAGTACTTATTTAAACCCTCTTTGGAAATACATGACAGGGGATACAGCAGATAAAGTTTTATCGAGCCCAGAGTGATTTGAAGTGCTTGTGTGAATTTGAGTCCTCTGGGAATGACATCCCACTCGAGGCAAAGAGTAGGTACTCTTGCAGGGTTTGGGGGGTTGAAGAAATCTGAGCTTAGGCTGCTAATTGGGCTGTTCTTAATTATAGTTATTCTTTATGCTAGGGAGTGGGAAGGGGAGGCAGGGAGAGTGAGGGTTTTATTTTTAACAACTGCACTTTCTGTGAGAAGTGTGGCCCCCATTTACAGCAACAAATGGAATTTGTGCCAAGGAGATGCGGCTGAATTATTAAGTGCAAATAATTAGGCCCTTAGTTCCTGGAGTTGGGAAAAGGAGCTTTCTGTGCAGCACAGGGGTGGAGAAAGTACCATTCATTTTGAGTTTTTCATCATTTAAAATGATAATTAGTGAGAGATAATATGCCTCAGTAGCCAATTTCGTTTCTGATTATTTGCTTGAACATGGTAATTGTGCGGTTTTGTTTTGCTCTCTCTTCGACGTGCTTCCTAAAGTCCTTGTGATGTTTTAGGGGGCTAGGGGACTCGTTATTATCTCTGAAAGTAACCATGGAAATATATAATTAGACATTATTCAGGGTAGAACGACCTGGGTTGCAGGAAGTCTCAATGGTCCCATGCATCTCACTGTGCACAGACTCTCTCTTAATATCGGTAGGGTATTATTTTCCCAGGGATTCCATAGTCCCATCCTGTGGACTGTGAAGCAGCCCAAGTTCAAGCAACAGGAGACCTGTTTCTCAGCCCGAGCTCTTCCTTGTCTGCAGCTGGTGTTCCTTCTCTGCAAATTGAAAGGAAGGGGCAGTAGATGATGTCAGACATCCGCTAAGTGCTTGCATTTGTTTTGTTTTGTACTTATTTCTTCATTGCAAGTGGGAGATCGCTGTCAGATTTCTTCTCTACGTAAGAAGGGTTGAGTACACCAAAAATAGGCAGAGGGGGAGTTCCATCTGGATTGAAATATAGATATTTCTTCTGTATATCATGGATACATAAGAAGACTAATAAAAGGTATAGCCATGTGCTATTATCATCACATATCAAATATCAGTGATCCAGAATGGCTCTTTGCTTCTAGAAAGGATTAGGTTGTATTATCGGCTTGGAAATCTGGAAAAAAGCACCAATTCAGAAAGATACGAATTAGAAAGCCACCAAAAGGTGGCAGGAGTGGGTGAGAGGCAGAAGAGATAGATGCAAGTGAGCACTCCAATCCTCAGCCAGAGTTTAATGTGATTAAAACTCTAAGCCTTCAGCCAGGATTTATGTGATTCTAGGAATGCCATCTGCGCAAGACAATGTGTCAGTGTCAGAAGTCTTCTCCTCCAAGGTAAATCCCAGACTCCTGAGCATGGCACAGTGTGCCTCCAGTGATATGAGGATGACCCACACCCCACATCCCCAACCTCCCCGCCTCAGCGCCTACCTACCAATCCCAACCGTTGGCCTGCCTACTTCCTGTTGAACTTCTCGAAGTTTTTAGAATGCTCTACACTGTTTATTGCCTCTGAAACTTTGTCTGTGTTCTTCCTTCTGTACAGAATGTGTTTTTCTTCCCTCTATGCCTATATAACTATGAATCACCCTTTAAAACAAAGCCCAAATATCAATTCCTCTGGAAAATTTCCATAGTTTGGGTCAAACATACTTCCTTGGTGCCTCCATAATATCCTTCATTTGTTCCAATATTTTACTTATCTAGCATGTCATAGGTGCACAATAATGTTTTATTAACTTATTTACATAGTTTGGAGCACCTCAGTGGCTCAGTTGTTGAACATCTGCCTTTGACTAAGGTCATGGTCCCAGAGTCCTGGGATCAAGTGCCACATCAGGCTCCCTGCAGGGAGCCTGATTCTCCCTCTGCCTATGTCTCTCATGAATAAATAAATAAAATCTTTTTAAAAATTTATTTACATAATTCTCTCCTGTGACTGACATAGGACATCCTCTGTGTGTTACATCAATTCAGTTGGTTAAATAAAGTTGGAAAGAGGTGGGTTGGGTTGTTGTGGTTAAACCAACAGGTGTTGAGTTAGGACTGGATGAACTCAGGGAAAGAGAAGCAGGAATGCCCCCAGCCAGTAAATCAGGGCACAAAACATACACAGGCCTGACTTCCCACCATACATGACATCTCAACAGTGCTATGGATGGAAGATAGAAAAGTTCCAGTATTTTCATGCAAGGAACATGGCTGCTATCCCATAGAGTCACAGTAAGGCCTGCTAGCCTTGCTCTTAATAACAGAGTAAAAGAACCCCAACTTTAAACACTACTGAAAGAGAAAAAAGAGAAAGATGCCACTGTATTTGTCCTAGGATGCAGTCAGAGCTGGCTGAAGACAAATAAGTGCCCATGAAAAGGAACAGGGATGGGACTAAGAGGGAAATTTAGGGTCAGGTTTCCAAAAAGATGGTTCTTAGAAGAGCTCATCAAGTGAAATGTTAGGCAGGAGAAGTAATTGTGCATCTGGAAATATCTAATATTAGTGTCCCAAAATGGTACAATACCATTAACTGATACTTTGCTCTTCTAACTGGTACTCTTAACTGGTACTCTTTACACCAGAGTGCTAAAAATGGACCCACAAGTCAGACTGACCTAAGTTCAAATCTCATTGACTAGATGTCATCAAGAGGTTAGTAGTTTTTCCAATAGTTATATTTCCTAAGATGAGAAGAAATTCCCACTCTACTCTCTAAGAGGGAAAATCACTACAGAAAAAAATTCCACTTTTTCTCTGCCCATCACTCACCTTTCTAGAGAAGGGGAATGATTTATCCAATGGGTAAGATTGGAAGAAGGACCAGTGGTATACAAGGATTAGCCCCTCTGGCCTCAGGCCACCTGGCTCCTCTATCATGTATGCTGAGTGGCATATGCCCTCTTCCCATGATCATTGGCCATGAGAGAGCTGCTAAATTCAACTCTAGAGTGAAGTCTTAGGACATCCACAGTGGCCACACATCTAAACTACAGTTTCCAATCAGTTTTCTGTATATAATAAAGCTGTCATTTTGAATGCTATTCTCCTGTCTCCCATTTCCTTTAAAAAAAAAAAAAAAGATTTTATTTACTTATTTGAGACACAGCATGAGAGAAAGTGAGAACATAAGCAAGGGAGAGGGGCAAAGAGAGGGAGAAGGAGGTCACCCACTGAACTGGAAACCCAATGTGGGGCCTGATCCAGGATCTCAGGATCATGACCTGAGCCAATGGCAGATTTTCAACTGCTTGAGCCACCTAGGCACCCCTGTCTCCCATTTCTTATCTCTCAATGTTCTGAATGCTGGAAGGAAAAAGAAAGTCATACATCAGTCCTATCCTCCCAACAGAAGTATTACAATGGCCACCCAATCTACCACTGCAAGTCTCTGTTTCCCTATCTGTAAAATGAGAATAGCACTGTTCACCATTAGTGTGTTGTAGGAGATAAATGGAACAGCATATGGAATGTTAGTACCTTCCCCACTCCCACCTTAGAAAAAAAAAATGTTGCTAATTAGAGCCAATGATTTTCTTGCTCTGTTTTCCTTCTTACTCCATTTCATTTTCCCTATTCTTGTATCTCCCAATTTCATGAAAAGGATCACTTTCCACTCAGTAGCCATGATAAAAACCCATGCTGCTGACACTAGGCTCATTTCTCCAATCCATCTCTCTCTCTCTCTCTCTCTCTCTCTCTCTCTCTCTCTCTCCAGGAGCACCCCAAATGAGTACCCCAAACACATAACAGAAAACTCATCATCTTTCAACCAAACCCCCAATTTTTGCCTTCTTTCAGCTGCCAAGAAGAAACCATAATTACCCAGGCCACAGAGGCCATGAGCAAATCCTATAAAAATGAGCTCTTCATTGCCCCTTTCTACTGCTGGTGCCCTGAGTCCCATCTGTAGCAATTCCACCCATCACATTCTGTAGAAGGGTCTAGCCAACAGCTACTGGCTTTCTCATAAGTACTCCCATTATTTATCATCTTCCCCACTGGGCTGTAAATTTCCAGAGGCAGGGCCCGTGTTGTCTATTACTCTGTATCCACTTTGTTTTCTACTCAGATCTTGGCAGAGAGAAGCACCTTAGCAGTGTTAGTTAAATGGAAAATGGATGGATCTACCCTCTGTTCCCTGATCTCTCCTGTCCAGAAATAACCTTATTTTATTAGTGGCAGTGAAGAATTGTCAGAAAAGTGACATTAGACATTATTAATATTATGAAGTGAAAAATAATGTTGACGAGTTAACAGTTATGGCCCACTTCTGTTTTTTTCTCACGCAATGTTCTAAGAGACCTCAGGCAGCCAGCCTGTAAGTTTCTTAGATAAAGACCCAAGTATTTCTGTCCAGGTTAAGGTCAGTATGATAATAGCCAGAATTGCCAAACTCTATTTGCAGCCAGCCCCAAGACAACAAATCACCTCTGTTCCAAAAACAAAACAAAATAAAAAACCCAAAACAAAAAAACAAACCAAAAAAATCCAGCATTTAGAAAACTTAACTCTATCTTTAGCTCAACTATGGCTATGGTACTTTTAATTTATTCAATGCTTTCCATTTGAAAAAAAAAAAAAAATAGTGCATTCCCCTATCTGATTAAACTTAAATTGTCTGTCCTGCCCAACACTTGCCCTCCAGGTGCCCTTTCCCACAGATTTTCCCATCTCCAGCCCAGAGAGATTCAGCTGAGTGGCAAGAGTAAGTCATAAATGTTGGTGTGATTAAAAAGAAAAAGAAGGAATAAGCAACAATAGCCCTGGGCAGCCCGGGTGGCTCAGCGGTTTAGCGCCACCTTCAGCCCAGGGCGTGATCCTGGAGACCCAGGATCGAGTTCCATATTGGGCCCCTGCATGGAGCCTGCTTCTCCCTCTGCCTGTGTCTCTGCCTCTCTCTCTCTCTCTCTCTCTCTCTCTCTCTCTCTCTGTGTGTGTGTGTGTGTGTCTCATGAATAAATAAAATCTTTTTTTAAAAAAAGAAAGAAACAATAACCCTGGCAGCTCCCCGATACTTATTACCATGAAAAAACAATGATGTAGCATCACCTGGGAAATAAAAAGGAGCTAACATACTGGCATGCTACCCTGGCACCGTGGGCATTAAATGTGGAGACTTGCCTTTTATTTGATTGTCATGGCTTCATTAGCTGAGAGCCTCCCTCTTCCCATAAAAGGACTTCTGCTCAAGATGCACAGCCAATTTGCCATTCATTTCTGTCACTTCTAAGGATCTTTTTTGTTTGTTTTCCCAGGACCACTGGCAAGTCCAGGCTCATGTGGAAGCGACTCTGTGGCAGACACTATTGGTGAGCCCTCATGTCTGCTCAGAACCCACCTTTCCCCAGGGGAGGCTCCTTCTGAACTTCTCCGGCTCTGCCTGCATGCGGGAAAGCTGGAAGACCCCAAAAGTGGCTCCCATCAAAGAAAGAAGTGGGAAGGGGGGCTAAGCACCCCAACACCTTGCATCCCAGGCAGGAAAACTCAGAAGCTCATGTTCCATCCTGCCTTCCAACTTCCTCAGAAACCCTGAGCTCTGTTGCCATAGTGGTAACTTTCTTGACAGTTTGCTGGATTTGTTCCCCCCTTTATCCTCCTGCAACCTCCTCTGCTAGTGTCTCCTGGAATCATCTTCAGAGCAAATCGCTGGCGCTCAAATCTGGTCTCAGGGTCAGTTTCTAGGGGAGCCAAACAAAGACAAGGCCCTGCTCTGATTTAGACAACAGTTTCCCTTCCAAGCACCTGTTCAGAGGAGATCTCCCTTCCTGATGAGCAAAGCCTTGGTCATCTGAGGTGTTAGTCTGTACCAATATTCCTCAAACTTAATCTAGGCACAGGATGGTTTCTCTTGCCATGAGGCACAGAGTGTGGAGCTGAGGAAGGGGACCATCTACAAAAGAGTGACATATGGAAATGCCAAATCAAATTGAGGTGCACATAGTAACTACAGCATTAACACCTACTGGGGATAAAGAAGGATGCATCACTGACACCTCAAACTCAAATGCCCTACAGGTAGTAATTCTATAAATATTTCACGCATACCTTCCATACGTCAGGGGTGGCACTAGCTACATTGTCATATACGACATTCCTTCTGTATGGAACTTCCTACTATCATCTTTTTTTAATGTAATATCATATATATATTTTAAATAGTAAAAAAAAAAAAGAAAAGACACTCTTTACACCCTTTCAATGAAATACAGGTAATAAACTAAGAGAGAGCTCTTCCTTGGATAAGGTGTAAAGAGCAGAGCATGCTCCTAGGCCTCCCAAAGGAACATATGACACTTGCCTTGTGAACCCAGTGCCATTGGAATGGAAACAACATATCCCTAAAGTTCTAAAATGTCTTCAGGTCAATAACATGAGGATATTATCCAGCACTCCATAGAGTTGATTCAGAGTCAACACATAATCCTTATGGTGCTGGAACAATAAAAGACCCAGAAGACTCTAGAACTAAACAAAGGGTAGAGTGAGGATGGTTCTCAACCTGCTTCATTAGGTCCTTAACTGTGACATGCTTTCTCCACCATGAGGGAACTATATGATTGCTATTCCTACTGCCCGGGCTTCTCTTTGCTGCTCCTCAAGCTAATCTCCTAATTTCCTATTCATTCTTCAGATCTCAAATCTTTTGTAATTCTCTCAAGGATGTTCTCCTAAACTTGCAAGACCAAATTATTTATAATTCTCTGTAATTCTTTATCTGTCTTTATAAGGAATTCCCTAGTTCTCTGCTTTTATTTTATGTCATTTATGGCATTGATAACTATGCATCTATTTGACATGTCTATTTTTTCTATGAGCTCCTGGAAAACTGGAACCATATCTGTTTCTGCTCACCATTGAATCCCAGCATCTAGTTCAGTGTCTGCCCAGTAAGAGGGGATCAATAATGATCACTGCATAATTAATGGATACACTACTATTTTATCCAACACCAGGGTGGACTGCTGAGCCCATCCAGATACATTCCTCACTCAGGGCTCCTCAAACACTAGCTCCAGGTTTTAGACCAGGAGAAAAATATGTTTCCTGTATCTGGATTAAATAAGCCCAGAAGTTCAGGTTTTAATAAAAATTGTCCAGGTTTCTTCATTTCTTGGAGCACTTAAAATACTAATGGGTGTGGTGACACTGAAGATGGGAATCCACTAAGAAAAATGCCCCAGGCTGTCTTCTCTGGCCCCAGGAGCTCCATGCTGCTTCCCCTGTGTGCTAGCCCATGCAGTTTTAGTACTTACGTCAAAGAATCTAGATCAGCATAGCAGATGGGAAAGATCAATGAGATGCCACAGAGTATTACAGGGTTTTTTCCTTCATTTGATCTTTGATCTCAAGACAACTTTTAACCCTGTTGTAATCTCCCTAGAGATTTGAGGACATATTTTGTAAAACAAAATTATGGGAGACTATGAATACATAATTGTTGTTCTCAAAGCATTCTGTCATGTATGAAGTAAATGCTTTTATGAAATAAAAAAAAAAAAAGAATCTAGCACAGTCCAGGCAGGAAATATGTATTCGTAAGTGCTGAAGGAAAATAAAATGGTGGAAAACAGATAGTGTGGGAACGGACTATCTAACAGTGCACACTTTGCAAATCCAAAAGCTTACACAATTTGGGAGACTCCTTTTAAAAATAATATGGAAAGATATTAATTTGTAAATTTTACAAAAATATATGATTGCGTGAATACATAAAATGTGACTTGCTTTAGAATCATGCCCAAGCTGCTTGACCATCGCTGTGTCCTCTGGCAAGACATTCCCACCAAATTGCTCACAATTTACTCAGGTTTGTGAGCATCTTGAGGTAAGGACCATGTGTCGTTAGATCTCTGTACTCACTTCTTTCCTCAGTCACTGCCTTTTTTTATCTGAGCAACACCCCAGCATGCAGTAGATGCTCAATCAATGGCTCATTGATGATGAACTGAAAGGACAGTAGACAGGAAGGACAGTAGGCAGGAAGTCAGGAAAGGAGGGAGGGAGAAGAGTAGGGAGGGGCAGAGGAAGGAAGATAGGAAAGAAGGCAGAAAGGAAGGAAACAGGAAGGAAGGAGGGAGGAAGGAAGGGCAAAAGGAAGAAATAACTTGGTTTATTCTTCAAGCACCATACTTTTTAGAATTTCTCATCACAGGAAGTTCCCTTGAATGAAGCATGGAAGATTTATGAAGAATCTCTCTTTTTAAATTATCCAGAGCACAGAATAAAGGTCAGGAGTGAGTTACATTCTTCAAAACGCCATGATGTGCAAGAAAGACTACAGCTTCTCTTCTGGATCTGTTAAATCCATTCTCTTCCTCTGCACTTTCAGTAACTATTTAACCTCTTCTGGTTACTGCCATGTCTTGGGAAGCTAGGCAGATTCCACTCTAGGGACTCATATCGAAGCCGAAACAACCCTACTTTGGCTGTTACATCAGTGGATAATCCAATCCACAGGAGACCTAACAGAGAAAACATGGGCTGGAGAGTCAGTAGTTACACACATTCAAATCATCTGGGAAGCTCGTTAAATACACTCATCTCTAAGCTCCTCTCTGGACCAATTAAATCATACTGTCTGGCGGTGGGGCCCAGGCATGTGTGTTTTCAGAGGTCCCCTGTGATTACGATTGCAAACCAGGTTCGAGAACTGCTGGGCTGGCTAAACATGTGCTATTTCCAAGATCTGCCCTTACTTCATTATGTGAATGCAGGTAAGCTTATTACCTTCTCCAGATTTCAGTTTCTTCATCTGTGGGATGTGAGCCATGAATAATATCCTGTTTAGAGAGAAAATAGTTAAAGTTTCATACTTGGTAAGTTTGTGTTATTTTTATGTAACTAACATTTTGGTAGCTGTAACAAGGCAAGACACTGTGCAGAGTGCAAAGATGAAAGTGTGGTCCTTGACTTCCAAAAGTTTATAAACAAGTTTTAAATCCATCAGTTACCTAAGAGCTAAAGCCGGAGAGGTTTGTTGGATGATGGATGGATGGATGGAAAGATGGATAGATGGATGGAAAGATGAAGAGATGGATGGGTATATGGATGGATGGAAGGACAGAAAGATATTTGTATTTTACTTGTGAAATATTCTATATATCATTTTAATTCTTTACATCTCCTTCCAAATCCTAGCATCATCCTGATGTGAATAAGGGGGAAATTCAATATACTGTCACGTGGGTTACAGGAATTTTATTTTTGTGTGGTTTATTTTATGGACATAAACCACACAAAAATAGATTAATTGTAATTTATAATTCTTGGCTCAAGAAACACTATCACCGGGGCAGCCCCAGTGGCCCAGCGGTTTAGCGCCGCCTTCAGCCCGGGGCCTGATCCTGGAGACCCGGATCGAGTCCCCATGTCAGGCTCCCTGCATGGAGCCTGCTTCTCCCTCTGCCTCTGTCTCTGCCTCTCCCTCTCTCTCTCTCTCTCTCTTTCTCTGTCTGCCATGAATAAATAAATTAAATCTTAAAAAAAAAAAACACTATCACCCATAATCTATATTTTCTTTTACTTTATATATTATGATTTTATCAGGTAAAGAGTATCTATACATCCAGCACCCAGCCCATAAATAAGAACATTACCATTTACTGAATCGAGGATTCTTCTCCTTCCATTTGCTTGCCTTCACCACTGAGCCAAATCCAGAGATAAAAATTACTTTAAATATTTTGTTTTACAAACTTGGTTTAAAAAAAAGTTTCATCATGAACTCACACTAGGCACACATCACATATGTCTGAACTATATATTACTTAGCTTTGCTTATGTCTTAACTTTACAAAAAGGCTATGATAATACAAGTAGTCTTCCATGTCTTGCTTTTTAACTAAAAATTATGTATAAGATTTATCTCTGTTTTGTGACACAAACACTTGTTTTCACTGCTATCTAATATTCTGTTGCATAACTATACCCTATCTTCATCTACCTCCCTTAGTGTGCATTAGAATGGTTCCTAATTGTGTATGAAAGGGCTGCTTTTGCATTCTTATATATGTCCCCTGATACACATCTACTAGTTTCTCTTCAGTGTGTATCTAGAAGTGCAATTACAAGACTGCAGAGAATGAGCATGTTTAAATTTACTAGTTAATGATTAATTGTTCTTCAATGTGGGTAGGCTGAGTTAAAGTCAGCCATAAATGGATAAGAAATCTCAAAATAAGAAAGTGGTTATTTGTGTAACAAACATTTATGGAAAGCAGAAAACATCAGACTACTCCAAAATCAGAGAGTTAGGGCCTCTAGTTCAAACTTAGAAGTCAGAAATGAGGAGCACCTGAGTTGTTCAGTCAGTTGAATTTCTGCCTTCAGCTCAGGTCATGATCTCAGGGCCTCAATGGGTATCAAGCCCTATCAGGCTTCCCTGTTCAGTGGAGAGTCTGCTTACCCCTCTCCTTCTGCCCCTCCTCTCCATTCATGCTCTTTCACATACACTCTCTCTCTTGAATAAATACATAAATTAAATCTTTAAAAAATATAATTTAGAAATGAGATCAAAAAGTGACAGTAGAAGTAATTTAGCCAAATCCCTTCATTTTTTGGGCAGACACATAAATGCCAAAGAGTGAAACACAGGGAAAATGTAGCAGTGAATGAACAAAAGAGCATTTTACATCAACTAGAAGTAATAGGAATCTCATGATTAGAGTGTTGTAACTTTTAAATAGAATCTTCATGTAAAGATTTAACCTAGTGCTGGGAATAAACAATGTTAACTATTACCATTATCATCCAAGATGATGCCTCAATTTTGGTTCAGATAATTGGGTGAATGAAGGTCCATTCACCAAGATAGGGAAAAGAGAAAGAAGAAATGTAAAGGCCGTGAATGATGGCAGTGTCGGTCATGTGATGTGTAAGATACTCATATTTAGGAAACTGTTATATAGAAGTCTGAAATTCAGAGATTCAGACAGTGTCATCAACTGAAGCTTTGGGGAAACGTGAAATCACCCAGAGATAGCATATATAAAGGAGAAGACTGAAGATAGAAAACTGCAGAATATTAGTATTTAAATGGGCAGAAAAAGTAGAGCCTACAGAGAAGATGTGAGAAAGTAGAGTAAGGTATACCAGGAGATCATGAGGGCAGACAACGGAGTCTAGGGGACAGAACATTTCAAGAAGCAGGCAACACTGCTGACTGCCAAGAAGAAGTCCAGAAAGAATACACTGGGATTACCAAGAAAGAAAGTTTGAGACATTGAGAAATGCAATGTCAGTGGAGCAGTAAGGCCTCCCATCCATGTACCCCAAGGTTCACAGTGAACAAAAGGTGAAAAAAGAAAGGAATGGTTTATTTAGATAGACAATGGAAAGAGAGGTAGCTGGAGGAAGCATGGGCTCATATAAATAATCTATTTTAAAGGTGCAAAGACTTATATTAATAGGCTGAGGGGAAGAAGCCAGTGGAAGGAGAATTTGAAAATGTAAGAGTAGTCTCTAACTGAAATTATAAAAAACTCTCTGAGGGGGAGAAGTTGGATGATCTTTGCTTTGGAAGTTCAGATTGATAGTTTCCTCTGGTTCCCTATTCCAAAAAAGGAGTTATTCTAGATAATCAAGTATTATCTCTCAGATTTTCAGATTCCATATTTGTAACTTTTCATAATATAGTATTCCCCTATTGTTTCACAGAATCTGGGAATTAGAAAGAATCATCTGGTGTCTAACCATCTTATTTTACTGAGAAAATTGGCATCCTAGAATGTTATTCCACTTCACTAAAGTGTTGATAAATATTATAATAAATTAGTTATGGAGATAAAAATAATGCCCAAGGCTTCTGAATCCTAGTTTAAAAATACTCCATTCACTCATTCAACATGTATTGAGCATACAAAACTCAGACAAAATCTCTGTCCTCAGGGCTAATAAAAGATGTCTTCTACTAGACCAGACTGTCCTTATATATTTAATTTAATGTCTCTAAAAAATAATAAAACGAAAATATTTATTGGGCTTTTTAAATGAAGACTAGAATCAATGTTCCCCTCATTATGGCATTGAGAACATTCAGCCTTCATGTGCTTAAGTGGTATCAACTTAGTAAGTTCATAATATTGGACATTGGGCACAGCAAAAGAAGGCACCAATATCATCTGAACCCTCACTCTTATCTGTCACAATTCTGCTGCGTCCCAGCTCTGTGACCTTGGATCTCTGTTTGCTTTCCTCCAACATCAAACATGCAAATATTTCTTATGATTATGTAAAGACCCAAAGGCATAATACATTGTAATTTCCTGGAAGATAGTAGACATCTGGTAAATACTGATGGGAGATAAGTTTGAAGATTTCAAGCAGCGATAAAGAATGTTCAAACAAAAACAAAGAATCCAAAGACATGTCAGATGTCATCTTGCCCAACAAAATTTCCTTGTGGAGGCTCTGATCCCCAGAAGGTGTGAATACCCATTGAGAGCAATATGACCAATCTGTAGTCTCACTGTACCATCAACCTGGATCTTTCCATTTCTAGCCAAGAGGTTTTGGTTCATGCCGAATTGTAGTGTACCATGAAAAGGAGTCTAAGGAATCTGGGTTTTGTCCTGTAGACAATGGAGACCTATCAAAGGTTTTCAAGAAGCAACATGATGAATCACCCATTGGGGTTTGACACCAAGTGTTTGTAATAATTGAAAAAGACTAGGATGAGGAAAAGAGTCCCTGCTTTTCACATAAGAGCCTCCATTTATCTGGTGAGTTCTATTTCTAAATTTAATAAACCATGAAAACTTTGACTTCCAATGGACACCTTAAAATGATGACAGAGTCCACAAAAATGCCAAGAGATGCACAAATTTAGTTTCCACATGCCTGCCCCAGCGCCAGCAGGATCCCAAGTCCCTGAAAGCACTTGGTATGCATTGAGCTGATCAAAAAACATCAGTGAAAACATATTTCAGCTGTGGACATCATTTTTCTTTGGTACAGAGTGACTTTCACTCCTGACCAGAAAAAAAAAGTACCCAAAATAAAAAGAAAAAAAAAAAAAGAAAAGCAAAGTCTTCATATCAAAGCCTTATTGATTTTTTTTTTCATTTACAAAAACTCAACCATGTCTGTCTATTAAAAATAGAATGTCTAAGGGCCTGAACCTATGTCGTGCCAAGAACCCAAACTTTCTACTGACTTCAAGGAGGGTTTCTCAGTTAGAACAAAAGCAGGAGAGGCCAAAAGAGGGCTAGGAAATTGAATCTCAAGCCCGGGTTTTCAAAACCTCACTTTCTTATTCTATCTCCACACTCCATGAAATTTTGAGTTGAACTATTACATGGAAGATATTAAAGGGCTTTATTAGAAATGCCATGTTGTAAAGGAAAGTAAGACAGTCAACAGACATTTGACACCTATTGTGTCACAGGTGTCACACCAGCAGAGACTGAATGTGTGACTTTCAAAACTACCTTTCTAGACTCATCCCCCATTGTTTCCTGCCATCTGCCCTATCCTCCAACCATCCAAACTGCAATCTGCAGTTTAAGTGCAAACATAACCTTGGTCATAACATCTCCAAATCTTTGTCTGCATTTTTACCCTCTTGTTCTTCAACACGCAGCCTCAATATCTGGGATCAGTCTGGGCACCCTGAAATTATGATTAATTAGCTGCTTCCTCCATGATAACAGGAGCTCCACCAAAACACTAGGCCTGCACCTACTGAATTCCTTGAAATGGTAGATGAGTGATAGGTACTTCTTGAAGAATCCATGGGCAGGTAAGGGCTGAGTCAAACACAGATTCTGCCATCAATAAAAAGGCTAAAGGGGGAGTAGTAACAGTACAAAATTAACAAAAATTCTATGCAAAGTGATAAATGTGAAGAGAAAGCCTTTAGAAGCAGACACTGGAGGGTAGTGACTGCTAGGGACTCAAAGGAAGTTTCATGGAGGAAGTAGCCTGTGAAATGGACCTTGAAGGATGTCTGGGGACTGAACCAACTAAACCAAGCAGGGCACCTGTAAGAATTAAAGTTAATGTTAGCAAAACAGTAAGTCCATAGTGGGAGCTAAATAAATAGCAGCTAATAACAATAAAAAATACTCTGGCTGGTCTCAAATACACGTATCAATTATTAGTGCTTTCGTTTTATTTCTTTTATACTTTTACTGTCCCAATACTAGAGTCTCTAGCCATATGAGTATGAAATTGCTACATCTTTCCAATAACAAAATCATTATATTACCAGCTTTTGAACAGACAGGCATGGAGGATATTGAGCTCCTGGTTTGCTCAGCCTTAGGCTTGACATTAATTCCTGGAACTCGGTTAAATTGGCAAACTCATTGTTTATGCTTGTAGCCTACTCTTTATGGCCAAGAGTCAGCTCAGAGTTTCATCCTCCCATCAGGATGGTCCCAAGAGGGGCAGGCATTTCTCTTTTCAACCAAATGCTCTGGCTTCTCAAACAAGACACAAGATACACCTTGAACTTTCATCTTGATGATCTTTGGTTACCCAACAGTGATGCAGGCCTGTGTTACTCTTCACATCAGATACGTTAACAAGTGCTTCCCCCACTCCTAAGATGGCCATGGATTCCTTTCAACCCATGTATATTCACAAAGTACCTGTATAATTCTTGGTTCTGAATCTAGCTGCAGTGAACAAAGATGCAATCCTCCTAAACGCTCTTCTGGTTTCAATTTATCCTTCCTACTGTCCATCCTTAGGCAAAGCCACCGAGATCCTGCTGAAACTCAGATTTCCTCATGTGGCTCTGCCATTTTGAAGCCCTCCATGGCATCCCTATGATAGTTTTCAAATAAGTGTTTGGAATTCTTCAGCCCATGAATGACTTTGTTGAGGGGGTAGGATGGAAGTTACAGCAGAGATATGAAACCTGACATGACAGGTCTACAGTTTTAAGTCCAGGGTCTTATTGCTTAAAGAAAAAGCAAAGAGCTCATTGAAGAGTACTCAAGGCCTTACCAATCTTTGTTTTATTTTGTCACCTTCTCAACCTGTGGCCATGCCTTATGTAGACACTTTGTGCTTCCACAGTCAATTCTACTACAAGTATGTGCTCAGATGCGTGTCATTAACATCTGCTTACATGCACCCACCCTACAAAGTCTAACCCCATTTTCTTCCCATAACATCCATCTCAAGTGTCTTGTCCTTTGTCAATCATTTCTTGACTCTCCAAGCAAAGGTTAGAGGTTTCCTCTCCATATAAGATGGAGCTTCATCTGAGTACTTGATATCTATTCCCCAGCTACAAAGTTGAACAGGAAAACAAAATGATATTAATGCAAAAATAATCATGAATAAACCGACTATTTAAAAAGAGAGTCCTTGTTGTAACACAGACTTCATGCCTATCAGCACCTCTACATTCTTGTTGATTGTTCAGTGCATGCTAAACAGTTCAAATATTAAACAAATGCTACAAAAACGTAAAGACTGCTAACTCTGGGAAACGAACTAGGGGTGGTAGAAGGGGAGGAGGGCGGGGGGTGGGAGTGAATGGGTGACGGGCACTGGGTGTTATTCTGTATGTTAGTAAATTGAACACCAATAAAAAAATAAATAAATAAATAAATAAATAAATAAATAAATAAATAAATAAATAAAAAACTGCAAAATGAAATTGGGACTCTTACAAAAATATAGAATTCAATGGACTCAGTAAAAGTGATGCTGGAGAAGTTCTCAAAAAATAGGATGTATGTCCATTGACATACTAGAATTTCACTGAGGTCAACAGTTATCAGGTGAAAAAGATAAATTCTGTACCAAGTATTTATAAGATAAACTATATAAGTATTAAAGATTAAGAACCACCATTGGTAAAATTGATAAATCCTTTAGGAAATGTGACAATTTAAATTAGTGAGGATCAGCTAAGTATTGTAACAAATGTCCCCCAAATCTCAGAGCCTTAACACAAATACAAGTGTATTTCCCACTCAAGACATGGTCTAATGTGGGTGTGTTGGGGTGGGAGAAGGTGCAATGGGGTGGAAGGGAAGTTCTCCACTTAGGCTCTTTCCATCCCTGTAGCTCTGCTTTCTTCTAGATCAGGGGTTGGCAATCTTTTCCTGTAAAGGACCAGATAGTAAGTATTTTCAACGTGCATGTTACCTGGTCCCTGTCACAACTACTTCGCTCTGCCATTGCAGCATGAAGGCAGCCTTAGACAACACAGAAATGGATAGGCATGGCCATTTTCCAACAAAATTACATTTACAAAAATAAGTGGTGGGCCAGTTGTGTCCTACTGGCTGTGATTTGCTGATTTCATTCTAAAGCTTTGTCCTTCTCTCTGTTCAGAGGTAAAAAGGGAAGAGAGAAGAAAGACAGAGACCTCATGTATTATTAATGCTTGTACAGTCTATACCAGAATAGTATCCCCCTAGGGATTTTTCCCCTTTTTTGTCACTGATATACTTTAAATGTATAGAGGAATGCATGCAGATGATCAATAAATATATAGTCAATGAAATTATTGAATGCATTTATTATAATACGATTTTGAAAAGCAAAATAAATACTCAACCACTTTGTGCATTCTAAAAATTAAAAATGATAGCTAATGTTTATTGATCATTTAATATATACCAACTACTGTTTTAAATCCATTATGTGTAAATGCCATTAAGTTTCTCACAAGAATTGACAAGGAAGCTCCATTATTAAAACCTTTTTTTTTTTTTCAGATGAGGTAACTAAGGGGCAGGAAGTTCTAATTATAACCTAAGTATGATTTGTTGCCAGTAAAATGCAGTGACTTTCAAATTTTCTAATTTAAAAAAATTATAATTTTGTGATTCTAAATTAAAGTCCCATTCAAACTCTTTTTCTAAACCACTTAATATGACATTTTCTTCTTTTAAAAGTAAATTCCCTTCAGGTTTCTTGATACCATGTGTTCTCTCTTATTGAGTGTGTCCTGGGATGTTTTGTGTGCCCATGATCAATTTATTACCTCTCTGCTGCAAGTTAATCTTTCAATACCAGCTCTGCAAAAAAAGGAAGCTGGGCCCTTTAAATATTTTTTCCATTGTTGGCTTTGCCAATAGAAGACACTGAAGAGACCTTGCAAGAGGAATTAAATACTCAGGAGGTTCCTACAGCAAGGTGGGGTCTCCACCACCTGGAAGGGATGTCAAAGGTGAGTTAAAAGAGAAAAGAGAGGGATCCCTGGGTGGCGCAGCGGTTTGGCGCCTGCCTTTGGCCCAGGTCGCGATCCTGGAGACCCGGGATCGAATCCCACATCGGGCTCCCGGTGCATGGAGCCTGCTTCTCCCTCTGCCTGTGTCTCTGCCTCTCTCTCTCTCTCTCTCTCTCTCTCTCTCTCTGTGACTATCATAAATAAATAAAAATTAAAAAAAAATTAAAAAAAAAATAAAAAAAAAAAGAGAAAAGAGATATAAAATAGCTGACACAATCTCGTATCCCTTTCTCAACCAGTAATCAGATCTGCCCTTAATACTATGGGGCATGTGGGGATGAGAGGAGCATAGGAGAATCGTTTTCTCTTCTGTAATTTGAGGAGGGGAAAGGAACAGTGTCCCACAAAAGTCTTGCAAATGAAGCAAATTATTATATTTGTTAAGATCACAAATGTATAGGTCAGTGAATGTAAACATTCACTATTTAGTTCTTCTGTTGAGAGAGCAAAAATGGAAACTATCATGTTTCTTGAAGGCAAGATGTCCTGTAACCTTTGTTTGCACAGACTTGCAATCATCAGAGAAAGCAGAGTCTGAGGTTGACTGCTGTTGTTTTTGTTCCATTTGTTTCTTCCCCTGCTTTTATTAAGAGACTGCTTTTATGGAATAAGAAAAACTAATGAGGTATTCAAAACATATAACAATTATTTATCAAGCTTGCAAATCAAATCATTTCTGATCATCAAAGTAACTACAAAAGTTAAGAGCTGTAATTCACACAGTACATTCAGAAAATTCAGTTCAAAGAGATTATGAAATTTGCTTAGTAACAAAGATAGAAAGTGACATAACCAGGATTTTTAACCCCAGATTTGATTGGTTTAAGACATATCTTCTTATACTGATGCTGTGATACTTCTGTTTCAAATTGTCCATGACAATAACAGTAAAATCAGACTGTAAACCCAGACCTGCCTGACTCCATAGCAAATCCACTATAAGGAGCAGGGTCATAGGAGGTGAGGTGGGGGGGGCAGGAATGGAGCCAGAACCAAACACAATATTTAACATGCACTTTGGATTATAACCTACTCTAAGTCAGGAATTTTGGTCACAAGTGAACGAATTTCAAGATCAACTAGCTCAGCAAGTTGCAATAGAGAGAATTTATTGAGTCACACCACTGGCAAGTCCTAGAACAAAGCTGCCTCAGGCATAGCTATACATAAGGGCTCAAATAAAGACAGTAGTACTCCATCTTTCTGTCCACTTATGTTCATCTCTGGTTCCCTTTGTTAACTGGCTTTATTTTCTTACTATAATCCAGTTTTCTCCCTATGACAGGCAAAACAGCCACCACCAGCCTCAGACTTGCATGCTTACAGTCCTTGATTCAAAAGAAGACAGCTTCTCATCTATTGCCAATATGGAAAGGTTCAGACATGGTATCCAAGTGGCTGAAAATCACTGGACTCTTCCAGTCACCTGGAAGTGTGGGACATCACCAAAGCACATGGAAGGGGCAAGGTGTACCCCAAACCATGAGACTTGGACAAGAAGTGTCATTACATCCCTAATATCCACATGCATACAAGCCAACAGTATCACAAAATTCTAACATCCTCCAAATTGAAATTTCTTGAGATTTTATTTACTTATTTGAGAGAAAGAGAAAGAGTGCAAGCAGTGGGGAGGAGCTAAGGAAGAGAAGCAAGCAGACTCTGCACTGAGCACACAGCCAGAAGGGAGGCTCGATCCCAGGAGACCCCGAGATCATGACCTGAACTGAAATCAAGAGTAGGCCACTCAACTGACTGATCCACCTAGGTGCCCCCAAATTGGATATTACAAGGGATAAAACATGGATCATTTTAGTACATAAAATCACAATTGCATTATTCTGCTGTAGAATAGACATCACAAATTTTTCATCAAATATGAACTATTAACTCTGTCTCATGGAAAAGTCTATCATCTCTATATCATATAGAGCCTTGCCAGTCATGATACAGTGGTTTGTCATGTGGGTTGGAATATTATAATGTATGTATACTATTAAGGGGTCATGATGTTATGATATTTTTATCCAATCTCCCAAAGTACTTTGGCTACTTTGTCCTCAGAAGACTAAAGTCTTTAATGCTAAATATACTTACTTCTCATTAATTAGCATCTAAAAGGATATCCTAAGCTCCAATAGATATCTGTACATCGTAAACCAACACTTCTGAAAGCATTTTCATATTCTGTGGGACACACGCTCTCAAGATGATAAATTTAAAAAGGTTCAATGGCTAAGGCTAAAAGCATACCATAACATTCCCTTAGATAATGATAATCTGAAACAGCAGATAAAAGAACTCAGGAGGCCTGGGTGGCTCAGCAGTTGAGCATCTGCCTTTGGCTCAGGGTGTGATCCCGGAGTCCTGGGATCGAGTCTCACATCGGGCCCCCTGC
Organism: Canis lupus baileyi; assembly: GCF_048164855.1. NCBI lineage: Eukaryota > Metazoa > Chordata > Mammalia > Carnivora > Canidae > Canis > Canis lupus. Next base: position 33,578,111 of record NC_132851.1, on the reverse strand, counting down.
ATGGATCCTGCTTCTCCCTCTGCCTGTGTCTCTGCCTCTCTCTCTCTCTCTCTCTGTGTGTGTGTGTGTGTGTCTTTCATGAATAAATAAATAAAATCTTAAAAAAAACTCTAAGAACTGTAGTAAAGAGGAGATGTTTAGCTTTTCCTAAAGCCATGGTGTCTTTGGATTTCCCTACAGACAAAATCTGAGACATAATTTTCACAAAGAGTTTGAAAGGTGATCACAGGAAGTAGGAAAGAAGGAATGGTAAGACAGGGAAGGAGAAAAAGTCCATAAATTGTACATCACTGAGCTAGTTTCTACTACAGTCCTGTGTAGATTGAGCTCCAAAGGGATCCTATAAGGAATAGTGTGCAATGACCCTCACATTGTCTCTCCAAGTACAGGAAGCTAGCATATATCTACCACCTTTGCTCCACTATGGGTTGATGGTTTACCCCAAAAGCTTTAATACTTCGCACCCCAATGCACCTTCATACAGGTCAAGAGACTTTGGGGGGTTTAGAGAGAAGCCACGAGTCAATAAAGCAGAGAAGCAGCATGAGATACAGCTGCAGGGACAGGAGATAGGACCTCCAGCAGGTAGGGAATCATTCACCAAGGGTGTTTTGAAATCAAAGGTAGGAAAGAGAATGTGACACAGGAGATGTATTTTAAAAATCTGTTGTATGAAACACCTTTTAACATCACACACATTTTGAAAACCACTCTGTTAGACCAGTATGCAGGAAAGGGCCAATAAGAGACAGACTTCAGAATGGCAGAAAAAGGACCCCTGTAAAGCCTATAACTGCACAGAGGCAACAGTAGTAACACTGGCCAAAAAAATAAAAATAAAAATAAAAATAAATGTCAAATCAAAAATTTCAGAACTCTAGAAGTCAACAAATTTCTTGCAATAATCCAAGGAGTGTTTATTCAAGAAAAACTGATCTCGTGGCCGGGGGGGGGAGGGGGCGGGGGGGGCGGGGTCCCTGGGTGGCTCAGCGGTTGAGCTCCTGCCTTCGGCCCAGGGCATGATCCTGGAGTCCTGGGATGGAGTCCCACATCGGGCTCCCTGCATGGAGCCTGCTTCTCCTTCTGCCGTGTCTCTGCCTCTGTCTCTCTTTCTCTCTCTCTCTCTCTCTCTCTCATTAATAAATAAATTAAGTATATTTTAAAAAATGATCTGAATCTTGGTAAGAACAGGGTACTTTGTGATGTTTTTACTCTATTTTCATCCCATTTTCTTCCCCAGTTCTACAAGAACCTTGCAAAACTGCTACCTTGTAATCTCCATCACTGTGAAAGCAAAGAGCCTAGCAGACACTGGAGGGGACAGATGAGGTTTGGATCCGTCCAAAAGGCCCATCCCCATCACGTTGCAATATTTCACTTGTCTGGCAACTCCCTGAAAAGCCCCATCACAGAGCTGCTCATTATTTGATCTGATTCAGGGCCCACACAATGAGAAAAGTCCTATCCCCAGGGTGTTTGTCAAAGCCAATCGGTGGTCAAGAGGATGAGAAGAGAAGCCGCAGACTGAGAGAAAAATATTTGCCAAAGACACATCTTATAAAGACTGTTATCCAAAATGCACACAGAACTCTTAAAACTCAACAATAAAAAGTGAATAATCTGATTTTAAAATGAGAAAAAAATATAAACGGACCCCTGATCAAAGAGGATATACAGTGGAAAATAAGCTAATGAAAAGATGCTTGACATCATATATTTTGGGGGAGTTACAAATCAAAACAATGAGATATCACTACACACTTAACAGAATGACAAAAGTTCAAAATACCAAAACATCAACAAAATCCAAAACACCAACCACTGGCAAGGATGTGGAGCAACAGGAACTCTCATTCATTGCTGACGAGAATGCAAAATGAGATGGATGCTTTGGAGGACAGTTTGGTGGTTTCTTATAAAACTAAGCACACTCTTACCATTCGATTCAGTGACCGTGCTCCCTGGTATTCACCCAAAGGAGTTGTACACCTACATCCACATAAACACCTGTGCACATTACAGCAGATGTATTCAAAATCGCCAAACCTGGGAAGTGACCTGGGTATTTACCCCAAAAATACAAAATCACGTATCCAAAGGGACACATGAGCCTCTATATTTATAGCAGCATTATACACAATAGCCAAACCATGGAAGCAGCCCAAGTGTCCATTCACAGAGGAATGGACAAAGAAGAGGTGGGATATGCACACACAGGAATACTACTCCACCATAAAGGAGTATTATGCTAAATGAAATAAGTCAGTCAGAGAAAGACGAATACCATATGATTTCATTCATATGTGGAATTTAAGAAACAAAACAAAGAAGCAAGGAAAACAAAAGAGAGAGACAAAGCAACAAACAGACTCCTAATTCTAGAGAACAAGCTGATGGTCACTAGAGGAGAAGTGGGTGGGGGGTGGGGGAAATAGAAGATGAAGATTAAGGGAATGCACTTATCATGATAAAAAAATAAAATAAAATGATAAAAATGACATCAAATAGAAATCAATAAATAGCTAGAACTTGGAAGTGATCAAAATGTCCTTAAGCAGGTGAATGGATCAAGACACTGTGGTCCACCCAGACCATGGAATATTACTCAGCACTGAAGGGAATGAGCTATCAAGCCGTGAAAAGACATAGAGGGACGTAACATGCATATCCCTAAGTGAAAGAAGGGAATCTGCAAAGGCTACAAATGGTATGATTCCAACTATATGACACTTTGGAAAAGATAAAACTATAGAGACAGTAAAAAGATTAGTGGTTGCCAGAGAAGGGAGAAGAAGGGATGAATAGAGCACACTGATTTTTAGGGCAGTGAATCTATTCTGTATGATACTATAATCATAACACATTTATGAGTCCCCATAGAATGTGCAGAACTAAGAGCGAGCCATGCACTTTGGGTGATAGGGATGTTCATGTCGATGTGTGGATTGTAACAAATGTACTAGTTTGTCCTGGGCTGTTGACAAAGGGCAGGGGATATATGGGAATTATCTGTATTTTTCACTCAATTTCTCTGTGAACCTAACCCTGCTCTAAAAAAATAAGTTTATTTAAAAGCAAGTGGCAACTGGTTAATATTGTAATGCAGCAGCCTGAGGTGATGAGACTATTTAAGGCAAGAAAAGGGAAGATTATTTAAGCCACAAAAATTGGAAGATCTGGGGAGTGAGGTATTCATAGGACACTTTGAGAAGCTCCAACGTATTTCTGAGATCTAGGAGGCCAGAACCATGTGCGGTGGTGTGCACGGTGCCAGGAAATATCCGAGAAGCCCCTGGTGTATCACTGCGGGCTCTCTGGAGGCTCTGTGCAAGCACGAGACAGGGATGAAGGCAGAGGTGTCAAGTGCTCCAGTCCTGACAGCATGTCCAAACACACAAATTGAGCTCTTCAGCAAAGCATGAGACACTTGTTGTTTCAAGGCATTTAAGGAAAATTTCTGTCTAATCTTCACCTGACCACTAAGCTAACTGGCCACAGACCTCAGTGGCTGCACATGTTAGAGAATACCGACTTAAATTTTTTTTTTAAGATTTTATTTATTTTTTTGAGAGAAAGATGGAGAGAGAGAGACAGAGAGAGAGAGATGGAGAGGGGGGAGGGGTAGAGGGAGAAGGGGAGAAATTCCTTAAGTAGACTTCCCACCGAGCATGGACACCTCCCCCTACATGGGGCTCAATCTCATGACCCTGACATCATGACCTGAGCCAAAATCAAGAGTCACGCTCTCAACTGACTGCACCACCCTGGTGCCCTGAGAATACAGACTTTAGACAATTAGTCCAGTCAAGACACTAAAGAAATAGCATCGAGAACAGCCAACAAGAGTAACAACAATAAACCCCGTAAACAAGGTATTTCCAGGGTAGCTACATCATCTTATTTAAAATGATGTAGCAGTTTTGGACAACAGCAAAATTGTGGCACACACACATAGGACAGGAAAGGAGGTCGCCCACCCAGAACACAGAGCAGCCAAAGGAAACCATCCCTGAGGAAGCAGGGATACCAGGTTTACTAGATAAAGACTTCAAAACACTACTTAAATCAGTCACTATACATATGTTCAAAGCACTAAGTGAAAGTATGAGAACAGTGTCTCATCAAATAGAGAGTAGTAGTAAAGACATAGAAATTTTTATTTTTTTTACATAGAAATTATTTTTAAAAAGTGAAATGTTGGAAGTGAACAAGGAAATAACCGGAATGAAGACTTCACTAGAGCAGCTCATCAATAGATTTGGGATCCTAAATGAATCAGCCAACTTGAAGATAGATCCAATGGCTTATGAGGAAAGAGACATGTGCAAGCAGATAGTCAATAATAAAAATAATAACACAGCACCATGCTGATGAAGAGTGGAAAAGGCAAACAAGTGCTTCTTAGGAACAGGAATTGGAAGGTTGCAAAAGACAGTAATGGAAATTGCACCACTGATTATGAGTTTGGCAAGCTGGTACTCAGAAACTTTACCTGAGTCTGTGTCACGGTTCAAAAAAGGAAGCATGAGAGGCTTTGACATGACATCATGGTGCAGCCTGCATGATCTTCCTTCCTGGATTTATTATAGGGCCTGAAGCCACTCCTACTCAGTTGCTGCTGGAAGGTTTTTCAATTGGATTGCACAGAAAGTGTCTTGGCATCTATGTCACTGCCCAGAAAGGACCACTTTTTGGTGTGGACTTCCAACAGGATATGACTCTTGCCAATGGTGTTTTTATTTTTTTTTATTTTTTTTTATTTTTTTTGCCAATGGTGTTTTTAAATGTCCCCTCCCAGGGCAGCCTAGGTGGCTCAGTGGTTTGGCGCTGCCTTCAGCCCAGGGCCTAATCCTGGAGACCCGGGATTGAGTCCCACATCAGGCTCCCTGCATGGAGCCTGCTTCTCCTTCTGCCTGTGTCTCTGCCTCTCTCTCTCTCTCTCTCTCTCTCTCTCTCCCTGTCTCTCATGAATAAATAAATAAAATCTAAAAAATAAAAATAAAAAATAAATGTCCCCTCCCAATGCTGCAGCAAACTGATGAAGTTCCACTCCCAGAGAGAATAGAGCTGTTAAGAATGCCCAGGTTCACGCCCCAGGAGCTCATGTTACACAGAGAGCTTCAGCTTTGCTCAACCCTATCCAGGATGTTGCAGATTGTACCTGAGGGATGTAGAAGCTTCCAGAACAATTCATTAGTAAAGACTCAGAATGTAAAAAAAAAAAAAAAAAAAAAAAAAAAAAGACTCAGAATGTAAAGTCTAAAATGTAAAAAATGTTGTAACAGAAGACTGAGACCTGAAAACAAATGTCGTGAAACAGGACATGGTCACCCACCACCACTGCGGGAGTAGAGTAGTGTGAGAGCCACAAGAATAGTCCAGTCTGTACAAAGACTTATTCATGAATGCTCCTGCAGCTTTATTTGTAATGGCCAGAAAAACAGGAACCAACCCAAATATCTATCAACAGGTAAGTGGCCAAACAAATTCTGGAATATCATACAATGGAATACTACTCAGCAATAAAAAAGAATCATCTACCGATACACACTAAGACATTAATGAATCTCAAAATAACTATGCTGAGCTAAAGAAGCCAGGCCGAAAAGAATGCATCTGTATTGTATGATTTACAGAAAATACTAGAACATGCCAACTAATCTATAGTGACTTAAAGCAGATTGGTGATTGTGAATGGGTGGGAAGGTTGTACATGAGCAATGACAAAGGAGCATGAAGATACTCATGGGGGTGATGGATTTGTTCACTACATTGTTGTGGTGATGGGTTCCCAGGTGTATGCATATAACAGAATTTATAAACTGCTAATACCTACAGCTTAGGATATGTTAGTTATACTTCCACAAACCTGGAAGAGAGAGAGCAGAGACAGAGATGATGATGATGGATGAGAGATAGAAGATAGATAGATAGATAGATAGATAGATAGATAGATAGATAGATAATAGGTAGTAGATGATAGATAGATGATAGATAAGTAGATAAAAGAAAAGAGGGAATGCAGGAATTAAGGAAAGAAAAAAAGAAGAGAAAGAGAGAGGAGAGAGACGAGGGCAGTGGTGGGGGATGCGTGTTCATTTGCCTGGCACTCCTGCCTAGTGCCTCGGGTTCTCCGTGAGGATAGTATGGAGACCTATCAGGTGCCAGCCTGCATTTCTTTGTGAAATGAACTACAGACCCACCTCATTGCAGAGTGTCGGTGTGGACCTTGTCTCAACTGACCCTATTGTCTTCACAAAGGCAGCTCCACACACTCTAATATGTGGGGGCTAGGTTGCTGGATGCTCCCTGATGGTCCAAGTCAAGATTCTGATGCCCCAAATGGATGAATGCAGAGGAGGCAGTCCCTGCAGAACCCAAGCACCCTTCACGCAGCCAGTGGTTGAGCTGTTCAAAGAGCCATCGTCACTCTCTTGCCCCTGCCCTGCCCAGGAAGGTTCTCAGGAGTTCTGAGGTTAGTTGGGCTCCACTCCACCGGGGGCCAGGTCTTTGGAGAACTTCTATGGCTGGGCCAGCATCTCAGGATCTAGAAACAGGGACGGGCCTCCCCTCCCTTCCCCTCCTGGCACAGCTCCAATCTGCCATCTCAGAAGCCTAACACAGAAAATGCACATCGGCCTGGCCCTGGACTCTGAAACTCTGCCCTGGGGAGTTTCCATTACTCTCCTGGCTTTCTCCTGGAAAATAGAATTTTCCACTGTACAGTTCTGTAGAGGCCAGAAATGAGAAGACACTGGCTGAAACTGTCACCCGGCAGACCTGAATAAGATGTAAAGTTTCATTTCCTGAGAGCAGCTCCATACAGCAAATATGTTAACTGCACGTGGGGTGAGCCGGGCCCTTGGTCAAGCTCGGGAGGGAAGGGAGGATGAGCAGGGAGCCTTCCTGCCCTCAGGGAATGTGTCAAATAGCAGTCTCGGGAAATGTTCTTGTTAAAATGGGGGACAAAAGAAGTCCTCTGATGGTCCAGAACCAGTCAAGAATATATCTGAATCCAGTTAAAGCAGCCACTTCTTGAAACTCTGCAAGGATGACAGTAAGGGAATGAATAAAATGTAACCCATCAAGACAAGAAAGGTGAGCAACAGCAGTAGACGACATGGGGCAAGTGATGTTCAGCAGACAGGGTGCCTGGCCTGTTGGAGCAGGTGTTGGGGCCTACGCATGCCTGGAGGGACGCTGACAAAAACAGTCTACTGCTTGTCCGAGATCCAGTACCTAGCCCCTCCTTGCTTGACAGAGCAGCCAGTTTTGCTTGGAGCACCAGCCCATCCAACCCAGGGAGCAGATCACGATTCGTCCCGGCCAAGCACGACACTCGTGGTCTCTAGTTTCCTGGCCTCTCTCCTAGAGAGGTGTGGCCATGTAACCTGTTGTGGCCCCTGAGGCTGAAGCAGAATCCTTCAGGGCTGGTCCTGATGGTAACTCTGCTTTCTATCAAAAGGGGGATTGGGGCACCTGGCTGCTCAGTTGGTTAAGCATCCAATTCTTGATTTCAGCTCAGGTCATGATCTTGGGGTTGGGAGAGAGCCCCAGGTCAGGCTCCACACTCAGCAGGGAGTCTGCTTGAGATTCTCTCCCTCTCCCTCTGCCCCTTCTCTCTCTCTCTCTCTAAGTAAATTAATAAATCTTTAAAAAGGGAGATATCCATAGCTACACCATCTCTCCCCTTCTTTCTGCCTAGAATGTAGCTGTGATGACTGGAGTTGCAACAGCCATTGTGCAACCCTGAGGGAAAGAGTGAAAAGCTCGCAGAGACACTGCATCACTCAACCAAAGCAGCAGCTGCTGACATGAGACCTCTTGGCATGTGGGGGAGGAAATGTTTGTTTCAGTCACTCTCCTTATGTTTCTCTTACTTAAAATAGAATGTAGTCCTAGCTGACTCAAAAGATGAGGAAGCAGGGCCTCCAGTACTAGAGAGAGGCAAAGGGAATGCTGTGGTAGTGGATTAAGGCCCTGAATGACAGCATGGAGCAGACCCAGAGCTGTCAGACCAGGCAGGGGATGAGGAGACAGGAATCTGGAATGGGAGGGCTCTGGGCAGGGTGTGAAGGGGAAAAGAGAAATAATACAGTACCCAAAGCACTTGACCAGACACAGAAGTGGTTTGGCATTTTCTGAAAGACTTCAGGTAAGACTCAGTGGTAGTTACATAAGAAACTAAGCAACCTGGGCCACCTGGGTGACTCAGTCCTTTAAGTGTCTGGGTCAGGTCATGGTCTCAGAGTCATGAGATTGAGCCCCATGCGTGCTCTGCACTCAGCGGAGAGTTTCCTTGAGATTCTCTCCCTCTCCCTCTGTCCCTCCTGCCCCCTCTAAAATAAATAAATCTTAAAAAAAAAACCTAAGCAAGCAAACACACAAAGCATTTATTAACTCCAGGAAACGTTAGAAAATTAGAGAGAAAATATAGTAAATGTACCCTTCTGAATGAATAATTCTTGAACGATATTTCCATAGTCAGGATGTCCTCCACACTGAATAATTTAACTAACATTGTGCTCAAACTCTTTTCAGAAGGTGAAAAAGGAAATATGAGTGGAGAAGTTGCAAGAGTCTTTAACTTCATCTACAATAGTCACAAAGTCAACAGATAATATCTAAAACTGAAATGTCAATAAATCACAGTAAAAGTGTTTTGTTTAGAAATATGGGAAGTGAGACCAGAGAAAACAGCCAAGAGTAGAACATAGTTACCCTTGGAAAGCAAGCATTGAGAGTAGTCTCAGAGAAATGGGGCATGAAGACGGCTGTTTTGTGTGTGTGTGTGTGTGTGATAATCTTCGTATAATGATGCTACTCTAAGCTCTTGTAGGTAAAAGTATTAATATGATAAAAATTAACTATTTAAAATCACATCTGATGAAGGGAAGCTGCAAAGTATTCTTGGAGGCAGTGGGTTTCTTTGATGGGTGTTGTAATGGACTCTTACATTCCACCTTCAAGCAGAGGGCTCTTCTTTAATCAAAGGCCGCATCATCTCACATTGCTCTTTTAAAATTACTCATTATTCATCCAACAAGCATTTAGGGCACTCCCACAAGCACCTACAATGCACCAGTAATGAGACCAGCTCTTTGGTAGGCACCTGTTGTACTTTCAGGAGAGATCCCAGGAGGCCTTTGCTGCTCAGGACCTTGGCTTAAAGCAGGCCAGTATGAAGGGAAGTATCCAAGACACTTGGCTGGTATCCTACCTACCCCCAGCACACGGGTCTTGCACCTAGATGATCCCAATAGCTCCATGTTGAGGTTGCGCTCCTTCACCTTGCCCCATACAGGCTATTTTCTATGCACTACCCAGAGGAGTCCCTTTAATGTAGATCAGATGCTATCACTTCTCTGCTGCCACCCTGCCATCTGACTCAATCATAAAAAAAAAACAAATACTTCCCATGGCCAACAATGCTACACAGTTGAACTGCCTATTACCTGTCCCTCCCCAGCACTCCCGTTCTCTGATGTGCCCTTCTCTCTCCTTGTCCTACTTTAACACCACCTACTAATGTGATGCATTCATTTATTATCTCTTTCCGTTTAGTAGATGACAACTAACCAGGCTAGAACTTTACTTTGGTCATTACTATATCCTCAGCACATACACCAGAACCAGGGACATGGCAATCATCCAATAACTAATTACTGAATTAACTAAGAGCCATTGAAGACTATATTAGTAAGGCAATGATAACAGACTTGAGCATGGCTGAGCCATCACTCTTCCTTCAGTGTGAAGAACAGACTGCAAATAAGAACATCCAAAAAGAGTCAGGGGGACCACTGGATGTGCAGGCTGGTACAGTGACCCGGGTGTGAGGAAGCCGTGGGCTGAGAAGAGAACTGGCAGCCAGCAGCAGCAAGATTTAGGGAGAGTACAGCTGGAGAGGTAGAAGCCAAACCAGGATGGTGCAGGGCTCAGGAATTAAAAAAAAAGGGGGGGGTGGATATAAATGAAGAATGCAGATTTAAGAATTCTTGAGGTCAGGTCAGATACATAATGAGAAATGACCATTGGCTTTAGCAATAAGAAGACTACTGATGACCACAACAAGGGTCGCTTCATTGGGTGGTGGAGGTAGAAGTCTGACGCCACTGTAGATAGGGAACAGGCAGGAAGCAGAGATCTCAAGGGCGTTCTATCCTTTCACAGCATGGGTGTGTCAGAAAGGAAGGAAATTCAGCAGAAGTTGAGCTGCTGTGTTGGAGGTAAGCATTCTTTTGGAGTTGGGAATGACTTGAGCACATTTAAGTCCATGTAGAAAGAAACAGGTGGAAGATGAAGAGGATCTGGGGAATACAGAAGCCATGTGATAGGACAGGGTCCCTATGGAGGCATGCAGAGCACAGGTCAAGGGAATGGCCTTCAAGAGGAGAACCAGGTCTTTCATTACAGAGGCAGGAATAGATGCTAGGTGGTGTGTATGTTTGGCAGTGGCGGGTACACAAGCCAACCTGGCTCATTCCTCCAGCCAACACGTATAGCTCAATGCCACAGACTCTATGCTGGAGACTGTGTTGCAGCTGGGGACGCAGGGCTAAGGAAGACACGTCCTCCAGAAATGACAGAGTAAGAGTTCCAAGATGCCATTTTCTCATTATTGCCTACTTTATCCTTCTTGTCCCAGATGGCCAGGGATCTTGAGTTTCAAGTTTAATCCCATTAGCCCCATGATTGCCATGTCCCTGGTTCTGGTGTATGTGCTGAGGATATAGTAATGACCAAAGTAAAGTTCTAGCCTGGTTAGTTGTCATCTACTAGACGGAAAGAGATAATAAATGAATGCATCACATTAGTAGGTGGTGTTAAAGTAATCCCAAAAGCCCATTAGCTTTGGTCCCAAATATGCTTCTGCTTCATATAATTGCTTCGCCCCATTCTGCCCCCTGCCATCATGTTTTCCTTATAGTAAATCCCCAGCCTACTGTCTGCTTTAACATTTTTACTCCAGGATTGCTCTGATGGTCTCTATAGAAATTTCCCATAACAAAGTAGTCCTAAGAAGAACTTCCATGATCCTGAGCCTCATCCAGTGCTCTATAGGCAGGGGGCACTTGTTGTTAACTATCGATGAAGGAGCAAATAAATTCATCAACTGCGTCTTCTAGTCTGACTGGTGGGTATCATCCACCAGCTGCCCTGGGAGATGGAAGGACCCGAGCTAGAGAAGCAGCTCCAGCCAGAGATGGATCCAAGTGTGAATCCAGCCCTGGCACAGGACAGCCTTGAGAGCTTGAGTTAACTCCTGATAGCAGCTCTGATGCCAACTTTCTTGCTTTAAAACTGGGCAAAAGAGTTCAAACTTTAGTTAAGTTATTTTAAGAATTGGCAAAGATACCAGAAATGGCCAACAAATGACCAATCTAGCCAGTAAGCGAAGAGATAAAAGCAAAAACAAGAAAATATCTTCAGCTATTAAGTAGGAGGGATGAGAAAAATGATAAAAATGTGTGTGAAGAGAAGTAGGTCCTCTTATGGATTGCTGGTGGGCGTCTAAGTAGCACAGTGTTTCTGGAGAGGATCTGGCAATAGCCACAAAATCACCTGTTTCAAAAGTTGCCCCAGGCGTTCTGGCTAAGACACAAGGATGGATGTGCAAAACTGTCTGTTTTAGAATTGCCTGCATTATAAACTCTGGAAACAACTAAACAGTTAAGAACTATAGAACATGAAAGGGATTCATAATATACTATTGACAGAAAAGGCATGCTATAAATCAGTACCAAGTAATTCCATTTTTGTTTCCAAATTTTGCATTTTCTAACACACACACACACACACACACACAAACTGATACAGAATTAGGTATATAATTACAAAGAGAAGTTCTCAGAATGTTCTGGAAAGTTATACACCCAAATATTAACAATGGATATCTTCTGGCAATGGTTCTCTCAAGAAAAATTGTAAGGCACTATTTTTGTTTACAAATGTATCCCTAACTTTATTTGCATACTTTTGTAATAATCATAATGAACCTTGTTATGAAATCAAAAATACTGTTTTGAAAATGAAAAACATCACATTTAAAACAATACAGTGCCTCGACTATCATGGGTGCCCATTAAATGTCAGCTATTTAAAATTCTTTAAAACAAGAATAGAGAGCAAAATTAGCTGACATCATCAGACCAAAATTATAGATTTGATCCTCTTGTCTCCATTCTCTGACCAAGTTGAAAATAGGCATTTGCGGATCCCTGGGTGGCTCAGTGGTTGAGCACCTGCCTTTGGCCCAGGGCGCGATCCTGGAGACCCGGGATGGAGCCTGCTTCTCCCTCCTCCTCTGTCTCTTCCTCTCTCTCTCTCTCTCTAATAAATAAATAAATAAATAGTAGAAAATTATAAAAAAAGAAAGAAAGAAAATATGCATTTGGGACGCCTGGGTGGCTCAGTGGTTGAGCATCTGCCTTCAGCTCAGGGCCTGATCCCAGGGTCCTGGGATTGAGTCCCACATTGGGCTCCCCGCAAGGAGTCTGCTTCTCCCTCTGCCTATGTCTCTACCTGTCTCTGTGTGTCTTTCATGAATAAACAAGTAAAATCTTAAAAAAAAAAGAAAATATGCATTTTTGATGATCTCATATCTCTGACATATAGCCCAGAGCCTGGCCCATGGGCAGTATGTGTAAACACAGGGAGTGAGAATAACTGAATGCACATCGTCCTATAGAAACAGGTCTTCAAAAAAAAATTAAAGAAAAAACAAAAAGAAACAGGTCTTCACAGGAATCTGGAAATCAAGAGAGAAAACAGTGGGATGACTATTTCCATCATGCCCAGTGCTATACCAGTTGCCCCATTTACGTATCACCTTTGATCTCACAGCACCTGATATCATTACCTCCCTCTCACAGATGAGGAAATGGGGCTCAAAGAGCCTCTGCCACCTGCAGGTGGTCACACAGCCAGCTATGGAGAAGGACTGACACCCTGCTCCCTCTGACTTGCTGACACCAGCCCTTTCCTCTGCCCCTCCAGCTTGGTCTGCCTCGCCTGCAGGTGAGTGCGTGAGTGGGGGTTAAAAATCAGCCTGGCCCTCCAGACGCTGCTGTCTTCAGGGTTTCAAGCTTTGGAGGTCCTGATGGCTTGGTGGCTCGCTGATGAGGAACCCAGACTGTAGAGAGCTCCCAACCCCCAGGTAATGGGGCGGAGCAGCAGCCCTCTTCGGATGAAGAGATTGAAAGAATTGTCATCCAATCCCCTAAATGATCCCTTTCCCCTCTCAGGAGATATAGCAACCAAAGAGACGTGGCAAAGAGAAGCAGTGGGCTTAGAAAGGTCAGTGATACTGAAAAGTCCAGAATCTTCCTCTATTAATGCCCTAATTGTTTTAATCACCCACTCTCGACTCAAACGTCAAACTTCATCTCTGCCTTTCTCCTCTCGCAGGTCACAGATGTTTAATATTCCTGACTAAGACATAATGAGCCTTTTTATGTCACTGTAATATTTGGTCTCTTTAAAACATGATTAGCTTCATCCATTGTGCAAGGCAGGGACGACTAGAAATTTGGGAGATGGGATTCCATTAGGCGGATATTATGACCAAGCCAAGCTGAAAGGGGAATTAAACCAGGTGGCAAAGTTCACTGGTGATAAACTACACCGACAGCCTGGGGTTGATTGTCTGTGAAACTTGGGTCAAAAAAAAAGTAAATCTCTGGGTTATAAAGGACTTTGAAAAGTTAAGATTTTCCAATTTTGTGAAAGCCTGCTTCCCAAATGAATATTTTCTTAATGTTCTAGTGTATGAAAACTTTTTAAAGAATAACTTCAGTCTATGGGCTTCTAAATTGCGGTCCCCATATTGAATGGTTCATTTGGCAAAAATAAGTTCACAAGTCAACGAGTAGGCAATTGCTCATAAAACATCAATGAAAAATGTAAAGTGCATTCTTCTGTTTTCGTGCAAAAAAGCATGAGGGTGCCCCTATCACCTTTCTCTTAGTTCTTGAAATAACTTATGTTGTCCCATGCTCAGGAAAAAACACACAATATCTTTAAAGCACCCCAACACACCGTGAAGCAAGGACTGATAACACCAAGCTAGACATACTCTGGGGCTCTTCATGGCAATTACTCAACTTGTACACATTTCATTCCAGACCTGTCACTTTGATTTCTACCTAGGAGTTCACTCTTGATTTTTGTCTCCCATTTTTTTCCATTGCATCAACGACCTTAAACTCGAGACACCCCATGAAGAGGAATTAGGACCATATCTGACATTCACTGTGAATTGCAAGTAGCAAATGCTATATAGTAACAGGCACAGAGAGGAGGAGTAAAGCATTTTTCTAATAATCAGCCTCTGCTTCTGTCAATTTACCAACATACTACTAATAATTAAATGTTCATAACAGTATTAGAAGGATAAATATTGAAGACTCGGCATCATGGAGATTTCAAGCCCACCCCACCATCATGGGCCAAACTACAAATCTGACTTACTTCACTTCTTAAATATGTTTTAATCCAGGGGCTCCTGGGTGGCTCAGTAGGTTAAGCATCTGCCTTCGGCTCAGGTCATGATCTCAGGGTCCTGGGATTGATCGAGCCCTTCATTGAGCTCCCCTCTGGGCAGGAAGCCTGCTTCTCCCTCTCCCTCTGACCCTCCCCCCTGCTTGTGTTCTCTCAAATAAATAAAGAAAATCTTTTAAAAATATATATTTTAACTCATCTGCTCTCTTTCTAGATTACTGCTGCTCGAGCTGACCCCTCCTCAGCTCTCAGCTACACAGTTTCTTCATGGGACCCTGAGCTAGTCTTCCGTCCCCATGCCAGGGCCCACCATGGGCTTCATTGTCCTATTATGGGTTCCCCATCATGAAATTCAACTCCCTCCACAAGCTGGCCATTTTCATCCCCTTCCTTCACACTTCCTCTCCCAAGGGTGAAGCTTTCTTCATGGCTCTGGAATTTTTGTGGCTGTGAGTTCACAGATCTCCAGCCTGGAAGGATGAGGGTGTGGAGTTTTATCTGAGGGAAACTGGCCTCCTGGAATCAGAATCTTTGTTTCCCTGATGCCTTGGGAGTTCTGGGGAACTCATAGAAGGAATGTGCTCCAAAACATGGAGTGGACTAGACTGTGGAATTTTGAAGATTATCATCTTCCTTCATACATCACAATATGGCAGTTATTCTACTGAGTACTATCTGTGTGTGTGTGTGTTTGTGTGTGTGTGTGTGTGTCCAATCGATGTAATCATTATTATTGATTTTGAATCATGCTATCTTATTGAATTATTTAACTGTTTTTAATTCATTTTAGGTTAATTGCCTTGAATTTTCCAGGCATATCATCATATTATATTTAAGTAGTGATTGTTTCACCTCTTCTTTTCAAATTCTGAGATATATATAACCTCTTTATCTTAACAACACATCTGGTATAATGAGAAATTATAGTCGTGATGGCATCCTTGTCTTTTTCCTGAATTTAGGAAGAATGTTTCAAGTGTTTCCTCATTCATACTGAAAATGCCTTTGGGACAAAAGCAATGTCATTTACTAAATTGGGAACAGTTTATTAAGTTATATTAAGTTTTTTAAAGTTAGGAATGGATATTCAATTTTGCCTAATTCAGCATCTAAGAAGATTATTATCAATTGTTTCCCTTAGATATATCAATATGATAGGTTAAATATATTTCTTATAGTGAACCAATCTTGATTATTGGAGTAAGTGCCATATAGTCATGCCACGCTTTTTTTTTTTCTAATGTGCTATTGAATTATTTCTTAAAATTTTATTTAGGGTTTTGTATTATCACATAGGGTCACAATTCATTGCTGGGGGATTTAAGCACATCTTGTGTGTTACTCCACTGGAAAGGAGTCTTCAAAGCTTGTTCCTGTTCTCTTCCAGATTTTCCCCATGTGCCTTTTCCCTTTGCTGATTTTGCCTTATGTCATTTTGCTGTAATAACTTACATTAATGTTTTGGTATCTGGCCTAAGGGAGACTGAGTTAGGGATGTATTTAATAGGGATTTTTTGAGATACATGTATGTGGTTTGCTATCACTGCCATTTACAGATAACTTATTGCTAGCCTTCCTGGTATATGAATAGCTTCTGGAAGCCTTCACTCATGCTCTGTGTTAACTCACCCTGCACAGCAACTTGAAGATGTAGAGTTTATTCATAATGGGAATGTGTCCTCTGGTCCCTGGCATGAGGCATATGCAGCTAGCTGTAGCAAAACTAGATTATCAATGTACACAGTCGGAAGTTTGATGGCGGAAAATTTTTCCAATCAACTGTGTACAATTAAAAGTTTGGTTCTTCTTGATGTCTAGTCAAAACAAGACTTCTCTCCTGCCAGCATTATGCTCAAATTCTCAGCAGGCATGATTATAAATGCACTGTACATGTTTTTCTTTTGTGATAGGAATTATTTTTTAAAAAAATGAATTTCTCCGAACCCCTGTGCATATAGAGTAGAAACCAGCCTTCAGAACTCTAAGTGGCAGGTGTCTCTGTGTGAGAAGTTGTGTCTTATGCATCACAATATATCAGATACCGTCTCACATTTCCAACACGTCTTGTCCTGATGAAGTCTGCTGGTTCCAGATGAAAGAGAACACAAACTTGTTAGTGACACAGCAAAGCAGCCTAAAGAAAGAGGAGACAAACTCCCACACATTCATCAGGAAGTCAATGGATGCAGAGTAAAAATAATTGCATTACACTATTAAGTAGCTCAGTACAGAGTAGTTGCAGTTTTTAAAAGCATTTGAATTGGTTTTGTGTACACCTTAATTTCAGATTCATTTTATATGTTTTAAGAATTAATGATCAAAGCAACATTCAGACCCATTGGGAAGTATCTTAGTAGAAGTAAAAAAAAAAATGGAACAAAGCAAAACTGACAGGATCTTCTTTTTTCTGATTTTCTTTTTAATTGAAGTATAGTTGATACACAATGTGGCCTTAGTTTCAGGCATATGACATAACAATTTGACAAAGACTGGCAGACTCTTTATGATGTCAAACTCTCTGATTACATCACAATGGGAATCAACACTCACAGTCAAGGTCATGAAGATATAGAACAGAACCCTGAGAGCCAAAAATATATACAAGACATGACAACTGAAGAGATAACACCAAGTATGAGAATCAGGACACTCCCCAGTGGGAAGCACAAGAAGAAGAGGGATGCAAATAAGGATGAGGGGGGGACACCATCTGTACAAGTGACAACATGAGCATGGGGTCAGTGGCAAGCTTGTGGACCTTGCTCAGCTCATGGACCTCAGTCCCTGATATCATCGCTTCTGATGGCCTGAGACAATGAGCTGTGTTTTCCTTCATGTCTGTTGGGCGCAGATACAACTGCTTTTCCAATAGCATGTTCATAGTAATAGGAAGAATCATATTATAAAGGAATACAAAGAATCAACCAAAACATAAAATGGACATAAAAGATACTTTTGAAACTAGTGTTTAAAGAAATCAAGAGCCAAACTGCTGTGATCTTGGGTGTCCTGTGAGATGTTGTATATATACACATATGCCCTATGTGGCTAGGTGCTGTTGCGGTCGTAAACCTTGTGTCATTAAGGGATACATCAAATAAACCAGTCGCTAAATAGGAAGGACTCCATGATTGGAGGTTTTGCATTGAGTATAATAAATGTCAATGCATGGCAAATACTGGGTACTACTCTTTTAACAGAAAATTCTATCAGAATTTTTTTACTTTTTGGGCAACTGACAACTATTTATGACCTTATTCAACAAAGTGAAACCAATTTTGGACTACTGTAGCCTGCCTTAAATGACACTCACAGTTGGTCATAATGAAAACACTGCTATGTTATGGAGAACAAAAGCCTCCACATGCTCTTCAAAAACATTTCAAAAATGGCACGAAATGTGCAATGGACGTTTCATTCCCTTATTCTGTTGAAGGAAAAGCTGCCTCCACTGTGCTGAGCTGATGACAGCTTTGGTATTCTGCTCCATTAAATGTTTTCCTTTCAGGTTTGAATTGTAGATGTGTTATTTTATATACACATGCCAACTTAGATTTTTCTCTAAAGAATTTAAGGTTGATAAGGTGGCCTGGTCATTGTAAAGCTCTTCAAGCCTTGCACATGAACAAAAAGATATTTAAAGGACTCTGACATACATTTCTGAAGATAGAAGAGAAATCTGAACACCAAGAAAATGTAAAAAGAAGAAGAAGAAGAAGAAGAAGAAGAAGAAGAAGAAGAAGAAAGAAGAAGAAGAAAGAAGAGAAAGAGAAAGAAGAAAGAAAGAAAGAAAGAAAGAAAGAAAGAAGAAAGAAAGAGAAAGAAAGAAAGAAAGAAGAAAGAAAGAAAGAAAGAAAGAAAGAAAGAAAGAAAAAGAAAGAAAGGAAAAACTGTATTCAAAAAGTTGATAAAGCTTTAATACACAATTTCAACTGTAATTTTAAAAGGCATAAAGGCATTTTGGAATGTTTCAATAAAACAAATAAGAAATCACAGGCTCCTGAATTGGATGTTTATGAAAGGTACATTCTTTTATCAACTTTAAAGTTATTTGCTAAGGAAATGAGAGGAAATTCAATTAAAAATTAATGGAAACTAAATGAAAATATGAGGGGGAAAAAGCACTAGAAATTAACCTGGCATTTAAAAGCAAATTATAATGAAAATAACATTTAGATCACACTAAATGTGGTAATTGTGACTCTTCTCATAGAAATAATGCATAAGCTCTTGGATTGTTTGATATTTTGATCAATGGAAGAGAGTGAATTGTCTGACTATATTAAGAAGATATTCAAATTTCTGGCTGATTTGAAACAAAGTGCTGACATCAGTGGAGTCAAATAAAATATCATAATCAAATTAAATCAAATCCAAATATACAATCACAAGAGCAAATTATTGACAAGCTGGCTAATGAATGTTAGGAAATCAAAGATGATTTAAGATTTAAGTGGTACAGAAGAAAACCTAAAATCCCCTGCAATCTTACAGAGAACCTATGGTAGAAATTAGATAGACTTTTCCCCCAAACTGATAACAATCCTAAAATCTATATGACATGAGCAACAACAGGTTGAGATGCTAACAAAGAACTTTTCTTAACTATGAATCAAAACTATTCTAATTCCCATGCTAGGAGATAGACTGAATAATCTCTCTACTGTCTCATTAGAAATTCTTAGAAAACTCTGGTCCTGGGAAGAGGCAATAAAAGAGCGTAAGCCCAAAATCTTAGGGAAAACATGTTCTAGAAGTGTGCCCAAAAGTTAACACGAAAAGTAGAGGTTTTTTTTTTTTTCCTGGGCTTTTTGAGATTATTTTGGATTTTATAGATTCTCAGTCTATATAATTTGTTTTCTCATTCTAACTAAATATTCAGTTTCAATCTGATTTTCTGCTCACAATTCTGTTCTTTAAAGAGAGTACCCAAAGTTGCATAATCACAGCCTCGCAAAACTTTAAGAGCAGTAATAACATCTGACACATAAAAACAACAGATCTGAAGATAGCATCAGTGAAGACATGTTTTTTGGGTAAAAATGTTGAGCCATTATTTAAACTTTAATACATCACAAACTACTTTTCTCATTGCTCCACTGTTCACAATCTCCCTCCTTCCTAAATAATTTGCAATCATTGACCTATATATGCTGTAACAAATACTAGCTGTAGGTCAATGGAAAAACGGGAAAAAGACAAATTGACTTCTCAGAGCTGGTTAACAACAAAACACAATGACATGACAAACTATGTTTTCTAAGCAAGGGCCACCAGGTAACTCTGCATTGTAGAGTGATGTCAAGATCTTTAGCTCAAAAAAAAAAAAAAAAAAAAAAAGATCTTTAGCTCATCATTCACAACTCTGAAACATCTGGCAAGTCCAGGAGAACTGCCCTGCTGAGACCAGGAGAGCAGCCCAATTGCTAGCCTATGGAATTACTATAAGCAAATGAAACATGTATTATTTTAAATAAGTATGTTATGGGGTGGTTTGTTACACAGCCAAAGCTGACTGACTCAAAATCTGCTCACAAAGCTCCTTATTCAAAAGACACCTAGCTGTAAGGGTAAGGAAGCTCTGCCCTCTTCCAACTCTGACCGTGAACCTGAACCACATCGCGGTTTTGAGCATGCCATGTCCTCTGTCTTGAATGCCTTTTTCCCTCCTCTCTGCTAGTGATCTCAAACATTTCAACCCTGCTGATATTGCCTTCTCTGTGATGTCTTCTGGTGACACAGGTAGTTAGCATTTCTCTTTCCCAGTGCTTCTAGTATATAACTCCATCATGCAGTCTGGCTCTTCTTCGTGTCTTTAGTAGCGAGCACAGAGGCAGCCATGCAATGCTCTTAGTGAACAAACAGCACTGCAATTAGTGAAATGAGAACTAAGAAAGACCTCATTTCAAATCCCAGCTTTACTACATACTAGCTTTATGACTTTAGCAAATAGACTTGGCTGGGTAGAACAGGAAGCCAGAATGGTGGAGTAAACGAGATGATGACTGTTTTCTCTCACAAAAGTAAGTCTGAGTGGGCCATCCCAGGCTCTGCTCGTGGCTCCACGGTAAGAAAGGGCTCAGACAGGAATGTCCACTTTCACCACTGTTACTCAGCAGAGTACTAGAAGTCCTAGCCTCAGAAATCAGACAACAAAAAGGAATAAAAGGCATTCAAATTGGCAAAGAAGGGAAGCCTGGGTGGCTCAGTGGTTGAGCATCTGCCTTCAGTTCAGGGCGTGTTTCTCATGAATAAATAAATAAAATCTTTTTTAAAAATTGGCTAAGAAGTCAAACTCTCACTCTTCACAGATGACATGATACGTTATGTGGAAAACCCAGAAGACTCCACCCTAAAATTGCTAGAACTCACAAAGGGATCCTGCAACATGACAGGATACAAAATCAATGCCTAGAAATCAGTTGCTCTTCCATGTGCTAACAATGAGACTGAAGAAAAGAAATTAAGGAATCGATCCTATTTACAATTGCATTAAAAACTAAGATATCTAGGAATAAGCCTAACCAAAGATGTAAAGGATCTATAGTCTAAAAACTACATAACACTTATGAAAGAAATTGGGGAAGACACAAAGAGATGGAAAAACATTCCATGCTCTTGGATTGAAAGAATAAATATTGTGAAAATATCTATGCTACTCAGAGCAATCTACATATACAATGCAATCCCTATCAAAATACCATCTACATTTTTCACAGAGCTGGAACAATAATCCCAAAATTTGTATGGAACCAGAAAATACCTTGAATAGCCAGAGGAATGTTGAAAAAGAAAACCAAAGCTGCGGTCATCACAATGCCTGACTTCAAGCTCTATTACAGAGCTGTGATCATCAAAACAGTATGATCTTGACACAAAAACAGATACATAGATCAATAGAACAGAATAGAGAACCCAGAAATGGATCTTCACTTTCATGGTCAACTAATCTTTGACAAAGCAGGAAATACTATCCAATGGAAAAAGGATAACCTCTTCAGTAAATGATGCTGGGAAAACTGGACAGCCATATGCAGAAGAATGAAACTGGTCCATTCTCTTACATCACACACAAAAATAAACTCAAAATGGATGAAAGACCTAAAAGTGAGACAGAAATCCATCAATATCTTAGAGGAGAACACAGGCAGCAATATCTTCGACCTTGGCTACAGCAACTTCTTGCTAGAAACATCTCTAAAGGCAAGGGAAACAAAAGCAAAAATGAACTATTGGGACTTCTTCAAGATAAAAAGCTTCAGCAAAAGAAACAGTCAATAAAAGCAAAAGAAACAGTTAATAAAACTAAAAGGAAACCTACAGAATGGTAGAAGATATTTGCAAATGACATATCAGACAAAGGGCGAGTATCCAAGATCTATAAAGAACTTATCAAATTCAACACCCAAAAAAACCAGATAATCCAGTCAAGAAATGGCCAGAGACCTGAACAGACATTTCTCCAAAGAAGACATACAAACAGCCAACAGACACAGGAAAAAATACTCAACATCACTTATCATCAGAGAAATATAAATCAAGACCACAAGGAGAAACCACCCTACACCAGTCAGAATGGCTAAAATTAACAAGACAGGAAACAAGAAACATTGGCAAGGATGTGGAGAAAGGGGAACCCTCTTACACTGTTGGTGGGAATGCAGCTACTCTGGAAAATAGTATGGAGGTTCCTCAAGAAGTTAAAAATAGAGCTACCCTAAGACCCAGCAATTGTACTACTGTATTTATGCCAAAGATACAAACATAGTGACCTGAAGGGGCACCTGCACCCCAATGTTCATAGCAGCAATGTCCACGATAGCCAAACCGTTTAAAGAGCTGAGATGTCCATTGACAGATGAATGGATAAAGAAGACAGAATATACAATGGAATATTACTCAGCCATCAGAAAAGATGAATACTTACCATTTACGTCGATATGGTTGGAACTGGAAGGTATTACGTAGAGTGAAATAAGTCAATCAGAGAAAGACAATTACATCGTTTCACTCATATATGGAATATAAGAAACAGCACAGAGGAGCATAGGAAAAGGGAGAAAAAACTGAATGGGAAGAAATCGGAGAGGGAGACAAGTCATGAGAGACTCTTAACTCTAAGAAACAAACTGAGGGTCATGAGAGGAGGTGGGTAGTGGGATGGGGTAACTGGAGGATGGGCATGAAGGACGCATGATGTGATGAGCACTGGGTACTATATGCAACTGATGGATTATTGAATTTTACATCTGAAACTAATGATGTACTATATGTCGGCTAATTGAATCTAAATTTTAAAAAGAGAAGGGCTCAGGCTTCCACCATTCCTTCCATCACACTTTGCTTGTGATTTCCATTCTCAAGCTCACCTCATGGTCCAAGACACCTCTAAATACTCCAACTATCACATTCTTGTCCCAATCCAGAAGGAAGATGTAAAGAAGCAGGAAAATGATGTTTCTCTGAGCTCAATTATCTCCTTTTAAAGATTTTCCCCCAAAACCTCAATCAACAATGTCTTCAATATGTCTTCTCAACCATTTTCACCCACAAGAGAATGGAACATGCACTTTCATAACTGAGTACATTGTCACCCACAGCAATACACAGAGGGCTTCTGCAATAAAAGATGAAAGGAACCTGGATATTTAGTAGGAAACTTGGGGTCTCTGCAACATTTTGGACCAGTCAGTTCACCTTTTTTGATCCTAAATTCCCTCATACGTACATCAGGAACAAGTCCCTTTCAAGGTAGCTGTATGGTTTTTGTGAGATGACTCTTGTGGAGGGTTTGCCCCACAGTAGCTGCTCAATAAATGGTAACTCTTCTTAGTGTGACTTTTTATGAAAATATGTTATTTACTATTTTTCTCTCAGTCCATTATATTTTAAATGCTTTAGAAATTCTGAGCCATCCAGGGCTGTTCTTTCTTTTCCCAATGCCAAACACAAGGCCTGGTATACTTGTTCAAATACCTGTTCAACGACAAATACCTGTTCAAATAAAGTCAAATAAAAATTAAGCATTGAAACTACATAGAAAGTATTTCCCAATAGCAAATGCTTACCTGGACAAATTGTGGCTCTGAATTTGGCAATAGGCTTTGCAGAGAGCAAGCTTGATAAAGGATTTTTTAAGCACAATCAGCCCTCAAATGGCCACTCAGCAAATGGATATTCAGTTACTATAAATCACTACTGTCGGCTACAGAGTCCTGAGAAACTCAAGTCAATAAGAATGTTTAATAAACAAGAAGTGTGTAGAAAATGAGCAGGAGATTATGGCCATCTTGGTAGTCTACAGAGGCTATTCCCTTCTCTATTCCCTCCTTAAAACTTAATGCCCTCTTGCCTCCAAATCCTCTACCTGTGAGATAGGTGAACCACTCTTGGCCTTTTTTTGGCTAACAATGGTCACAGAAACTGGAGGATTTACAACAATGAGCAAGAGAGGAAGACTTTTCTAGTATCCCATTGATAATGAAAAGTCCAAGCCCATGAGCCTAGTATCCCATTTGGTCTGGCCCATACCAGCCTTTCCAGAACTAGGCACTCTGCTAGTTTCTTGAGACATGCATTTTTTAAGTGATTTATTTATTTATTTGAGAGAAAGTCTGAGCAGAAGGGGTAGAGAAACTCAAGCAGACTTGGCACTGAGTACAGAGCCCAATGCAAGGTTCGGTCTCAGGACCCTTATATTATGATCCGAGCTAAAACCAAGAGTCCAACTGCACCACTCAGGCACCCATTAAGACATGCATTTAACCCACAAACAGCTGTAAGAAACAGGTGCTTCTTTCCATATTTTACTGATGAGAACATTGAGACTCAGAAATTACATGACAAATTAGTAAGGACCATCTAATTCCAAAAGATAGAAAAATCAGCTCAAATCAACTTACACTAAAAAATAAAAAAATTAAAAGTCTATGTAATTAGGAAGTCGAAGTGTAGGGTCAAGTTCAGGTAAAGCGAGATCCAGGAGTCCAATCACTGAATCAAGACTCTTTCTCAATTCCCAGCAAGCATTACTTGCCCTATCTTGGCTTTATTCTCAGAAAGTGTCTATCTCCACAGGGGCAGGATGGCCCCAGAAGCTCCATATTTACATGGTCCTTAAAGCTCAAGACACCGCGGAAAAAGAAGGCCTACTCCGTGATTTCACTGGCAAAACCTCACAGAGAAACCTGAGTCCAGTTTGACTCATGCATAGCCCTGAACTAAGCAATGTGGCCAGAGAACAGCCTAACTAGGTCCTTGGGACTGGGCAGGGGCTCAGTGACGTTAATCCCACACAAGCCATGTGGAATGAGCAAGATTTGGCTAGAATGAGAATGTGGTTATTCCCCAGAGACAGAAGGTAAATGCTGAGCTCATTTACACAAATCCCAGCCAGATAATAGAGTCAGTCTTTCATTCAGGTTTACCTTTCTCCAAAGCCCAGGGTTTTTAGTATAAAATTTGGATGTCAGATTAAAGATTTAAAAGCTACATGATTTTTAAATTAAATCCTATTTGTAGATGTTTGTTCTTACTAGACCATGTTACACATTTATGTACTGTTTCACTGAAGTCTTCACTATCATGAACTAAGACCACTCCTCAGGGTGGCCATTCTGAGGAGGAAGAAAGTGAGATTCAGGGGGACGAAGGCACCCAACCAAAGCCAACAGCTGGCAAATGAGAGATCTAGGATCATCTGTCTGTTTCTACCTGACCTTGCAGGTATAGAAACCCCACAAACCCCAGTGGACAATCCTCTCCCCAGGCCTGCTTGGCAGTAGATGGCGAGGTAGCTTAGGTGGGAATTCAGCACTTTCCCACTGCTAGAATCCATTCTAAGCAGGGTGAGAGGCTCATCAGACACTGTATCACCACCTCTGGTTGGAAGGCTAGTGAGGCTCCTTGGCCCACTGTGCAGAGTATGGGTCTGGGCCACTGACTTGATGGAGCCACATTTGACCAGTGGATTAAGTGCACTCTCATACGGCTTTCTGCCCTACTTGATCTCTAACTAAAACTAGAGCTCTATCCTACAGCCCCACCTGCTTGGGTGAAACCCCCGAGAGTCCCTCACTAGCCTCCATACAGGGCTTGAGTCCTAGGCTTCATGCTCCCAATGCCTGGCTAGGACCATGTTCCAAGTTGAGTTAATTTTCCAGAAATAGGGTCAGCCACCCCAGCTGATTCATCTCACTCCAGCACTGTGGCCAACTGATTGATTGCAAGAACAGCCCTACCCCTCTGAGTCTGCTTGTGTCTACACCGTTTACTATGCAGTTTGGCATCTTCTACCAAGAGGTGAAGTTTCTATGTCCCACCTCTCAAACCTGGGATGGCCTTGTGACTTGTTTTGGTCAGTGGAATGCAGCAAGAGTAATGTCAGGTGAGGTTCCTACCCAGGCCTCAAAAGGCTATCCTGATGGGAGGTGAGGGACCATGTGGGAAGGGGAGCCCTGGGTAAGCCAAAGCCATTCTACATTGGCCCATAGCAGCCAAATCCCTGTGAGTGATCCCAGAAGACATTAGTAGAGCTGCCTACATGAGCCATAGCTGATCACAGATGTGTGCATGAGCCCAGCTAAAACCAGAAGAAAAGTACAGCTGACCTCCAAACCCCTCAACAGCAATTAGTACATATGGCTTTAAGATGCTGAGTTTGGGAGAAGTTTGTTATACATTAGTAGTGAACTGATCCAACCCCCACAGACACATTGGGGCCACTCAGATTGGGCTGATGTTTCCACACCACTTTGAACCTAATCGAACATCTGGAAAAGTTTCCTTCCTCACCATGGACCATAGCATGCCCTGAAACCATTCACTTTCTCTCCCAGGCTCCCAGATGAGACCTTGGTACAGATACTGGTTGCCCCTGACCAAGTAATGATATGATATTCTAAATCCTAAATTGCCATCAATAGGGGACATGAAAAGAGCATAGGGGCACTTCAGGCCTATAAGGGATCACCATTCACTCAAATAAAGATGATTCACATCTGAAAACAATCCACAAGCAGTTGTCCCAATACTGTCTTTATCACGTATCAGCAGGTGTCAGATGAAAAAGTATCTACTTATCAGTCTGTTTCAAGCACCAAACTGGGAGACCCATGAGGACAGGACCACGTCTAGTTTCTCCATGGATCCCCAATACTAAGCTCTGCCTAGACCAGAGCAGGACACTTATACATTTCCCCCAAGAATGAATGGTACAAGGCAACAGATTCAAGTGCTAATCCAGTGGTTCAGATGTTACAGGATCAGGAAACTCAGTAGGTGGTTGGCATGTGCTAAGGGGTCAAAGACGAATGAATGAAGGAGTGTGTGCATCACATATGATGGATATGTACTATATATCCATCTGTGAACAGCCAGTCTGTCTGTCTGCTGATCCAGTCCTGCCTCTCCCTGACCATAGGCCTGTGGGCTCAAGCACCTTATTCTCATTGTCTCTGTTTTCTCACCATGAAGTAGACTTTAAGTCGGAGGATTTCCATGAGAATCAGAAGTGGTCATCGGGGTGCCTGGGTGGCTCAGTTGGTTAAGTGTCTGCCTTCAGCTCAAGTCATGATCCCAGGGTCCTGGTCTCGAGTCTTGCATTGGGTTCCCTGCTCAACAGGAAGTCTGCTTCTCCCTCTGGCCCTCTTCCTACCCGTGCTTGTTCTTTTGTTCTCTCTCTCTTTCTCTCTCTCTCTCTGTCTGTCTGTCTCTCTCTCTCTCTCTCCCCCACACACACACACATACACACACACACAAAGTAAATAAATAAAATCTTAAAAAAAAAGAAGTAATCATTGGTTCCTCCAATGAATGAGCATCAATCAAGGATCACAAGCAGGGCCCCCAGCACTAAGTGGCTCCAAGCCTGGGGCAGGAGCATCTTGGTAGGGGTGAGAGGGATAAACCTGTAAGCCACAAACACAGCATGCTCCAAGGAAGGGGAGCCACAACCAGAGTCCAGCAGACAAGCATTCACCAAAACCTCAGATGGGGCAGGGTCAAAGTGCACCCAGAAGCCTGTGATAAGAAAGCTGACCTTGGTCACCCTCTAAGCTCTAGCAAGGTGCCGGCATCTGTCTTCTATATTGGTTCTCATCTGTTATTTTCCACCTTTCACTCTGTGTGCTTCTCATTGACTTTTTTCACAGTCCATGGTGTTTTCCTATTACCTTGTTTCACAGCACTGCCCGGGTGCTCTAACCCGTGACCCCCGGTGACACTGGCTGAATAAGGCAGTGCATGTGAGCCTCAGTCCCCAGCTGTGTGTGATTGCTGTGGTCTGTAAGGTGGCTGGCCTGTGAGCCTCACTGGAGCCCTGTGTGCAAGGGGAACCACAGGCTCTGGGGTTTTTCCATCAGCTTTGAAAGCAGGTATGCCAGTGTTTGAATCTCAGCCCTGCCAACCCACCTCTCTGTGTGAAGTTGACCAATTTAACCTCCCTGACTCAATTTCCTTATTAGAATAAATGGAGACAGTAGCACCAATATAACTAGGCTTAAGAATTAAAGCTCTGGCTTATGAGCACCTCGTGTGTGCCTGTTTTGTTCTAAATACTTTCAATGTTTTAACAGCTTAATTCTTGTAATATCAACTCTTAGAGCTCCCATTTTGCAGGTGGAGAAAGTGAAGCAGAGAATAGTTACCTTACCCATGATAACATGCAGCTGTCCATCAAAAGCCAAGAGTTATACTCCAGAGGTACCAGAGCCCACACTACTAACCCTTCTTCATATACCACAGCCTTCTATATCAGGATTCAAAGAGTTAAGGTATGCAAAGATCATGGATTATGTCCAGCACATAGTAGGTATCCTAAAAATAGTAGTTATTTCCCAAGTCCCAAGGTACATGGTGGAAAAAAATTGCCTAAATTCAACTTAGATGAAATCTCAATCCATAGATGAGTGATATGAGAGCAAAGACAAAGATTATGATGACCCGGAGAGCTAACTTCTGGAGCAATGGTTCTTACCTAGGGGTGATGGGTGATTTTTGCACCCCAGAGCCAAAAGGGTATTTGGCAACATCTGGGAACATTCTGGCTGTCACAACGAGGGTGGAAATATTCCTGGAGTCTAATATGTATAGACCAATTATTTTGCTGATCATTTTACAACACACACAGGATAATCATCCACTAACTACTACAAAAAAAAAAAAAAGATTATCTGGCTCCAAATGCCAATCATATCAAGGTTGAAAAACTGTCCTCAAGCCCTGAGTCTGAACCATGTTCACTGTTGCAGGCTAATTGCTCAGTACCCATCCTCATATGGAGTAGCCACAGATAAATACTTATTAGGCAAATTCATACATAAACGAATTAGAGGATATATTTCCTCAGTTCTAAGATGCTACCAGTTGAACTTCATACCATCAATCTAACAGTGATTTTCCGGAGGGGAAATAGACAGCATACATTCACTATAAGATACACTCCCAAGTCAGAAATGTTAAAATCTGAGTGTGTGTGTGTGTGTGTGTGTGTGTGTGTGTGTGAATGTGCTTCTTAGAATTGAGTAAACAGAAAATATCCCTCATGTTAATAATACTGCAATCAAAGAAGAGACAATGTTTCCAATGTGGAGAAAGCCACCAAAACATAGTCTAAGATCCCATTAGAGTCTTGGTCACCCAACAAACAGCACATAAGAGTGTCAGGGTGGCAAGAAGATGTTATCTTGAGCCTCAAGTGCTCAGGCGAGATCTGGGTTGAAAATGATTATGGTCAATGTCTCAATTCAACAGGAGAGACGCCCATGATTGATTAGTGATGTCTGCACAGACATGGGAGGGGTGGTAATGTAATACGTGACACCAACCTGCTGCCAGAAGAAACCTACTATAGTCAAAGGAACAGTGGATTTTGAATTACACTAGATTTGAAGAGCTCTTCAGCTATGAAAAGCTATTTCCTTGCGTAGATCAGTCTACTTCTCTGAAACTCCATCCATCTTCCTATAAAATGTCTGCAATGCATCTTAGTTCCATTACATGGCTGTTTTGATTAGCTCTGTTGAGTATAATGAAAATGCTAATTATTTCAATGAGATTAGAATGCGATCATCTATTCTGTTGTTTATTAATCTGAAGTTCCAAGGTAATATCTATCTAGGAGCTGCTCTGTTTTCTATATTTCAAAACGCACACTGATATCATCCTGGATACCTCCTCACGGGCCATTAGTTAACAGTGTAGTGTGTTGTACAGTAGTTTGGGAGACATGCCTACATTGCTGAGGTTACACTATTTGAAGGAAGAGTTTTAGGCCATCCTTTAGGCTTGTCTCTGTCCTTTTTAATCTAGATACCAGGGATAGACATGACTTCTATAATAGGAAATTGACTACAGAATAAATTACTGGTCTAATAAATGTCCTTTGGGGGACAAAAGATCATCTGTCCACAGAAAAAGGAGGATGCACGAAAGAGCTCTCTTGACTAGTCTCTCCATGCACCTAGCGTCACCAGGCATGACTCTAGTATTCAAACTCTTGCGTAATCCTTGCCCTTGAACTTAAGCTTGTCCCGTGACTTCAGCCAATAGGATGTGGGAGAAAGTGATCCTGCCTGACTTCTGAGGCTGGGTCAGAAGAAACCTTGCCACTTCCTCTTTGGTTGCTTGGAACACTCATTCTCACAGAACCGGATTCCGTGTAAGCAGTTCGGTGACCATAATACTGCCATGATGTGAGGAAGCCCATGTCTCTACATGAAGAGAGAAGCCCATCCACCGCCAGGTCTTCTATCCATCCCAACCAGATGTGGGTGGAGATGCCACCTTGGATGTTTAGCCCATTTGAGTCTTCAAATGACTCTACCCCCAGCTGCCATCCGACTTCAACCATACCAAAGACCAGACCAGAACCGTTTAGTTGAGACCTGCTGATTCACAAAATCATGAGAGGTGATAACAAATTATCATTTTAAGTCACTAGCTGTTAGGGTAGTTCATTAGTTGGTAGTAGAAATCTAAAACAAGAACCATGTTGGTTGTTGCAGATCTGAGAAAGGCTGCCAAGATAAACTACTTATCTTTTTGCCTGGAGTAGGTCACATTCTGAGATAATGAAGGTTAGGACTTTAATATATCTAATATATCTTTGGGTGTAGAGGGGAAATAATTTAACCCATAGCAGTAGATAGAGATTTTTTTTTTTTGGCTGGAGTATAATATCCATGTAGAGGATTAACAGATAAAGCAAAAAGTTAAGTATCTGATCTTGGAAGAATCTGACAGCATGCTAAGGACTTTAGACTTTATGGTCAGAGAAATACAAAATGGTTTTAAGCAGAAAAGTCAGGTGATCAGACCTGGCTTTAGAATGGAAATCCATGCTAGCAACAAAAATTGGGTTAATTCAAGATAGGAAGCTGAGGCCAGTACCAGGGAAGAGGCTATTTCAAAAGTCAAGGTGAACCTCACACAGTACATAAAAATTAATTTGACATGGTTCATAAACCTAAATGTGAAAGGTAAAGCAATGAAGCTTCTAGAAGAAAACATGGGAGAATATCTTCATGACCTTTGGGTAGACAAAGCTTTCTTAAACATGCCACAAAAAGCACTAGCCATAAAAGAAAAGATTTATAAATGGGACTTCATTAAAATAAAGAACTTCTGTTCATCAAAAGACACCATTAGGAGAGTGATAAAACAAGCCAGGGACTGGGAGTTGATACTTGCACTACTTAAATGTGGAAAAGGACTCCTATCCGGAATATACAAATAACTCCTTCAAATCAAAGACTGAGGATTCAATGTAAAAAATGGACCAAATACACACACACACACACACACACACACACACACACACAAGTCTAGCACTAGAAAGTATTGGGGAAGATATGGAATAACTAGAGTTCTCCTCCATTGTTGGTAGGAATGTCAACTGGTTCAATTACTTTGGAAACAAATATTCTGGGACACCTGGGTGGCTCAGTCAGTTAAGCATCTGCCTTCGGCTCAGGTCATGATCCTGGGGTCCTGGGATCGAGCCCCACATTGGACGCCCGACTCAGCCAGGAGTCTGCTTCTCCCTCTCCCTCTGCTTGTGCATGTGCTCTCTCTCTCCCTCCCTCTCTCTCTCTCTCTCTCAAATAATTTTTTTAAAAAAAGAAAGAAATCTAGAAGATATTCTATGATCTAGAAATTTTACTCCTAGCTTTGTCCTTAAGAGAAATGAAAATCTGTTTCCACCAAAAGATAGGTGAAAGAATACTCATAATTTTATTCATAAAAACAAGTGAAGATAGTGGAAATAGATATAAATCTATTAGATATATAATATCTATCTATCTATCTATCTATCTATCTATCTATCTATCTATCCTACAGGCTGAATGTTAGCATCCCTCTGAAATTCATCTCATGAAATCTAATCCCCAGTGAAATGGTATCAGGAGGTGAGATCTTTAGGGGTAATTGGGTGATGAGGGTAGAGCTCCCATGAATGGGATTAGTGTCCTTATAAAAGAGACCCCAGAGAGTTCTCTTGCTGCTTCCACCTTGTGAGCACAGAGCAAAAAGACAGCTGTCCATGAACCAGGACGCGGTCCTTCCCCAGACACTGAAACCGCCAGCGCCTTGATCTCAGACCTCCAGCCTCCAGAACAGTGAGAAATAGTTTCAGTTGTTCATCAGCCACCCATCTGTGGTATTTTGTTACAGCAGCTAGAAGGAACTAAGAGAGTGGAATACTTCTTAGTAGTGAAAAATGAATCTACCGCCTAATACAACAAACTCGATTTATCTCACAGACATCATGGTGAGAAGAAAAAATATCTAGACCCAGAAACTGCATGCTGTATAATTCCATTTATAAGGCATTTGAGGGCAGGTGGAGGTGATCTTGACAGGGGTTGGGATAAGTGTGCCTTTGCTCACCATCCGAGATGGCACCAGGGAGCTGCCAGGTGCTGGACATCTCGGCCTTGACCTTGAGGTTACACAGGTGTAGTCACACATACATCTTCATCGAGGGACACACAGAGCCTGTGCCTTGCACTCCATGCAAGTAATACGTCTGTGATGGAGGAAGCAGGTGCAGGTGAGCCTGGGGGGAGCACGAAGGGGCAGGGTGGGGTGCGTGGGAGCACTCATGAGGGCTGCTGGGGACCCAGGAGAAGTGGGGCCCAGCACCCAGCAGATGGAAAGCAGCAAAGAGGAGGGGAGATGCACAGGCATCTCTTAGCCCAACTATGAGTGTGCAGGAGGGCGGGGAGAGGACAGGAAACACTCAGAGAGTCCAAAGGAAGCGGGACCTTCATCAGGCCCACAGTGATGGCCCAGATTTTGTTGGGGCCCATTTGTGGTCACATGAGGGAACCGGTCCAGAGAAAGGAGAGGGTCACGTGAGAGAGCCAGGGCGGCCCGTCACACCCACTGCAGGGAGGCTACCCATTTTGCCCGTTAAAATCTTTCCAGGTTTTTGTGATAAGGACCCAAAGTTTAAAAAAAAAAAAGAAAAGAAAATCACAGTGTCTGTTTGGCAAAAGGTGACAGAAAAGGCCCCAGAGTAGAAAAATAGCTGCTCTCGTCAAATCATCCTCCCAGACAGAAAAAAAGGTGGGCACTGGGGAGGTGGGGGCTGCTGTATGGAAACTGCATGAGGCTGCAATCTTTCAGGAGAAACGCTCTCCGGATCTGAAACCCACTTTATCACAACTGTCAAAACAGACTCAGGCAGTACATAATTTATAACCCTGGGGTGGCAGCTGGGGGGAAGAAGCCTAAAAGATTGGTTTATTTTTCTTATTAATATTTATTGGCCAAGAAACAGCTCTGCCCCCACTAGACCAGAATATGGGCTTCATTTGAAGCAGACACATTTGATTTGCGTCCGGGAGCCTCCACAGCTGGTGTTCAGGGCTGACTGGGGCAGAGACAGGTGGGTGACGCTCCCCATGGCGGTGGGGACTGAGAATCCAGAGAGGGAGAAAATGTGGGCCCTGCTGATGGCATTTGTCCGGGACAAGGACAGAGACAGGTGGAGATCAGAGCCTTGTGTGGCAGGAAATGAATGCGGCCAGCAGAGTGTGGGGCCGAGGGCCCGAGCCAGACCAGCTGCAGAGCACAGGGACACCGTGGCGGGGCTACACGTTGGAGGGCTGGTGGCACTTCAGTGAAATACGGAGGAAGGATGACCCAGGCAGAGGGAGCAGCACATGCAAAGGTCAGGTGGCATGAATGGATGCTCCTTTGGGAATTATCAGAATTGTCTCCCTTTAGGAACATTAAATAAATATATGATAAAAAAAATTAAAAACAGCCTCTTCCATTGATATTGGGGAAAAAACAGGAAGGAAGCAGATCAGAAAAACTGTCGATGCTGCTAGCTCCTCCCTAGAGGGCCCAGAGTGCAGGTGCGGAGAGGAGAGGGTTTAGACAACTGTGTCTGCAAGGCACCTCTGTAGGATGCGATGGGGAGGATGGGCTGGGGTGGGGGCAGCCGCCAGTTGCAGGGCATTGATGACATCTGGCCTTGAAATGAGGCTTGCAAACTGTCGGGTTCCATGCCTGCACAGAGCGGAGTCCATCACCCCCTGAGGGACCTGGTCTCAGCTGTCACAGATGGTGAGGGCAGGGTTCCTGTCATGGCAGGTGTTCCTGTCACAGCCCAACACAGGGAAAGAAAAGAGGTCCTGACAGAGAGCCCTGCCCAAGTGCCACCCCACATGGTCCAGCCTCAGACTCCAGGCCCCCGACTCCAAATCCAGGATTTTGCCCCCAACACTCCCTCTGCCCTAGCTTGACCCCACTCTTGATCATAAACCTTGGCCTTACAGAAAGAAGGAAGGGTGGAGGAGAGGAGGGGAAGCAGGGGAAGAGAGTACAGAAGGGAGGAGAGGACTGGGGTGGGGGTCTGTCCATCCCACCCAGCTGGGTGAGTTTGAATAAGTGACCTCCCCTCTGTGAGGCTGTGTCCAAATCTGTGGAAAAGAGGAAATCATGCCCATGTCATTAGGTGTTCATGGACTTAAGTGAAGTCATAATTACAAATACCACTGAGCACTTCTCATGTGTCAGGTATCGAGTGGGACCCTCTTCCAATTTATTTATTTATTTATTTATTTACCCTCCAGACCATCTTGTGAGGCAGACTTTATTGTACCCATTTTCCAGCAAGGAGAGTAAGGCCCTGAGTGTGTACAGCCATCTATCTCCCCAAGATGGCCTGGTGTCTAGACCCGAATGTTAACTAACAGGCTCCTTCTCTTTAAAAAAGTAGAGTAGAGGGGCGCAGTCAGTGAAGTCAGTGGCTTAGTCAGTGAAGTATCGGACTCTTGATTTCAGTTCAGGTCACGATCTCAGTGTCATGGGATCGACCCCTGCATCAGGCTCTGCGCTAAGCGTGGAGTCTGCTTGTCCCTCTCCCTCTCCCTCTGCCAATCCCACCCCACTCATGCTCTCACTCTTTCTCTCTCTAAAATAAAATTTTAAAAACTGAAAAAAAAAGTAGACGAGAAAATCAAACCAGTGAAAGAAAGAATGAAAGAAAGAAAGAAAGAAAGAAAGAAAGAAAGAAAGAAAGAAAGAAAGAAAGAAAAGAAGGGGAGAAGCCTATCCCTACAAACCCCACATCTAGAATTCTCTCCCTTAGCTCTTTCCTTCTCAGCTCATGCTACTTTCTTTTGCCTTTTTCATTTTTTCCTTTGCCAAGGAGTCAAGATGGCTAGAGGGAAGGCTTCTGTTTTTAGGTGTGGTTTTTGAGGAGAGCTTTTAGGCCATTGTTTTAGAAA
The DNA here is from genome assembly GCF_048164855.1 of Canis lupus baileyi. Taxonomy (NCBI): domain Eukaryota; kingdom Metazoa; phylum Chordata; class Mammalia; order Carnivora; family Canidae; genus Canis; species Canis lupus. The sequence continues at coordinate 33,542,865 of NC_132851.1, read as the reverse complement.
TCTTTTCTGGGAAAACTCACTCACTGAGAGAAGTCTTTCTTCGGAGCAAGAAAATTGCAAGGCAGTAATGGATTCTGATCTCATCAGCTCCCCAGGCTGGTCTCACTGATGGCCTCTCATCCCCCAAGCCTTCATACAAATGTTTCCCAGACCAGCCCCACCCCAGGACTCTGTGCTGTGACCACCAGGCTAACGGAATGTCTTTCCTGGTGGAAACCCCCATAGGAAGACCCCAAAGGAAAGAGTGAAGGATTTGGATCAGGACTGGGGTGCCAGCTGGAGAGAGGGACATGCCCCAAGAAGACCTGGGGGTACAGGGGGAGATATGGAGACTAGAGGGCACCCTCATGGTGCACACACCCACTCTGGTAGGTTGAACGGTGTCCCCAACAGATGTATGTCCACGTCCTGATCCCAGGTAACTGTGCAGTCACCTTACTGGGAAATAAAATCTTTGTAGAGGTAGTTAAGAATCTTGAGAGGTCATCCTGGGTTGAGGGTGGGTCTTGTGTCCCGTGACTTGTCCTCGGGGAGAAAGGAGAGGGATTTGAGACCCAGAGAGACACTGCGAGGAGACCACGTGAGCTGGAGGCAGAGCTAAGGGCCTCTCATCGACACGCTGAAGAAGGCTGAGAACTGCCAGAAGCTGCCAGAAGCCAGAGAGGCATGTCACGATGGCCTGGGCTGCCATCTTGATCCTGGACAGTTGGCTTCTGGAACTGTGAGAAAATGAATTTCTGTTGTTGGAAGCCTCCTGGTTTGTGCTGGTTGTTACATCAGCAGAGGAAACTAGTAACCCACCCCAGGGCCAGAGCCACGGGGATGCCCCGTTTGCCACAGGTCTGATTCCCTCACCACCAGGCGAGATGATGAGGCTGTTTGATCCTTTAGTGATAAATGTCGCTGCTCAGTGGCTTCACCTCAGAACTGCGAGCACAGCCCCCACGTCTCCCTGTTACATCCAGGGGGCTGTGCCAGTGGTCCACGGGGGCTCTGGAGCCAGCCCTGTCACTCCCCCCGCCGACCCCCCCGCTGCCCACCTGTGCTGTTGGCAAATGGCCCAGGCTGGGCCAGGGGCCTTGCTGCGGTTGAGAGAGCCACCCCTGGCCATGCAGCCCCCCCCGGCCCCGAGCTATGAGCCTCCCTCCAGGTCTGCACAGCCCCTCTGGAGTCCAGGAGGAACCACCAGGCCCCCGCTCCCCACGGACTCAGCTGTGGTCCCCCCCAGGGAGGAGACACCTCTGGGGGCTTGGCTCCCAGCTCAGCCTTCAGTGCAAACCTCCCTGCCCCCAAACCAACCACTTCTCCAGGCAAATATGCTCCAGCTGAATCAAATGCCCAAAGGCTTGAGAGCTCCTGGATCCAACAACCGTGTCCAGACCCTGGCCCAGCTTCCGCCATCCTGGGTCCCAGCAACACATGCTTTTCCTCCTGGCCACTCCTAAGTATCTGGAGAGCCGGACAAGCCATCATCGGCCAACGTCAATGGAAGATGATCTTGTGTGTGTTTCTTTGGGACTTTTCCCTATTCCAGGGAGAAAGTCCATTCTGCAGAGAAGGTGCTTTAGCTGCTGCCCCCCGACCCCAGCAGGTGCCGTCCCTCCGCCCAGGGCACCCTTCCCGCAGGGCCCCCTGGAGCTGTCACTCAGCACCCCTGCCTTTCCCCGCACCCCAGCCTGGCTCCTGCGCCCCTTCTCCCTGCTTCCTGCAGGCGGAGGAGCCCCACTCAGCAAGGCCCACGGCCTGGGCCAGAGGCACACAGGCAAAAGTGGAGGGCGAGGGCCGGAAGGCCCAGCCCGGGGTGGGCCCTGCCCTCTCAGTTCCCACACTGTGCCGGTGAAGGAGAAGCCGGGGGGAGCCCAGCTCTGGGCAAGGTTAGGGGACTTCTTGGAGGCGTGACAGCTGCCTGAGCTCAGGGAAGGGGCAGGGGTCCTGGGGCAGCAGGTAACACCCACCTGCCCATCAGAAGCCTGGGGGTGGGAGCCCTGAGATGACTGTGGAGCAAAAGGTGGCACATTAAGGCCAATGGCCCAAATCCATTCAGTTGTAAATAAAGTTTTATTGGGACACAGCCGGACACCTTCACTTACCTCGTATCTCTGGCCACATTCCTGCTCCAACGGCGGAGCTGAGTACTTGCAGCCGAGATCTTATGCCCCGGCCCCCAAGGCCTGAAGGATTTACTGCCTGGCCCTTTACCTAAAAGGGTTTGCAAGCCTGTTTAGAGTAAGAGCAAACACCTGTCCCGTTCATTCCTCCAACCGCCGGCCTGGCCTGGCTCAAACTCGAGGTCCCCGGGGGTGTTCCAGCCCAGGAGGCGGATGACTGCAGCCGTGGAGCATGCATTTTGTCCCCTCCCATGTGAGGCAAGACGTTCTGCGCCCCCTCTGGTGGAGGGAGGTGGTTGGTTTTATTCAGTAGTTTGGTTGGATGTTTCTCTTGCATGTTTGGACACCCCATGCCAGGACTTGGTGCAGCACACTATTATCCGAAGGGGCTGATGGGAAGCTCGGCTCTACCCTTCCTCAGAAAGGTTTGAGCAACACCAAGCTACGCACACTCCCTCAGGCCCTTGCACCTGCTACACCCTTGGTGTGATGGTTAATTTTCTGGGCTTACTTGACGGGCCCCTGTGTCCAGATTACACATTACTTCTAAGTGTGTCTGGGAAGGTGTTTCCAGAGGAGATTAGCCGTTGAATCCATAGCATAGATTGCTCCCCCGCAGCAGAATGGGCCACCATCATCCGGTCCCTCAAGGGCCAGCACAGAACAAAAGGCAGAGGAAGGAGGAATTCATCCCTCTTTTCTGCCTCACGATCTCAGCTGGGACATCTCATCTCATCGTCTCCTATCCTCAGACTGGGATTTACACCATCAGCCTCCTGAGTCTCAGGACTTCAGACTGAGACTAAATTATACCACTTGCTCACTGGGTCCCCAGCTTGCAGGTGGCAGATCATGGGACTCCTCAGCCCTCATAATCAAGTGAGCCAGTTCTTCATGATAAATCTGTGTGTGTGTGTGTGTATTGCCTGCTGGCTGTTCCTGTGGAGAACCCCAACTAATATGCCATGCAGCCTTGAGATGCAAGTTAGCAAAGGATGGGAACAAGGTTCAAAAAGATAGTGGTGAGGAGGACCACTGAAGGGATAGGGAAGAGAGAAGGTAGATCATGAACAAAATCCTGGCCAATCACCACTGCCTTGACTTGGATCATTGGCCCCATCCCTGAACCATCCTTAAACCACTCCAGCTCTCCTTTCTGGCTCCCTGACAGACAAAGACTGAGCCAGAGAGACAGAGGATATAGGGGTTGGGACTACTTAGTGCAGACCATGAGCTCTTGGAGCTGGGGAGGCAGTGTTCCCTGGAGGCGATTTGGTCTGAAACTGAGCCAAGGTGACAGGAGATACCAGGTACCAAGAGTGGAGGAGGGCTAATGGGGAGGGCTGTCCAAGCACAGACATGCCCCTCACTGGGGCAGAGGTAGGTGGCCATGGGACACAGCCCATTTTGCTGCAAGATACAAGTTTGCTCATGACCTAGTCCCTGCAAGGTCAGAAAACTCAGGCCAGGCTTCCCCTTGAAGAAAGAACCCAGTCCACCAGGTGATAATTCACCACAGAGTAGAAAGTCTAGAAGTAACCAGAGACCACAGGAGAGGAGGCTACATAGAGCGCCACCCTGGAAGACAGGTCGCAGAAAATGGTCTCAGTTGCCAGAAACCCAGGCTGAAAAGTCATCCACAGGTAACAGGTGGGAGACTGAGCATCATCCCCACTGCACCCCACAGTGTGGACATCCATGCTATGAAGCCCATCACCTTTCCCTGCTGTGCCCGATCTTTGCTGAACCTGGAGGAGAGTGGAGGAGCCCTGGGTGGCTGCCACCAAGGGGCACTGATTCCCCAGGCTGTCAACCGGCTGCCCCTGAACTCAGAGATGCACGGGGACTGGGGACGTTATCACATGGGCCTGAGGAGTCATGGCAGGTGCTCTGCAGGCAAAGATGGGATGCAGGGGGCAAGATGGCGGAAGAGTAGGGTCCCCAAATCACCTGTCTCCACCAAACTACCTAGAAAACCTTCAAATTATCCTGAAAATCTATGAATTCGGCCTGAGAATTAAAGAGAGACCAGCTGGAACGCTACAGTGAGAAGAGTTCGCGCTTCTATCAAGGTAGGAAGACGGGGAAAAAGAAATAAAGGAACAAAGGCCTCCAAGGGGGAGGGGCCCGCGAGGAGCCAGGCTGAGGCCGGGGCGAGTGTTCCCAGGACAGGAGAGCCCCGTCCCAGAGGAGCAGGAGCTGCACCGACCTTCCCGGGCGGAAAGGGGCTCGCGGGGAGGTGGAGCAGGACCCAGGAGGGCGGGGATGCCCTCGGGCTCCCGGGGACACTAACAGGCACCTGCGCCCCGGGGAGTGCGCCCCGAGCTCCCTAAGGGCTGCAGCGCGCACGGCGGGACCCGGAGCAGCTCGGGGGGCGGGAAGGGGAGCGGGCGGAGGGGGCTGCGGGGCGGGAGCAGCTCGGGGGGGCTCGGGCAGAGGAAGAGGCTCCGTGCGGAGGGGGCTGCGCGGTTCCAGGAGCAGCTCGGAGGGGCTCGGGGGCGGCTCCGCGGAGGGGGCTGCGGGGCAGGAGCGCGAATCCACCAGCGCAGGCTCCGGGAGCACAGGGCGCCGGGACACAGCCCAGGATCCGGCCTCCCCCGGGACAGGCAGAGGCCGGGAGGGCCCAGGACAGCAAGGACGCTCCTGACCCAGCTGAGCAGATCAGCGGCCCCGCCCCGGAGCCTCCAGGCCCTGCAGACGGAGTTCCTGCCGGAGCTGAATCCAGGTTTCCAGAGCTGCCCCGCCACTGGGGCTGTTCCTCCTGCGGCCTCACGGGGCAAACAACCCCCACTGAGCCCTGCACCAGGCAGGGGCACAGCAGCTCCCCCAACTGCTAACACCTGAAAATCAGCACAACAGGCCCCTCCCCCAGAAGACCAGCTAGACTGACTGACAACTTCCAGGGGAGCCAAGGGACTTAAAGTACACAGAATCAGAAGATACTCCCCCGTGGTTCTTTTTTTTTTTTTTTTTTCTTTTTGATTTGTTTCCTTCCCCCACCCCCCTTTTTTTCTCCTTTCTTTTTCTTTCTCTTCTTCTTCCCTTTTTTTTTTCGTTTTTTTTCTTCCTTTTTTTTCTCTTTCTCTTTTCTTTCCTTCTTTCTCTCCTCTCTTTTTCTCCTTTTCCCAATACAACTTGCTTTTGGCCACTCTGCACAGAGCAAAATGACTAGAAGGAAAACCTCACCTCAAAAGAAAGAATCAGAAACAGTCCTCTCTCCCACAGAGTTACAAAATCTGGATTACAATTCAATGTCAGAAAGCCAATTCAGAAGCACTATTATACAGCTACTGGTGGCTCTAGAAAAAAGTATAAAGGACTCAAGAGACTTCATGACTGCAGAATTTAGAGCTAATCAGGCAGAAATTAAAAATCAATTGAATGAGATGCAATCCAAACTAGAAGTCCTAACGACGAGGGTTAACGAGGTGGAAGAACGAGTGAGTGACATAGAAGACAAGTTGATAGCAAAGAGGGAAACTGAGGAAAAAAGAGACAAACAATTAAAAGACCATGAAGATAGATTAAGGGAAATAAACGACAGCCTGAGAAAGAAAAACCTACGTTTAATTGGGGTTCCCGAGGGCGCCGAAAGGGACAGAGGGCCAGAATATGTATTTGAACAAATTCTAGCTGAAAACTTTCCTAATCTGGGAAGGGAAACAGGCATTCAGATCCAGGAAATAGAGAGATCCCCCCCTAAAATCAATAAAAACCGTTCAACACCTTGACATTTAATAGTGAAGCTTGCAAATTCCAAAGATAAAGAGAAGATCCTTAAAGCAGCAAGAGACAAGAAATCCCTGACTTTTATGGGGAGGAGTATTAGGGTAACAGTAGACCTCTCCACAGAGACCTGGCAGGCCAGAAAGGGCTGGCAGGGTATATTCAGGGTCCTAAATGAGAAGAACATGCAACCAAGAATACTTTATCCAGCAAGGCTCTCATTCAAAATGGAAGGAGAGATAAAGAGCTTCCAAGACAGGCAGCAACTAAAAGAATATGTGACCTCCAAACCAGCTCTGCAAGAAATTTTAAGGGGGACTCTTAAAGTTCCCCTTTAAGAAGAAGTTCAGTGGAACAGTCCACAAAAACAAGGACTGAATAGATATCATGATGACACTAAACTCATATCTCTCAATAGTAACTCTGAACGTGAACGGGCTTAATGACCCCATCAAAAGGCGCAGGGTTTCAGACTGGATAAAAAAGCAGGACCCATCTATTTGCTGTCTACAAGAGACTCATTTTAGACAGAAGGACACCTACAGCCTGAAAATAAAAGGTTGGAGAACCATTTACCATTCGAATGGTCCTCAAAAGAAAGCAGGGGTAGTCATCCTTATATCAGATAAACTAAAATTTACCCCAAAGACTGTAGTGAGAGATGAAGAGGGACACTATATCATACTTCAAGGATCTATTCAACAAGAGGACTTAACAATCCTCAATATATATGCCCCGAATGTGGGAGCTGCCAAATATATAAATCAATTATTAACCAAAGTGAAGAAATACTTAGATAATAATACACTTATACTTGGTGACTTCAATCTAGCTCTTTCTATACTCGATAGGTCTTCTAAGCACAACATCTCCAAAGAAACGAGCTTTAAATGATACACTGGACCAGATGGATTTCACAGATATCTACAGAACTTTACATCCAAACTCAACTGAATACACATTCTTCTCAAGTGCGCATGGAACTTTCTCCAGAATAGACCACATATTGGGTCACAAATCGGGTCTGAACCGATACCAAAAGATTGGGATTGTCCCCTGCATATTCTCAGACCATAATGCCTTGAAATTAGAACTAAATCACAACAAGAAGTTTGGAAGGACCTCAAACACGTGGAGGTTAAGGACCATCCTGCTAAAAGATAAAAGGGTCAACCAGGAAATTAAGGAAGAATTAAAAAGATTCATGGAAACTAATGAGAATGAAGATACAACTGTTCAAAATCTTTGGGATGCAGCAAAAGCAGTCCTAAGGGGGAAATACATCGCAATACAAGCATCCATTCAAAAACTGGAAAGAACTCAAATACAAAAGCTAACCTTACACATAAAGGAGCTAGAGAAAAGACAGCAAATAGATCCTACACCCAAGAGAAGAAGGGAGTTAATAAAGATTCGAGCAGAACTCAACGAAATCGAGACCAGAAGAACTGTGGAACAGATCAACAGAACCAGGAGTTGGTTCTTTGAAAGAATTAATAAGATAGATAAACCATTAGCCAGCCTTATTAAAAAGAAGAGAGAGAAGACTCAAATTAATAAAATCATGAATGAGAAAGGAGAGATCACTACCAACACCAAGGAAATACAAACGATTTTAAAAACATATTATGAACAGCTATACGCCAATAAATTAGGCAATCTAGAAGAAATGGACGCATTCCTGGAAAGCCACAAACTACCAAAACTGGAACAGGAAGAAATAGAAAACCTGAACAGGCCAATAACCAGGGAGGAAATTGAAGCAGTCATCAAAAACCTCCCAAGACACAAGAGTCCAGGGCCAGATGGCTTCCCAGGGGAATTTTATCAAACGTTTAAAGAAGAAACCATACCTATTCTCCTAAAGCTGTTTGGAAAGATAGAAAGAGATGGAGTACTTCCAAATTCGTTATATGAGGCCAGCATCACCTTAATTCCAAAACCAGACAAAGACCCCACCAAAAAGGAGAATTACAGACCAATATCCCTGATGAACATGGATGCAAAAATTCTCAACAAGATACTGGCCAATAGGATCCAACAGTACATTAAGAAAATTATTCACCATGACCAAGTAGGATTTATCCCTGGGACACAAGGCTGGTTCAACACCCGTAAAACAATCAATGTGATTCATCATATCAGCAAGAGAAAAACCAAGAACCATATGATCCTCTCATTGGATGCAGAGAAAGCATTTGACAAAATACAGCATCCATTCCTGATCAAAACTCTTCAGAGTGTAGGGATAGAGGGAACTTTCCTCGACATCTTAAAAGCCATCTATGAAAAGCCCACAGCAAATATCATTCTCAATGGGGAAGCACTGGGAGCCTTTCCCCTAAGATCAGGAACAAGACAGGGATGTCCACTCTCACCACTGCTATTCAACATAGTACTGGAAGTCCTAGCTTCAGCAATCAGACAACAAAAAGACATTAAAGGCATTCAAATTGGCAAAGAAGAAGTCAAACTCTCCCTCTTCGCCGATGACATGATACTCTACATAGAAAACCCAAAAGTCTCCACCCCAAGATTGCTAGAACTCATACAGCAATTCGGTAGCGTGGCAGGATACAAAATCAATGCCCAGAAATCAATGGCATTTCTATACACTAACAATGAGACTGAAGAAAGAGAAATTAAGGAGTCAATCCCATTTACAATTGCACCCAAAAGCATAAGATACCTAGGAATAAACCTAACCAAAGAGGTAAAGGATCTATACCCTCAAAACTGTAGAACACTTCTGAAAGAAATTGAGGAAGACACAAAGAGATGGAAAAATATTCCATGCTCATGGATTGGTAGAATTAATATTGTGAAAATGTCAATGTTACCCAGGGCAATATACACGTTTAATGCAATCCCCATCAAAATACCATGGACTTTCTTCAGAGAGTTAGAACAAATTATTTTAAGATTTGTGTGGAATCAGAAAAGACCCCGAATAGCCAGGGGAATTTTAAAAAAGAAAACCATATCTGGGGGCATCACAATGCCAGATTTCAGGTTGTACTACAAAGCTGTGGTCATCAAGACAGTGTGGTACTGGCACAAAAACAGACACATAGATCAGTGGAACAGAATAGAGAATCCAGAAGTGGACCCTGAACTTTATGGGCAACTAATATTCGATAAAGGAGGAAAGACTATCCATTGGAAGAAAGACAGTCTCTTCAACAAATGGTGCTGGGAAAATTGGACATCCACATGCAGAAGAATGAAACTAGACCACTCTCTTTCACCATACACAAAGATAAACTCAAAATGGATGAAAGATCTAAATGTGAGACAAGATTCCATCAAAATCCTAGAGAAGAACACAGGCAACACCCTTTTTGAACTCGGCCATAGTAACTTCTTGCAAGATACATCCACGAAGGCAAAAGAAACAAAAGCAAAAATGAACTATTGGGACTTCATCAAGATAAGAAGCTTTTGCACAGCAAAGGATACAGTCAACAAAACTCAAAGACAACCTACAGAATGGGAGAAGATATTTGCAAATGACATATCAGATAAAGGGCTAGTTTCCAAGATCTATAAAGAACTTATTAAACTCAACACCAAAGAAACAAACAATCCAATCATGAAATGGGCAAAAGACATGAACAGAAATCTCACAGAGGAAGACATAGACATGGCCAACATGCATATGAGAAAATGCTCTGCATCACTTGCCATCAGGGAAATACAAATCAAAACCACAATGAGATCCCACCTCACACCAGTGAGAATGGGGCAAATTAACAAGGCAGGAAACAACAAATGTTGGAGAGGATGCGGAGAAAAGGGAACCCTCTTACACTGTTGGTGGGAATGTGAACTGGCGCAGCCACTCTGGAAAACCGTGTGGAGGTTCCTCAAAGAGTTAAAAATAGACCTGCCCTACGACCCAGCAATTGCACTGTTGGGGATTTACCCCAAAGATACAGATGTAATGAAATGCCGGGACACCTGCACCCCGATGTTTATAGCAGCAATGGCCACGATAGCCAAACTGTGGAAGGAGCCTCGGTGTCCAACGAAAGATGAATGGATAAAGAAGATGTGGTTTATGTATACAATGGAATATTACTCAGCTATTAGAAATGACAAATACCCACCATTTGCTTCAACGTGGATGGAACTGGAGGGTATTATGCTGAGTGAAGTAAGACATCGGAGAAGGACAAACATTATATGTTCTCATTCATTTGGGGAATATAAATAATAGTGAAAGGTAATATAAGGGAAGGGGGAAGAAATGTGTGGGAAATATCAGAAAGGGAGACAGAACGTAAAGACTGCTAACTCTGGGAAACGAACTAGGGGTGGTAGAAGGGGAGGAGGGCGGGGGGTGGGAGTGAATGGGTGACGGGCACTGGGGAATTATTCTGTATGTTAGTAAATTGAACACCAATAAAAAATAAATTAAAAAAATAAAAAGATGGGATGCAGCAAGAGAGGGTGACTGATGAGGTGCCCCCCCAGCTGGGGATCAGGGAACAGGTGCCTGATGAAGGGGCGATGGGGCATGTGTGAAGGACAGGGAAGAGGCGGCAAAAGAATCAGGATGGGAGGCGGCCTGCAGGAGGCAGGAGCTAGACTCTGGGGTGTCCCTTGTCAGAGAGACAGAGACAGAGGGGGAAGGAAGGGAGGAGAGAGGGTGGAGAAATGTAGAGGATTGACAGGAGCAGAAGGGGGGGGCGGGTGGGGGGATGGGGTAACTGGGTGATGGGCACTGAGGAGGGTACTAAATGGGATGAGCACTCGGTGTTATACTAAATATTGGCAAATTGAACTTCAATAAACAATACATAAATAAATAAAAATCAAATTAAATTTTTTAAAAAAAGAAAGAGCAGCACCCAAGTGGCTCAGTCCGTTGAGCACCTGCCACGAGCTCAGGTTATGATCCCAGGGTCCTGGGATCGAGCCCCACTTCGGGCTCCCTGCTCAGCAGGAAGCCTGCTTCTCCCTCTCCTCCCCGCTCGTGCTCTCTCACTATTTCTGTCTCACTCTCTCAAATAAATAAATAAATAAATAAATAAATAAATAAATAAATAAAATCTTTAAAAATAAGTTAATTAAAAATAAAAGAACAGGAATATGTGACTTTTGTGTCTCAAAGCTCAAAGCTTTCCCTCCCTGCCTCCCTCCTTCCTTCCTTTCTTGTCTTTCCTTCCTTCCTTCAGTGGCTTTGCCATAGAAAATCAGCACTTGGGTGTTTTCTAAAAGTTTTGGAGGGCATGCTGTGCCCTATGTTCGTTTATGCTGGAGACCAACGGGGTCGATGGGTGGGTGGCCTCCACGAGGGTGTGCAAGGAAGGACACACAGACACTCGGACTTGGTCCTGCACGGCCAACTCACACAGGGCCTCAGCACAGCATGTGCAGGATGAGGGTACTAAGGGGTCTGCAAAGGTCCAGGAGACCCACCTAGGGAGCAGGTGCCACCCTGGGGAGAAGCCCCCGCCTGTGCTCGCTGATCTGTGGTGACACAGCAGTGAGGCCTGGAGGCTGAGAGAGTCCCCTGAAAGCCCCAGCTCATCCAGCACGCTCCCAGGGGTCTTCAGTGGTCCAGGCTCACATCTACACGCTGTTACCCATAAATACGAGAGTGCTACAGATACAAATGACTTCCTATTTTGCTGACCCTCAAGTCCAAAGTAAATCATTTTCTTGCTTAACAATGGTCACCAGAGAAGGAAACTATAGAGGGTAAAATATAAAAAATATATTTTTATACCCTACAGGCAGGTTGAAACTGAGGTAGAACAAAGGAAAGTGCAGCTCCTGTGTATAAAAAGCCAAAACAAATTAAAGCAATAAATCTGGAACAATGACAGAAGGCAACTTAATAAGACTTTCCAACAAGGGTACATTCTGAACAAAGGCGCTCGCGCACGCATCTCCACCGCCACCGCCGCCTACCACTATCCTCAATACCATCAGCATCACCGCCTCAGGAGGGCAGAGGGGTGCGAAAGAAAGCGGAGTGAGAATTAGGGAGCTTGGAATGTTCCTCTTGATTTTCCTGATTGTCTTGTTCTGTCCAAACGCTGGGAAAATGCACAAATCCATTTTCTGGCCCGTAAAAGGTGAACAAGAATGACTGCTTTGTGGCTGTGCCAGACAGTTGGAAAATAAATTTTTGAAACCTCATAGGAGAAATATAACTTGTCTGTAAATACCAGGTGTTTTCATCAATATAATTGTTTATATCAGAATTGAAATCTGATAGCAGCAACGATAATAATAAAATAGCAGGTAACATTTACTAACCCATTTCTCTAAAGAGTATAAAACTCCATTTTATGGGTAAAGATAACAAGGTTCATAAATATTGTGACTTGTCAGGATTGGGGCCGCCATCTACGGTTGTACACATTGTGCACTGCACAGCTCTAAGGATGCCAATTATGTTGGTCATCATGGCCGTTTGGGACACGTCTTCAGCAGAGGGAGGTGGGAAGTGCTGAGAAACAGGCAGCATTTTGTTTTTATCAAAAAGGTGCAGCCGAGGGGCTGGTTGGGAGTTCATTGTAATTCTGACTCCAAAATGCATGTTCTTCCAGTGGACTTGAAATTTGAAAAAGAAACTGTGATCTTTTCCCAAACTAAATGATGTGGATTCTCAATAGCTTAAAACAGACCAAAGCCCTTGCTGCCCGCTCCTTCTTGCCTCAGCCGTCCCCAGGTAGGCGGTCCCTGCGCAGCAGGCTGGATTGCTGGGAGAAAGGTCTGGGTCCTCCCTGCGCACCACCACAGTAGGGATGGGGAAACAACAGGAGCCATGTGGGTGGAGCGTGGAGGACAGCCATGCATGAGATGCAACCAGAGAGTCATCATTTGCTACCATGGAGGAGGTGTGGCAGGTTGTGTTCCAAACAAACCAAGCCAGGCACCATTGGGAGGGGCTGCTTCTGCCCCAAAGAAAGGGCGCCTTCTCCTGAATCACAAAAAGCCATCCTATGGGTAGCTGGGTGCCTGGGGGGAAGGGAGGGAAGAGCACAGGGGAGCGGACAGGGACTCCTGTATTCACTTGCCAAACATGCCTCAGTGGTTAAGAGCCCAGGCCCTGCGGTCAGACTGCCCAGGACCAAAGCCTGGCTCTACCACCTACTAATTGATCTTGTAGGTACCAAGCTCTGTGACTCAGTTTCCCTCTCTTTAAAGTGAGATGAGAACACTGCTCTTTGTCGGGCTGAGGCTTGCATGAGCTAACGGGACGGAGACCGTGTATCCCAGGCTCACAAATGACATGGACCTTAGCTGGGTAAGGGAGTTGTGATGCAAGTCTGGGGACTCAGGTCAGGGCCTCAGGACAGAGCTGAGGCCACTACCTCCCCGACCCCAGCCCATAAAGCCTCTCCCCATCAGCCCCCTGCCCCTCTACAGTTTGGCCCCCGCACAGGCCGGTCACTTACTGTTCCCGCGTCTTGTCACTGCTCTCCTTGGCCCCCTCTCTCCCTTGTCCTGCTCCCAGATGCCTTGGCCCCACTCCCATCTTAGAAGGGTTTTGGAAGCAAAGACAAACCAGCTCAAATCCCGGTTCCACCATGTTCTAATCTGTCCACTATGACACCAACTGGACAAGAGGTTCCATCCTGGCAAGTGGGGCAGGCCAGCCCCCTTCATGCATAAAAGGCGGGTATGGGGCTGGAAGGTGCCTTCCTTCCCCCCTTAATGGCCACTCACCTCGGACCAACTCCTTAGCCTCACCCAGCCTCGGTTCCCTCACCTGAAAAATCAAGGAGGGATGCTAATGGCAGCTTCCCGAGGGGGCTGTGAGGATGGGCAAAGGAGAAGGATGGAAAGTATTAGAACAGGGCCAGGCACACTGCTGGTGCTGATCCAGTGCTATGGTCATTGTCACACATTGATACAAACAATGCACCGCTCCCCGAACCCATTCTCCTGTCTTCGGTGGCTTCTCATTATTCTACAAACAATTTCTGAGTCCTATTGCGTAGCTGACTCAGCTGTATTTCAGATGGGTAAGAGGATGGTCTTTGCCCGTACTGTCCCATTCTTAGTGGAGAAACAAAGTCCTGAGAAAACTCGGATACAATGCAGTCACTATCTCTGGCCTACTGCTCTTCCATGGCAGCTATAACAAGCCACCCAAACCCGGCGGCTTACAACAATAAACGCTTGCTCTGCGGGTGGACCATGGTTTAGCTGGTCTACACTGGGCGTGGCTGGGCTTGGCTTCGGGTTGCAGATCAGGTCCCAGTCTGCTCCGCACCATTCCCATCCTCCTTGGACCAGCAGCTGGCCAGGCCATACTGTTCTCCGTGACAGATCACAGTACAAGACGCGAGGCCAGCCGCGTGAGCACGCTTCAAAGCCTCCTCTCAGGAATCAGCCACTAACGTCCAATCCATTAAAGAAAGTCACACTGCTGAACCCTCGTCAGGGTGTAGGGAAGTACACTCGCTGCATCCACAGAGGTCTGAGCCAGAGCGTGGGTGTAGAGGGTGTGGGTGCCAACCATTGGCACCATGTCCTACGGGAATCTGGACTTTAATTCCTTCTGGACACAGTGGAGATGTGGAAGCAGAGGAAGAAAGATCATGCCAGTTTCATGGTAAAGGAGGGATTGCAGGCTGGAGGGTCTAGAAGCAGAAAGAACTCTTGCAGTCCACCCTCTGGGAGCTCCCAGCCTGACCTTTGTTAGCGTCAGAGGGATGAAGAGCAGGGATGAATTCGAGAAGCAGCTCATACTCCCTAATGCTGCGAGCCAGTCCCAAGTGTTTTCCGATAAATGAAAATAGCTCCCCTAGGTCACTCAATAGCTTCTGCAAGGTAGGTCAGGAGGGTGAAATGATTTTTCTAAGACTCCATTAGCAAGGATCAGACGACCACCAGGATGAGCTTTTCTTTTGATGTCCCACCAGCATGGCTTCCCTACACTGCAAATGCAAATTATTAGTTGCCATTTGAGAAGTCTTAATTATCTGGGTCCACTGGAAACCGTGTCAGTTATTTGAAACCCAGAGGTCGATAGCTCCGATCGATGCTGAGCCATTAAGGCACAGAGCACTCAGTGGAAACAGCCCCAGCTCCACACGAAGAACTCACAATGCCCGGGGCGCCTTCATTTTCTGAAAAGAGAACAGAAAACTTTTAAAGTTGGACAGTGCGGTCGCCAATGAAGCTGTAACCGCAGCTGTCAGGAGGGTACGAAATTAGATTAGGATGTTTCATCATAGATGGTTGGAAAGTTCTTGCCTTTTAGCCCCTTAGGAACTTATTTATTTTCAAGTTGAGCCCAATCTGGGGGTAGGAGGGGGTCCTTCACTCATCTTCCCTGTAACCCCATCTGATTCCAAAGCACCTCCCCAAGGAGGAGAGCTGGGCTCTGCCCTGATGCTGCTCCTATGCCCGGTGGCATGGTGAGCATCCCTCTTGGGTACCCTAATGTGACGCAGACATAGTGTGACCAAGCCAGTCTGCCTGCCATCTCCCCCAACTCAGAAAGCTGCACACCACCACAGGTGGTCACCAACAGGTGTCACCAACAATGGAAACAGTGTGGCACATAATAGAAGCTCAATGAACACTTATTGAGTGAGTGAACGCGTGAATGATCCTGGGGCAGTCATATAATCTCTCGGAGGCCACTTTCTCACCTATAAAGAAAGGCAACTAACAGACTTATTATCTCTAGGAGTTCCTAAATGGCCCCAAATGTGCAAAACCCCTAGCACAGTGCCTTCCTATTGAGCCAGGAGGCAGGCATCTGTGGGCAGTGGGGAGAGCGGGGGGTTTCTCAGAGCAAAGGACAAGCAGGGGATGGAAAGTGCCAGAGTTTCTCGAGCAGGCTTGCAACCAGCCAAGGATCCTATGGACAGAGACATGAGGCGCTCTCAGGGAAAGAAGCCCCAGAAAAGTAACAAGCTGCCAGGCTGAATATATGAGACCCACATGGGCAGCTCGTGATGCCGAAAAATAAAGAAAAATCATTACAACCGGTAGTGGGTCATAAATTACTTATGTGCTGCACGCAGTGTGGATGCTAGGGTTCCAGCCACCACACCTTCATTCCAGGGAGCACGATGGGAAATGGGTAAAGGCAGGAGCATTTCTAAAAGCCTATCCAACAACTTCTGTCACACGGCCAAAGCCAACCACAGGGTCAAGGAGAAATCTAATTTCTCAGCAGGCCACTGCTCCCACTAAAAAAAAGGGGAGATTCTTTTTTTGGGAGGAGGTTGCAAGATTTTCTTAAATTTATTTTTAAGTAATCTCTACACTCAATGTGGGGCTCGAATGCACAACTCTGAGATCAAGAGTCACATGCTCCCCCAAGTGAGCCAGCCAGGTGCCCCAAAGTGAGAATTTTCTTATTTTTTTTTAAGTAGGGAAGAAGGGGAGAATAGAAATGGGTAGGTGACCAGCAGACCCTGTCACAGGTGGCTCTTGCCAGGTAGCTCTTGCCATCATGCCTCTGGTGTGGTGAAGATGACCAGGATCAGAGTGGTGGGCCGGAAGGAAGGAAGGGATGCATGCAGGACAGTCAGGGCCAGGGTGGTAAGAGGGGTGTGCACCCAGGCTGCTCTGAGCCGGGGAGGACTCCAGGAGGGTCGGAACCACAGGCTGATGATAGCTGGCTGGCCCATCTTATTAGAATAGGGAGTAGGGGAGTAAGGGCGAGAAGAGAGCATGAGGCCAAGGGGAGGGGTCTGGGAGGCCGAGGTGCCAATCAGGGGAGCTGGGTTCAGGGGCAGGGCTTCAGCCCCACAGCTGGGGGACTTGGTCTGGTCAGGAAGCAGGACTGAAACGTCAGGGCTGGGGAAGCGTGAGCTCTGAGTCCAGGTGCCATGGTAAGAGAGCAGCATGGATTTAGAATCCATTATCTTCACTATAACGGAGTTTTTTAAATTTTACTTTTTTTTCATTTTTTAAATCTTTAAAACAAAATACTTAAAAAAAATAAAAATAATAAAAAATAAATACTTGAGTTCCTGCAATCTTAAAATAAGCTAATCACAAGTCCTACCGGCCAGCCCTCCTCTGAGCCTTGGAGCTGAGAGGCTCCTTCTGTCCTCCACTCCTCTGCCTCAGGCTGGCCCTCATCTCCTTGGCGCTGGACCATCCCCACTGCCTCCTGACTGGGATCCCTGCCTCGGGCTTCCTTGACCTCCAGGCCATCCTCCATGAACTACAGGAGTGAAGTTTCTAGAAGTGAGATCCTGGGTCTAGCCACACCGGGAGCTTGTTAGAAACGTTGACCTTCAGACTCTGCCCCAGATCTATGAATGGGGGCCTCCGACTTAAAGCAAGGTGTGAGAGGCACTGTGCTAACTACACACCCAACCATGGTGTCTCTGCAGAACCAGCACCTCTCTAGACCCTGAAAGACATGCCTTCCTCTCGGCCTTCCCACCCGCCTCTCCAGACTCATCTTTCCCCACTCACCGCTAGAACCTTCCACTCCAAGTACAGTGAGTTACCGATCATCCCCGAGATATTGTTGTCACAATCTCCCCATATGGCCCTCTCATCCATTCAGCTCTCATTAACCCATTCCTTCCATAAAGATGCATGAATGCTCTGGGCTCAGTGCGAGGATTAGGGAGCACATCTTCATGGAGCTTAGAGTCTCCACAACGAAGACACTCGAGAGGGAGGGCAGGTATTAAACTGTAATCAATTAATTATGCAGTGATTAATGATACCCCTGTGAGTGCTTTGCTGGAGAAGTTCTAGGTAATGAGAACACACAACGGGAGGCCCAACCTTGAAGATGCCTCTGAGGGTAGAAGACAGGCCCAGCAGAGGAAGAGTATATGCAACCATGATGGAAGCAGTCCAGGACTTGGGGGAAGAAAGTGGACAGGGGCCCAGAAGGCTCTCTAGATGGTCCCACGTGGCCTCAGAGGCCATGGTAAGGAAGTCGCTGGACGGAGACATGAAGCGTGCGTAACCGAAGCCCCAACCTCAGTTATCCCATCATTGGAATGACCAGGCTGAGCGTTCTAAAATGCCTCTCTGCAGGAAAAATTTGTAATTCTACATTATTCACAGAGGAGGTTCCAAGTAACTTGGGAGTTATCCCAGGTTTTCCTATGGTGACTACAAAATAGCAGCCATTGCTGCCTGTCACTTGGGTGGAAATATGGCCATATGTATGAAATTGATTTACTCCCCGAGAAAGGGGCATTAATCCAGCTGCAAATTCTCTCTGCGGGGACACGAGGCGGTAAATCTCAGCTGGCCGGCAGCAGGTCCGATTCAGCGTAAAATATAGCGCTTACATTGTGTGTATGTGTTTTGATAAAGGGAATTCTTTTTCAGATTCTTAATTGACGGTCACGTGTTCCCATCTAAAAGCCGTAGCACATGATGAGATCATAAACATGTGAAGCAAAGAAATGCCTTTTCCCTACCCTTATTGGTACTTCAAAATACGGAGTTCATTGAGCAAGACTCCTTACCTGTCGTCAGGACATTCCTGTGTTTTTGAGACTCAAAGGAAATTAAACCAATTAGAATAATTTATTGAACACCTGCTAAATGCAAGGTAGCTTTTGAAGAACAAGGAATAATAATTATTACTATTATTATGACTGTTGCTTATTGAATGGCTACCCTGCAGGGGGAACTGTCTAGAGCTCCCCTTTGTACATCCTTAAATAGCCCTGAAAGGCAGGCTGTCATCACCCCATGCTTGTCTTGAGGAGCAGGATGCTCGGGGGTGCCCTGCCCAGGGCTGCACAGGTAGAGAGCCAGCCTAGTGTCACCCTCCCCCGCATGTTCCCCACGACGTCACATAAACTAGACACAGTTCCCAAGCCTGACACCCCTCCTCGTGCGGCCCACGGACCGGAGGACACCTCCCTGCCCGCCGCCACCTCGCCGGTCCCCCTGCTGCTTCTGGGGCTCAAGAGGGAAAGCAGAACCCCCAGCCGGACGTGCTTTCCTTGAGCCGATGACGGTGGAATCCAGCTGCCTATCAAGGAGGAAATGAGGACGCCCAAGTAGGGAATTGGGGCCCACAAGAAGGTAGATGAAGTGTGAAAAAAGCTCTCCTTTTTATGCATTTATACATGAAAACATCAAAAACCCCACATCTGAGAGAGGCTGCATTTCCATTTGCAGAAGGAACAGCGGGGCGGAAAGTCGGCTGGAGGGTGGTCCCAGCCCCTCTGGGCGCCCAGCGCACCTGCTGGGCCCTGGAGGCCGCTCCCCACGCAAGGCCGGCCTGCCCCCCAGGCTGGGAGGGCTGTGGGCTCCCCGCCGCCCAGGACCGGGCGCCTCCCGCCCACGGGAGCATATTGAGCATATGCTCAATCTCTGAGCCACCCAGTCGTCCCATGTTGGACTCTTGATTTTGGTTTAAGTCATGATCTCAGGGGGATGCCTGGGTGACTGAGCAGTTGAGCATCTCCCTTTGGCCCAGGATGTGAACCTGGAGTCCCGGGATCGAGTCCCACATCGGGCTCCCTGCATGGAGCTGCTTCTTCCTCTGCCTGTGTCTCTGCCCCTCTCTGTGTGTGTGTGTGTGTGTGTCTCTCATGAATAAATAAAATCCTTAAAAAAAAAAAAAAAAAAGATGATCTCCGGGTGGTGAGATTGAGCCCGTCATCGGCTCGTGCTGAGCATGGAGTCTGCTTAAGATTCTCTCTCCCCTTCTCCCTCCTGCTCATGCACATATGTGTGTGTGCTCTCTCTCTCCCTAGAAGAAAAAAAAAAAAAAAAAAGATGATGGAAACATGGGAAGCCAGCTCAGAGGGACCCTCACTGGCCAGTCAGAAGCAGAGCGTGAAGATGGGAGTAACAGACTATAACCAGTAAGGTAACAGGAAGCCGCAAATCCATAGTGACATAAATGAATACACAAATACATTCATATTCGTACAAAATATGAATACACATTTTGAGTGTAACCTCCCCACAAAATGCGTATCACTTGCAGGGGCGAACTCGTTCACGGGAGCAGCTCTGGACATCCCATCCTACTGGAATATTAAAGCGACAGGACAAGTCAAAGCCATGCACACAGCGTCACTTCTGTGATAGTCTCACCAGAGGTGCACACCCTGGATCCGCTGGAGGGAGCCTCAGCCCGCCCGGAGGGACGTCTACAAGAGAGCTGGCCTTTGGTTCTCAAAAGGGTCAAGGCCATCAAGCTCAGGGACAGAAGAATTCCAAGGGCACCTGATGCTTAAAGCAACAGAAAGTCCTTTTGCCCCACAGGATGTTACTGGGACAACCCGGGAATTCCGGGAGAGGCCAAGGCCAGGTGGAAGTGAGGCATCGGGGCCAATGCATGGATTTTTGGCCTTGTTTCAAGAGATACCCGCTGAAGGCCTCACAGATGACAGTAGCAGGTCAGGGACAGACTCTCAGTGGTTCCAGAAATGTGCCCCATACTTCCAACCTTCTCTAAGTTTGCAGTTTCTGAAATAAAACAGAAGAAAAAGTGCACCAGTGGGGCCATGTGAAGGATTGTAAGGAGGCTGTGATGGAGGCAGGGAGGGGGCGACTGACGGCGGCTTCCTTCCTCCCATCCTCCTTCCCATCCATTCTTGTCACTCATCATTCATTTGCTCATTCACTCATTCACTCACAGAAATGGTCATGCCAGCGCTGCATGGAGCGACGGGTGATGGCGGGCAAAAACAAGAAAGATGAACTCCCTGCCTCCATGGCCCAGGGGTGTTGACGGTGGAATGGCAGCAATAAATGCAAAATTGTCAGCGCTTTAACGTTGAGGCAGGTGGAAATCCAAGAGAACTGTCTGGGTCAGGAAGGTGGAGACAGAAGCCCTGCGGAAGGAAGGACGGAATGACTGAGGGAGACTCTGTGTTAAGATTCTGCACTGCCCGGCAACGTGTGTCAGTCAGGCAGCCTGAGCTGCTGTAACAAATAGGCCCAAGGCCACGGAAGCCAAGGGAGCTGCTGTTTCCACCTCGGTCCTGGGCAGGGTGGGCCTGGCGGGGGGCTGCTTGGCTCCACACGAGATTTCAGGGCCGGTGCCTGCCCTCCCCCGCATGCCTGAAGCCAGCCACCCCCACAGCTGAGTTCTAGCTGGAGGAAAGCGGGGGTCAGGTGGCGGGAGGCAGACCGTTCCTGCCCAGAGGTTGGGCCCAGAGGTTGGGCCCAGGGGCTGTATGTACAGGTCACTTCCGTTTTCCCCCATCGGCTGGAGCTTTGTCCCATGGCCCACGGGAAATGAGACGCAGGATGGGGGTTAGTTAGCCCCACACCTGTCCTGTGAGTCTGGTTGCGGGTTGTTTCCAGAAGGAGGAGGAAGAGGGTTACCCCGACCCAGACCTCTGGCCCTGCTACGGAGTCTCTGCTTCCCCAGGTCTGGGGGCGCCAAGGAACAGACAGGTGGGTCTGTGATTAGGCAGGGAAAATGGGCAGAGTCTCCAGGATCTGGGGAGTGAGAGGACAACGCCCGGTGGTAGCATTATGTCAAGAACAGTGGCTCCCATCACCAGATCCCCAGGGAGCGCCAGTGGCCCTGTCACATATGCCTCCCCGCCCCCGGTCCCTCTCTCCAAACCAAGAAACACCAGGAGCTCAGGGCCTGACAACCCAGGCTCTGTCCCAGCATAACCCCTATTCCTGTGCGTCCTTGGGCAAGAGACTGGGTCTTTCTCATACCAGCTTGGTCAGTGGTGAAACAGGACCCCACGTATCTCTGTCTCTGGTGTGCAATGTATCACCCGACAACCCCTGGAACATGGGAGAAGCTTAAGAAGTGCAAGCACCAGCCCCGACCTGTGTACCTGTCATTCATGGTGTTGAGCCTGGGACCTCCTCCCTCCTCTCCCCCTCCCCCGGCCCCCTCTCTCACCTTTACCACATTGGGCCCCACTTTGTGCTTTTGCTTTCTGTTGGTAAACTTGTGTGCTTTAGGGCTCCTTGTCTCACCAAGTGACCATCCTCAGCCCTGCCGCAGGCCCGGCTCTACAGCTACTGGCTCGGAAGCCTCATTTTAACAGGATCGCTGCTGATGTGTGTGCTCGCAGACATGGAAGTTTGAGAAGTTGCCGCTGCCTCCCCAGCTGTTCCCAGCTGTCACCTCCTAGAACCTTCCCAACCTCCTGAGCAGAGGCCTGCCTGCCATCACCGTTTTACACGGGAGGACGTGCACACCGAGCCCAAGGAGCAGAGCAGGGCCTCTCACCTGGCCCCCTGCCTGCCCCCCAGGACCCTCTGGCACACCTTGGCCCGCCCTTCCGGCTCCACGGAGTGCGCACAAAGCTCAGTTGAGCTCCCTTCATGTTCCGATCCACCTCCCCAAAGCCCCCGCGACACAGAATTTAATATCACTGTGGGTCACCTCATCACCACCGCATGCAAGGTCACCAGGGGAACAGGAGAAATTAAAGAGATCAGCAAGGAAAATAATTACTGGGCTGAAAGACCTGATAATTGCCAAATGATTAAAGTTTGCAGAGAGCTGGAACTATGGAGATTGGCTAATTGATCTTCTTGACAAGGGTTAAGGAGCAGCACTACTACCTGTAGCAATAACAGCCGGGTGCTGGGCCCCGGAGGGAGAGGCGAGATTCTGTCCCCAAGGATGTGTGTCGTCACAGAGTTGCCAGTTGCATGTCTTCCCCCCATGCACCGATCCCTGGCAGCGCAGTGAGGCAGGGCAGGTGCAAGCTTGGGGGTCGGGACGACCGACTTTTGAATTGTCGTCATGCCCCTTACTGGCCGCGTAGCCCTGGGCAAGTTCCTATTCTGAGGCTCAGTGTTCTCTTCTATAAAATGGGTTTACTAATACGAGTATCACAAGGTCCTGGAAGTATTAAGTCACGGGTATGTTGAACCCAGGGGTGAGAGCCCAGTGAGGGCAGCACCTCCCTCAGTGGCACCGTTTTGCACCGTCTTCTGACCTTAGAAGCAGCACTGATGAAGAACGAAAGGGGAGTGGGTGAGTTCGGAGGGGAAAGCAGGGCCAACCCAACTCAGGGAAGTCCTGAGGATCATGCAAGCAGTCTCACTTCCTCCAGGAAGCCTTCCCTGGCTTCTCAGGGACGACTCACCAGTGCCGCCCCTCCAGGCTCGCTGGAGCAGATACAGTCTGAGTCAGATGCCCCCAGACCAGGCCACTACAGGGGCTGCTCCTCCAGCACAGAACAAGCCAGGGACCCCTCACCCGGTGCTTACACTCCCCCCCTGGCTCGTTCCAACACTTGCTCAGCCCCCAAATTACTGTCTATATCTTCTGAGCCCGGCCTTTTGGACTAATAACCGGTTTGGCTTCTCCAGGTCAGCCCTTTGGTGCTCCCTTTCTCTCCCCCACCCCCGCCCCCGCCCCCGAGTGTCTCTCTGTATGTCTCTGCATGTGTGTGTGTCTCTTTCTCTTTATTTGTGTCTCTGTTTGAGTGTGTCTCTCTGTCTTTGAGAGGTCTCACCTCTGCTCCCAAGCTCTCGGGAACCCCCAGTCTGGGTCCCCCAGCTCCATGGTGGAACAGTGAGATTTAAGGTACTCTATACCACCACCATGTCCCCCGGAAACCACCCATCACCACCTCAGCTCCAGCCTTGGGGGCGCCGCAGCCCCTGCTCTTTCTTCGGGGACTGAGAAGCCCACTGGACTTGGGATTTTTCAGGAACACAACGAAACCATCCGCCTCTGGTGTCAGAGGTCATGGGATATGAAATTCCCCCCATTTGTGCCTCTGAGATGCTGATACCAAAGACATACCTGCCTACCATGGGCTGATTATCCCACAGACTGTTGTCACAATAATCCCGGACTCCTGATCTTGGGCTCCCCACATATTCCAGCTAGGTGGGTGATTCCCACAGGCCTGTAACTCCCTTTTCAATACTCATTTTGTCATTTTTTTGGACGTATTTAACATGCACTTAATATTTACCAGCCAACATCCTAGTCTCAGTAAAAAACAAACAAATATGGGTCCCGTCCCTGTGGAACTTTCTTATCAGCGCCAGAAACAGATATTAATCAAGTAATCACACAAATCAAGGTCTCAGCACCGGTTCAAAGCCTCAGGAGTGCCCTGGGTGGAACCTGAAACTGGCCCTTGGACATGGAGTTTAGGAAGGAAGAGGTGGGCTGGTGCTTACTCCTGAGGCTTGTGTTGAGCGGAGGCAAGATCCGTCGATCTCTGCACCTGCCTTCCAGAACCTTAAAGGTTTACAGGGAGGCCTGCATGGAGTTCAGTCACATTACAATCCAAATGGTCTCAACACCACCTCACTCTCTGGGGGGCTGAATCCTTGGAACAGCTTCCACTATGGAAATGGGGGGCAGCACACACATTCCAAAGATGGGGCGGGGGTGAGGAGCCTGTGACTGCCCGGGTCCAGCTGACGGGTCAACCAGCTGTCCCGTCTTCTCGATGACCTAACCTCCTCCAACAGTTAGTTTGAAACCAACTTCAGGACATTTCCACTTATAAGGCCAGCACTTTCATAGGGTTCAACCTAAAAATTAGCATGATAAAGCCCCATGTCTTGTTATTCCAGCATTGAGTGATAAGCCAATACAAACGGATGTGCCCAAAGATCGAACCAAAAATTCTACCTGTTTGGGTTTTTCCTGTCCATTTGCGCACTTGTAACTTTTTAAAATAAAAGTGCACGCACACACAAAAACCTGATTTAACATCGACTTTCTCTCCTCTTGATTCCGTACATCCTGGATGTTGCAACCAGCACTGAGATTGAAATCGAAAGAGTGAGCTTGGAAATTCAAACCAGAGCTAAGCAAAAGAAAATAAATAAGTCCCTAAATGTGCCCGGGCTATTTCTGCTGATGTACCTTTTTCCTGACATTTACTGACACCCAGCACTTGATGGCTCTCTCCCTCCCGGCCCCTCCCAGCCCACCGTCAGCCAATTTAATGATGATGTATTAAAACTGTTGCTGACATAAGCAAGTGGGACTCCATGGCGACCGCTCGGGCTCCAGAGCAGATTTCCAGCAGAGATGAGCCACTGTGAAGGTCTCAGAGGGCCCCTCAGCCCCGGCCCTCAGCAAGCCTGGTGGGCACCAGGGGGCCCCCGTGCAAATTCTCGGAGGGAGGAGCATGCCTCTACCAATGGGCTTTCATGCATTCAAGTTGGCTTCTTATTTCTTCTTTTTTATTTTTATTTTTATTTTTATTTTTATTTATTTATTTATTTATTTATTTATTTATTTATTTATTTATTTATTTTTATTTCTTCTTTTTTAATGCCCACTTTCGTTCTCCTTGGGCGAGTAAAATGTTCAGTGCTCCTTTGACGGAGCTGATGCCATCGAGCAAGAAGTGGCCAGGGGCCTGGCTCTCGAGCTTGACCAAACCCTGGCCGTGCCCGGGGTCACTCGCCTGGTGCCAGACGCCCTGTGATGAGCTCTGCAGCCAGCAAGACGCCCCGGACCCTGGAAGCCGCCTCCGACTCAGTGCCGCCGCCCGGGGTCATCCCTCATCGTTACAGCCTGCTCGTCCTGCCCTCGGAAGCCCCGGCCTGGAAGCTTCTGAGAGGAGCCAGACTCTGGATTCCTGGATTGCTCCTAAGGCCCTGGCTGTTCCTTCTCATCAGACAAATGCTGCATGACGCCAAGCTCACCCTTCTTAAGATGCAAGGGGCTTTCTGAGAGGTGCCAGGGTGATGAGGCTTCGGGGCCTGGGCCGCAGAGGAGGGCATGGGGCTCAGTCCACGCATCCCTCCCCGACCTCCTGGCTGGGCCCTGGACGAGGGGTGCCGGGGACAGGGCAGGTGTCCTCCTGTCCCCTCCCAGCCCCCCGTACATGACAGGCCAGGGAGGGCAGGACAGTGGGCATCGAGCTGGGGCCGGGGGTCTGGGGGTGAGCCTGCTTCCCCTACTTCCAGCTCTGGGCCCTCGGCCTCTCAGGATTACCTGAGACAAGGAAAGCTCTCGGCCCAGTGCCTGGCTCGTAGCCAGGGCCGAACAAGTGTATCTAAGAAAACCCGAAGTCGGGCCCCATGTAGGTGAGAGGCCTGTGTCTCCCTGTTGTCTCTGCTCAGGAATCAGGCGATGCATCACCACCGTTTTCAAGACAGGACAAACACCCCAGAGTCCCCCTCGGGGGTTCTCAGCACCGGCTGGAGCCATGCTCAGCCTGACA
The DNA here is from genome assembly GCF_048164855.1 of Canis lupus baileyi. Lineage (NCBI taxonomy): Eukaryota > Metazoa > Chordata > Mammalia > Carnivora > Canidae > Canis > Canis lupus. The sequence continues at coordinate 33,516,968 of NC_132851.1, read as the reverse complement.
GTGTGTCGGAGTCACTTAGGGAACTTGGGAAAAATACCCGGGACCTACGACGCAGAGCCTCCCAGGTGGAGCCCAGGCGTGTGCACCCGAACGGTCTACACTGTCAGTGGCTGTGTGGCGCCAGGACCGAGGACCCCACGCTCGAGGCTCAGATGGGAGTTCTGTGGCTTAACCCTGGCCTTGACCTGGGCCGGGAGGGCAGGCGTCTCTGATCTGTTACCCAGCTGCTGTCTCGGGGCCTTAGACCTTCCAGTCCTCTCCTTCCAAATGTGGGTTTCCCGCTCCCCCGCAGGCATCAGGAGGCTCCAGACACCGATGAAGGAGCAAGCCAAGCGCCTGGCCCTGCCCTTGCCCGGGACGGGCAGTGTGGAGTCCAGCAGGGAGGGGCCGCAAAGGCCTAGGGACTCCCCTGGGACATGTCTCAGGGCCCAGGACATGATTGCCACCTTCACATTCGAGAAGGGTCGTCAGGCAGAGAATTGCTGGATGGGTTTTCAGGGCCTAAAGGTTGATGGGTAGAAGCAGCAAGAAAGGGAGTGTTAGGTCAGTAGGAGGAAGTACTGATTTCCCCCTCTGATTCCCTGCCTCTTGGCTCTCTTCCCACATATGTGGGATGAGTGTGTGTTGCGTGCCATACCCGGTGCTGATGGCCGGAGGTGTACCTAGGGAGGAGAGACAGCCCCTACACCCCGGGAGCCCACCGTCCAGCCAGGACGACGGAGCACCCACTCGTCTGGGTTCCTCTAGCTCCCGTACCAGCTGTGCAGCAAGGAACAAGCTGCCTTGGTAGAGAGTGAGCTCCCTGTCAGTGGGGGCATGCAAGCAAAGGCGGAACAGTCGGTCAGTGCTGTTTCCAGAGGAGAGGGAGAGCGGGATGGCAGTCTTACAGTGAAGGTGGGACAGGATGATCACTCCCAAGGTGACATTCCCTTCCCCTTCACATGTCCCCATTGTGGCCATGACAGCTGCCTGGCAAGTAGACCTGGCCTCCCCATCCTTGAGAGCCGCTCGGCTGCTGTAGGAAACCCCCACCCCCGTCTTCATTGGTTCCTAATGGTTCCCACGCTCCCCCTTCGGCTGTGGAGCTCCGGTTCCGCTGGCAGGAGGAGCTGGACACCCTGACCCCCACCCTTTCTCCTCATCCACGCCCTGTCCCAGATGCGCAGGAGGCACAAGAGCCGTGCATTTGGGAGCAGGCCATGTGACAGCTCCCCGGGGACCAGCACCCGGGGGCACAGAGGCCAGGCCTCACCCTCCTGCAGGCAGTGCCCCCCCGAGGGACGGTCCCCCAGCTGCCACCAAACCGCACACCCACTCAGACAAGTGTCACCACCTGCTCCAACCACTGCCCTCCACCTGCCTCTGGTCACCGGCGACATCCCAAGGCCATTCTCGGATATTCTAACAAAGACAAGAAGTAAAAGCACAAGTGGGCAACGCTATGGTGCTCCCTCGTGCCCCGCGAAGACCTGGCTGCAGGCGTGAGCGGGTGACCCGCTCATGCGTGTCATCACCTCTCGGCTCTGAGCTAAGCAGCAGGGGCTGAACGGGCGGCCCCTCCCTCTTCCTTTTCTTTGTCCTTCGCTGGTTGTCGGCCAGGATGGTTTTTCTTTTTTTTTAACTGAGACATAGTTTACAGATACTAGTTACAGGTGTAGGCGCAAGTGATGAAACCATTACGCAGGACTACACGCTCACGGTGCTAAGTGTAGCCGCCATCTGTCACCCCATGGGGTGGTGACAATATCATTGACCCCATCCCCTAGGCTGTACTTTCCATCCCTGGGACACATTTACTTTTTTTTTTTTTTTTAAAGATTTTATTTATTCGTGAGAGACACAGAGAGAAAGAGAGGCAGAGACCCAGGCAGAGGGAGAAGCAGGCTCCATGCAGGGAGCCCGATGCGGGACTCGATCCCGGGACTCTGGGATCACACCCTGGGCTGAAGGCAGGCACTAAACCACTGAGCCACCCGGGGATCCCCCATATTTACCTTATAACTGGAAGTCCGCACTTCTTCGATCCCCTGACACCCCACCAGCCTATGGGAAAGGCCCAACTTATTCTCTGTATTTTTGAGTGTTTCTACTTTATGTTTGTGTGTTCATTTGTTTGGTTTTTTATTTATTTATTTTTAATTTTTAATTTTTTTGTTTGGTTTTTTAGATTCCACCCGCGAGTGAGGTCGTATGGCATCTGTCCCCCTCTGATTCCCCTCGGTCAGCCTCAGAGCCCCCGGTCCCACCGTGCTGTGGGGAAAGGCGACGTCCCTGCCAGGCCCCCGGGGAGCTCAGCAACAGGAGCCGACTTCGGCCCAGGTACCCGGGGCATCGATTTCTCTCTGCTGCTTTTAAATGATCCATATTTTGTGTAGCAGTGTGGATTTTGTTTTTTGTTTTTTTTGGCTTCTTTTATATGTGTTTGAATATTGTAAGACTCCTCGGGTCCCTTCCAAGGGGTAGAGAGACTATAAATGATAAATGAATAAACACATAAATAAGTAAAAAGGACACAAACGTCCTTTCCAAAGCATTTTTTTTGTTTTTTGTTTTCCCAAACCAGTGTTGCCTCCCTCCGTGGGTGTTCGCCCTTCGAGGCAAACGTGCGGCTCGGTGCCCTGACCACTTACGTCGCGGGCCTTTGCTCCGGCGGCAGGTGCGGGGCGCGGGGTACGCAGAGGTCACTGCCCGGGCCCGGGAAGGCCGCGGCTTCCATCCCTCACCCCCCGAGCGTGTGCACGTGTGCGGGGGCTGGGAGGGCACTTGTTCCCAGCTGGCCTTCCTTTTTTTTTTTTTTTTTTTTTTAATTTTTATTTATTTATGATAGTCACAGAGAGAGAAAGAGAGAGGCAGAGACACAGGCAGAGGGAGAAGCAGGCTCCATGCACCGGGAGCCCGACATGGGATTCGATCCCGGGTCTCCAGGATCGCGCCCTGGGCCAAAGGCAGGCGCCAAACCGCTGCGCCACCCAGGGATCCCCCAGCTGGCCTTCTGGGGAGGACAGGGGAGGGGTCTGGGAGCCGGGACACCCAAGGCCGGGGAGCCCCCAGACCTCCTGCACCTGCCCGTCAGGAGGCCCAAGGCCCGGGGACACCAGACGGAGACCGACACAGCCGGCCCCGGCCACTCGCCCCGGCGGGACACGGAGCCCGGAGCCAGGCTCCAGCAGGTGGAGGCCGAGAGGCAGCCACAGGCCGCGAGAAGGCCTTGCCCTTCCTCCTGTCTGGCCATCGGCCGAGGGGCAGGATGAGGAGGCCCCCTCTCAGCTGGACGGGCCGAGGGCCCCAGAGCCGCCAAGCCCGGGTGGGGGTGCAGGGGCTGGGCTCCAAGCCCTGCCTTCTTGTGGGCAGGGGACCCATCACCTCCGATACCACCCACCCTCCGTGCTGGGCTCACTGTGTCCTTGGCCTTGACCCAGCCTCCAGCTAAGAGGGCAGTCCTGGGCCTCCTCTGGAGTCTTCCCCCTCGGGACACCGCTGTGGCAATAGCGGATTCCCCAATGCAAGCCGGAGCCCCGAGAGACCCTCTCACTGTCATCGGGGCACCCCATGATAGAACCTTCCAGGAAGCTAGGAGGCCTCTACCTGAGGTCGCTCCCGACAAAGAAAACCCTGTGATGGGCATCCCGAGGGGGCTCAGTGGTTTAGCGCTGCCTTCGGCCCAGGGCGTGATCCCAGGGTCCCGGGATCGAGTCCCACATCAGGCTCCCTGCATGGAGCCTGCTTCTCCCTCTGCCCGTGTCTCTGCCTCTCTGTGTGTGTCTCTCATGAATGAATAAATAAAATCTTTAAAAAGAAAAAAAAAGAAAGCCCTGTGGTGACCAACGCTTAGGGTCCCTGGGCCTCGTGTAGGAAGGGGCCTCCGGGGTTGTCTAGTCCAGTGGCCGCGCAGCCTGGGCTCGTCCAGGGTGAGCACAGGAGAGCAGGGCCTTCACCAGGGAAGCTCCGATTTCAGTGCTCGCTCACATGGGTACGATTCTGCTTGGAGGAAGGGTTCTAGAACAGCTGGCCACGTGCAACCAGCTGTGAAGCGCGGGAACGGCTTCCCTGGCTGGAGGACGCAGGGAGCAGCTGTCTGAACTCCAGGTAGGAGAGCCCCATCACCCACCCACCCCCACCCCGGGTCAGAGCAGAGCCACTCGGGAACTCGTAAGCAAGGCGAGTGCAGATATTAAAATGGCACCTTGTCGCAGAGGCTGGAGGTCGCCAGGTTCTTCCTCTCCTCCTTCCTTCGGAGCCTTATTTCGGGCGCTCTGTTAAGAGACTGTCCCTCACGGCCAGGAGGGACCAAATTGCTAAGTGCTGGACAAGAAGAACGGAAGCAAAATGCCAGCTCAGGTTTCCAGGACGGTTGTGTGAGAGGAGCTGCCCTTGCTGGGACAGGTAGCCCCTGAGTGCTTCCTCTGCCTTCCGCGGCCGACCGGGAATGTGGGCGCAATGGCTAGAACTCTAGCAGCCACGTTGGTCTGTGAGGTGACTCAAGATGGAAAGTCCCTACTGAGGGTGGAGGAGGGGAAGGTTGAGAGCCTCACGGCCCTGCAGTCGTCACACCAGCCCCGCGTGCCTAGCTTCTTTGAGGACATCTTTTATGAGAAAGAAATACACTTTTATCATGTTTAAATCAGTTATTTGGGGGGCCTGGGTGGCTCAGCTGGTTAGGTTAAGCATCTGCCTTCGGCTCCAGTCATGACCCTGGGGTCCTGGGATGGAGGTCCCTGCTCAGCGGGGATCTGCTTCTCCCTCTCCCTCTGCTCCTCCCCCTGCTTGTGCTCTCTCTCTCTCTCTCTCTTTCACTATCTTGTTCTCTTGCTATCTCTCTCTCTTTCAAATAATAAATAAAATTTTTTTAAAAATCGGTTATTTGGGATTTTCTATTCTATACAACTAAATATTGGTTCCTAATGAGGAAGGTTAACTATTGGAGCATGTGGTCAAACGGACTTGCCAACTCTTTTGCCTCCCTGATGATCCAAGTCTAGAACCCGAGATGGTCCGTCTCCCTCTAGTCCCGCGTAGAGATGGGAGAAAAGAGAGAATGTCCCAATGTGCACAGTCTTCTAACAGAGGATCCCCCAGCTGGGAAAGTCCAGGGGAGCTCCTTCTCATGGGGGTATAAGGAGGGGGACACACGTTCCTCCGTGACACAGCCCTCCCTTCCTCTTGGGAAACCAAATCATTCTGCCACTGGACAACTGGTTGCTAGAAGCTTCCTTATCCCACTGAGCCGGGAAATCTTTCTGGGGGGTGATGCCTGCTGGGGATAAACTCTGTCGGCATCCACGCAGACACGCCTCATCTCTCCTGGAAGGGCCTGGGATGCTCCAGAACAAATGGAGAACCTAAACCGTACCATTGCCAGATGAACTATAGGACATCAGCTGAATTGGAGTCTCAGAGAAACAACGAACATTTTTTTTTTTTTTGGTAAATTATATCTCAAATATTGCAGAGGACACGCTTATACTTAAATCACTATTTGTTGCCTATCTGAAGTTCAAATTGGACAGGGGGCCTCCTGTATTTTTATTTGCTAAATCGGGCAGCCCTAGCCTAGAGGCACCAAATTTCCAGATCCTCAGATGGGCACACTCCAGGGTTGGAGGAAGGATGTCATGTGAAGAAAAATGCAGAGGCAGCTTATCTGTGGCTCCCCCACCCCGCCCCCCGCACTGCTGTCCTCTCCCCCTGCCCACGCTCCTCCCGGCTGAAGCCAACCAGGCCTTGCTCAGAAACCTGAGCCTCCCCTGTAGGCTCCACCAACCCCACAGTGGACGGTCGCCCCTGGCCACCCCCCTTTGGTGGCAGCCTTACCCCAATTTTGCCTCCCCTCAAGGTCAGCCAGACTGAGGGCAGAGCTGCGACTCTTCGTTCTCCAGGCTACAGAGAGTGGAGGGGGGCCGGCAGCAGGCGACCCAAGTCTGACCAAGCAGAGTGGGTCACCGAGCTTTTGCTGGGTGAGGGTGGCTCGCATCTTACCTGCAAGGACCCTGAGCATCCTAGACCCCGTGGACCAGCCAGTCCAGACCCAGCCCCGAGGGACAAGCCAGCTCCACCGCCTGGACTTTTCTGCTTACCGGAATCCGTAATTCCCTTTTGGCTGAAAGCTTGTTCTGGATTTTCCAGACACACGTGCGAAACAAAAGGCCCCTGATACACATCTCAAAAATCGGTGTAAGTGAGAATCCAAAGCACCTGCTCCATCCTCGTATGCAAAACGCTGGGTATGTTGCTGCCACTCAAAGATTTGGGGGCCCTTACCCTACATGGGGTTCCCGGGGGGCTCCCACTTAGCCCCCTCACAGCTCCCCGAGAGTCAGACCGCAGGGGTAGGGAGATGGTAATAATGGAGCCGCCAGCATCGACTTGGCACCGCAACTCCGAGTGGAGCTCTCCGTGTAGCCCACTCGACGGAGGGGGAGACAGGGGTTCACAGATGTGATCCCACCTGCCCACGGCAACGTCAAGAGACCTGAGGTGAGGATGGGGTTTCCCCAGGCAGTCTAGGTCCAGAGCCTGTGCTCTGCGTCTCAAGGGACACACGTCCTTGTGATGGCATCTCTAGCAGTCACGGAAGCCACGGGCGAGGAGTGTGCAAAAAGCACTGCTCTGGAAATCCTGGGGGGGGGGAGTTAGATCCGGGCCCCAGCCCTCTCCGCTCAAGAAAGGCCCACCTGCCCCCCTCTCCTCACCTCTGTGCGCTCCTCTCCCCTCTAGGGGCCTGAAAACCCGTCTCCCTGGATTGGCAACTTTGGTGCATGGGGAGGAGGCGGAGGGCAGGTAGGGGGTAGGAATGGTGCTTGCTCCCTGGTGCCCTGAGCTCGGGGCAGGAGCCCGTGTGGGAGCACACGGGTGGGTTGGCCTACCTTAGGGGGGTGCACTGGCCACCCGTGCAGACCAAGGCGGTGGGGGAAGATGCTCCTTTAGCCACAGAGACCCCCGCTCTGTGGACAGAGCCTCGCGGGCAGCAAGTGGCAGGAGTGTCTGGGGCTGGGTCCCTGGGCAGCCCGGGCTTTCTGAACTGGCCACTGCTGGACAAATGTCCCTCCACACTGGTCTCCAGGAACCAGGCTGAGCCAGGAGGGTTGAAGGAGGGACCTTGGCTGCAGGGCCATGTGTGGGGGTCCTTGCTTATCTCTCCCTGCATGCCCCTTAGATGATCCTGGAGTGGGGGGTGGTGAGAGCAAGCTTTGCATTCAAACAGGTGTTCCTCTCCAGGATTCTTGCTAGAGCCCTGGGCGGCCTCCAGGCGGCCCTTCATCCCCTTCCGCAGGGCGGTCAGCTGCCACTAAGACGTGGATCTTAGATGCTGCTCCCCCAGACTAAACCCCCAGGGGCCCTTCACTGCTTCAGAGTCAAGTTCTAGCTCCCTGGCAAGGCAGCCAGGTGTCCCTGGGCTTCTAGATGGGCCCCTACCCCACCCCAGCCCAGCCTCACGGCCTCCTCCTGCTATGCAGACCTGCTCGTATCCACTGCGCACTCCCCATCTCTCCACATCATGCTCTGCTCACGCTGCTCTGTGCCTGGCTTGGCCTCCATTCTCCCGCCTCAGCCAACGCCTCCCAACCCACGAGATGAAGCTCAAGCATTACCTCTTCCAGGAAGGCTTCCTGGTCCCGCCTTCCTGCTTTCTGCACCTGCCGCCAGGCTGATGGGATGCTCCTGGGTGTTCTCCTCGAAGGTCTTCTCTCTCTCTCTTTTTTTTTAAAGATGTTATTTATTTATTCATGAGAGACACACAGAGAGAGAGAGGCAGAGACACAGGCAGAGGGAGAAGCAGGCTCCCTGCAAGGAGCCCAATGTGGGACTTGATCCCGGGACCCCAGGATCACGCCTGAGCCCAAGGCAAGTTCTCAACCACTGAGTCACCCGGGGGGCCCCTGAAGGTCTTACCCTGCGGTCACTTGAGCCTTGCAGGTAGCCCTACTCCCTTTTTGCCTTGGCTGCTGGGATGCTCAAGAGCCCATCCCGGGCTTCATGGGGTGCGTGTTGCTCTCCAATCTCACCGTCCTCTGGCTGCATCTCATCATCTGGAGCCCACTTGCTCCCCTCTGGGCCCCCCCTACTTTCTCATCTCTTCCTTCTCTCCTCTTGTGCAGCCTGCATGCAGGAAACCGTCCCCAAACCCTTCTAGGTGGAGTGGCACCAGCAACAAAACAAGTGCGTAGAAATTACAGAAATCCACCTGCTTCTATGGATCCAATTACATTCCTAATAGGGACAATACATTTCTCCTGAGAGGCGAGGAGACGGTCGGTGGTATTTAAGGGAAATGAAAAACAAATTGCTCGGGCTCCTTCCTACAGTGCACCCGCCCCCTGCCAGGCGCTCTCCGCAGCAGCCTTAGACACCAGCAGGAGGTCCGCGCCAAGGGGTGGCCTGAGTCGGCCCACAGCTCCCCGCTTGTGAGTGGGGCCCGCACAGCCCGGGTCACAGCTGGGTGCCTGTGACCACACTCGGGGGCCTGGGACCGTGTCAGGGGTGCGGGGTGGCTTCCCGCTGCCGCCCTAGCAGATCTCCGCAAACCTAGTGGCTTGTCGCTGCGAGGCCCGATGCCCCGAAAGCCCGGGCTGAGGTGTCCCCCGGTCTCCCCGGCTACCATCGGGGCCCCCAGAGTTGCTGAGAAAGTTCTCGGGCAGAGAAGCAGTGGCCTTGCTCTTCCGGCCTCCGGAGGCCCCCTGCCTTCGAAGCTCCTGGCTCCAGCCTCTGATCTGTCCTCATGCTCACCCCTCCCCTCCTTCCTGTGACCCGGACACGCTGTCGCCTCTGCTCTGTCCCCCTGACCCTTGGGTTGACCGTGGGTCCCCCGGGCAGCCCAGGATCGCCTCCCCATCTCAAGGCCCTTGGCGGAATCATGCCTCGCAGGGTGATGGTCACAGTCCTGGGGACTGGAGTGTGGGTGTGTTGGGGGGCAGGGGGCCTGTGCCCCAAAGCCAGCCCCAGGAGGGGACTCGGGTGCCGATGGTGGATTGGGAGGTGACCCGGGAAGCGCTGGGGGAGAAGAGGAAGGAAGAGCAAGAGGAGGCCCAGGACGGCTGAGCTACTGAGTGGTAGGGCTCCGTCCCCTGGGACCCCCAAGAAATGGGGTGAAGCAGCCTCATCAGCTGAGGCTTCTCCTGAGGCAGGGGTGCTGTCCCGTGTTGGCTGCGGGAACCTCTGCCATCGGGCCTCCGTGCGGCGAGAGAAAGGGGACGTGTCCAGGGACCCTCCGTGTCCAGGGACCCGCCGCAGGGGGAGCAGAGCCCCAGAGGTCGGGGGGGAGCCTGGGACCCTGAGAGCCTGGGAGCCGGGGAGGAACTGCAGGGTGCGGGCGACACTGTAACCCCATGCCCCGGCCTTCAGGCTGGAAGCTGGCCGGTCTGTGGGCTTGAGCCTGAAGTGCAGTTGGATGCGACAGGTGTGTGGCGATCGCGGCTTTCCACGCGACACCCCCGGGGCTCCGACGCGCATGGCTCACCTAGAACCTTGTAGAAGCCCTAACTGCCCAGGGCGGTCGGGAGAGCGCAGACCTCGGAGCCGCGCTGGGGAGACAGACTGGGAGTGCAGCCCAATGGGTGGGGGGGGCCCTGACCTCTGGGTCCCCAGCCCCGGCCTTGGCTCTGCTCACCCTGGGGCCCCGGGGGCTCGGCAGAGGCTCCTGGCAGCCCAGGCCCTTCTGGATGTGCGGGTTTGGCCTCAGCCCTCTGGCCGGGGAGCTAGGGAGGGCAAGGCACATCTGTCCTTACGTGCCGGGCTGGCGGGGGCACCTGTCACTGTCCCTCACTTGCCACACGCAAGAGCCAGATGCCAGGAGCAGGGGCATGTGGCCCCACCCGGAGCTGGGGGACCTGGGAGGCGCGGACATGAGGTCCCCCCTGGATTTGGTCTGAGCGGCGTCCTACCCCCCGGGCCGAGCAGCACAGGCCCCACGTGGCTCCAGGGCTCCCCAAGTGGCCCCAGGGAAGGGGGCCCGGCTCGTAGCCCTGGGGACTGGCCTGGGGTGGACACCGAGGGGGCCGGCCCGGCGCCCCGCCGCCCCCGCCCCGGCCTCTCGACTCTGCTGCCGAGCGAGTATTTACAAAGCAGGTCGCAGGGAGCGCGCTGTCTAAAAATAGAAAGTCATTATGAGCAGACAAGGGTCTGTGCTCCACTGGGGACAGCTGGGACAGCTCGGTGGCCTTCTCTGTGCGCTGCTCCGCTTCCCTGCCAGGCCCCCTCCTCCTACCTCCCTACCCCCCGGGAGGGCTGGGGACCTGGGCCAGTTGGACCCCGTTAGCCTTTGATGCTCTCAAATCACCTCACGGGGTCGGGGCATCACTCCAGTTTGTCAGCCAAGGACACGGGGTGTCTGGGTGCAGGACTGTCCCCAAAGCAGGAAGCCCGGAGGCCTTAGAGCAGAGAGTGGTGGCGGGTGTGTCTTAGGGGGAGCATCCCTCGCACCGCACACAGCACGTCGTGTCCCCTGGGGCATCGACTGTGGGGACAGATGCCACGCGCCCTGGCACCTTGAAGGGACGCCAGGAAGGGGGGGGTCCCTTTCCTGGGGAGCCAACCCCGGGGAGCTTGGCCCCAGGTTGCTCCCAGGCTGCGCTCAGAGCTCTGCCCGCCCCCGACACCCCCACCCCCCCACACAGCCTGCCCGACACCTGCTGGTCCCAGAGGCACCGGCCTCCCTCGCCCTGCAGCCGCGGCCCGGGCGCTCCCAGGGAGGGCAGCCCTGGGCGAGAGGGCCGCCCCGACGCACATTCCTACCATGCCCGGCACAGCCCCTGCGGAATCTGGAGACGCTGAGGACCTGACCCCGAGTCCTCCCTCTGCAGCTCCCCCTCCTCGCAGCCCCTTCCCCTCCTTTCCCCTCTGAGTCCTGGAAACATCCCGCTGCAGATCTAGGCCTCACGGGCAAGCGCACTGGGCAGTGGCTGGTCCAAGGGCCACACGTGGGTGTCTGCCCCTCGCTCTGGCTGCCGCCCCTTCAGGGGTCCAGGCTGTGTGGGGACCTGCAGCCCAGCCTTTCCGTGATGAGCTCCTTGTCCTGGATTCCGACCCCCCCATGTCCCCAAGCCCAGCACCCCGTGAGCTCCTGCCCGGTGCCTGCTGGAGCCCTTCAGCGGTGGATGGAGGCCCAGCTCCCTCGGATGGGCAATTGCTTCTGGAGCCTTCTGAGCATGAAGCCATGGAGAGGGCCAGAGGCGGTGCTGGGCAAGGGCAAGGAGCGTCCCCAGCCCCGGGAGGTCCTGCCTCCGCAGCTGCAGCACCGGGCAGGACAGCTGCCAAGCAAAGCACAGGAACCAGAGACCTCCAGGGTGCCAGAGTGGTGGAGGTGGGGTGCTGGGTGGCCCTGGGGACAGAGGGTCAGATTAGGCCCTTACTTCGGTGGCGGTGTTTCTCCTGGCCCTAAGCAGGATCCAATGTGGCGAGGCGCCCCTTTCTCACCTGCAGAGGCTGCAGGGGCCAGGTGCCCCGGACAGGCTTGGGGGGCATCAGCCGGTCAATGAGGGGAAGGCAGGCGTCTCCCCTCCGAGTCCAGAGCTGCCGGGGACCCAGGAGTCCGGCGCAAGGGAAACTATTTGCGGCTGCGAGGTCCAATAACCATCGTATCCTGGTGCAGCCAGAGGGTTGCGTTGCCACGTTTTCTGGCTACCTTGTCTCCCTCACGCCACACAATGGCGAGTCGGGGGGATGCTCACTGCGGTGACCATGGATGTCAGAGGCCAACAGTTACCAGCTCCCCCGTGACCAAGGCAGGCTGGGTGCTGGGTGCAAGGGGACGGGGCAAGGGGTGCTGGGGCCACACCAGGGCTCGTGCCTGGGCCGAGCGGCTCTGTGACCCCGGCGGACTGCGGGTCACGCAGAGAGCGGGCTGACGCTGCGGATCATCTGCTCGATTACGAAAAGCCAGGAATTCAGGTATTTAAGGGGAGAGTTGGTTGGTAACAGATGAAAATAAGCCGAAGCACCGCGTGAGCCAAAGGAACCTTGTTGGCTGCGCAGAAGCAGAGGACCAGGCGTATCATTTAATACTGTTTAATGAAAAGAAGAATTTCTCAAGAGCATCTCCAGTTTGACCTCAATTATTCAGTATTATAGATTTGCAGGAAAAAAAGATCTGAGGGAAATAAATATTCCGTAATACAATTGCACCATTTGGTTTAAGATGGAGACATTAAGTCGTGGAAGGAACAGCTCACCCCAATCGAGGCTGCGCAGTCTGAGGGATGATTAATGCAACAAGTGTTTTTCACTATGAAAATAGCTTATGTTGCCCATTATGAGCTCGTATCTCTCCCCGTCCTGAGAGTTCAGGCCCAGAGGCCTACACGGCTCCTCGATCCTGGAATCTTCTGGATTTAAACCACCCCCAAGGATGCTCCGCAGACAGCGCTGAGGCCACGGGGGCCAGAAGTAGCTCGGGACTCAGCTGCCCCAGCTTTGCTGGCCTTCGGCTTCCCTCTTTTGAAAAGTTTGGATCTTGCTCTGTGATCATCTTTTTGGCATTTTGGAAATCATGAGCCTCCCGCCTGCAAAGGGAAGCAGATCCAGGCCCCTGTGTCTACGCGGTTTTGTTCCAGGGATGAGTCCTCTTTGGGCTGAAGCTGCAGGCCGCTGCCCCGGGTGGGGGGTGGGGGGTGGGGAAGTGGGGTTGGGGGGCTGGCTTTCGAGAATGAATTAGCACATCACAGCGCTTCGTTTTGGGGGACTTCATCCTGCATCTTGTTCACCAGAAACACTGCAGTAGGTAGAGAATCTAAACATTCTCTGGGGTTCTCTGGGTTCCTGTTTTTAGAAGATGTACCTGTGACCCTCCTGCCACCTCTCCTCCCTCCGTCCCTGAGCGGCTGAGGCGAGGCCCATCCTAGAGCCTGCACCCAGCACGGCTGCCCGGCAGCAGGTGCGCGGCCCGCGCTGCACGAGGGAACCAGCGGGCCACAGTTAACACTGTCCCTTCGTCCTGCCCGGGGCCCAACTGTATGGCCACCAACCCCACGCTTCTCAGAGTCTCCCGACAACAGTCCGGGGCCCTTAGAGATGAAAGCTCTAAGACTCAGCAGCCCGACGGGGAAGGAGAGAAGGCTGAGAAGGCCGGCCTGGCTCTGGAGGCCCGGCAGGGGAGGGGACGTCAGGGCCTGAAACCCAAGCGGCCAGACCTGGAAGAAATGGGCAGAGGAGCTACTGGCCCAGCGTCCTGCTTCTAGTGGGCTAGATGGTTGGGGGGCAGAGCCTGGCAAGCAGCTCCGGGTGGGGGGGGGGTCCCTGGAGAGAAGAGAGCCAAGAGGAGAGCTAGGGCTTGGGGGGCGGGGGAGCTGTGGCTCTGGAAGCATCGCAGGTGGGAGATGGAGGATGCACAGGGGAAACAGAGGCCAAAGCCTCCCTGAAGGGCCTCGGGGGTGAAGTTGGGGCTGGCGGGCAGCAGAGGCTGAACCCCGCACGCCAGGGACACTGCATGGGTGGCAGGGGGCTCCAGGCTCCCCTTGCTGCTGCCAGGGCAGGCGCTGTGATGGCGGCCTGATGTGGGGGCCTCGGCCTTCACCTGACCGGGCGTCTGCTTGTGTGCTGAGCGTGGGCGATGGGGGGAGCGTGGCCCTCAGGAGGTCACTGTCCCAGGAGGGGATGTGGATGTGATGGCTGAGGCCTTTCGCACCTGCAGAATGGGGAGGAGGGTGTCTACACCACAAGGGCCCGCGTGTGCACGTGTGTGTGTACTTGTGTGTTGGGGTGTTTCCACGGTAGTCATCAGCTGATACGTATCAAGCACTCACAGGGTGCGGGCCTCACTTGGACGGCCCCTTGGGAGGGAGACGCTACCTTCCCCGCGTTGTAGGGGCACTGAGGCACAGGGACTGGGCAGGGTGGTGGCCGGTTTCCAGCATCCCGGCCTCCTGGCGTTCACCCCCTCGTGGGTGTCGTCGCCTCCCACCGCAGCAGGGCTGGCGTGTCTGCCCCGGGGCCTGTGGGGAGGTGAGGCCCTGCCACTTCGGGGATTAGGGTGTAGACAGCTGTGGCTTCATCTCGTGGGCCGCTTGCTCACGTGGGGAGGCCGCGAGTGGCTCTGGGAGGGGCTCTCTGGCCCCAGCCCGCAGCGTGCAGGCCCAGGAGAGGCTGAGTGTTGGGGTCTCCAAACTTCTGAGCCTGGGAGGCCCCGCGGTGGGGACCCCGCTCCCGAGGCCGCTGCAGCAGGAAGGCCGGAGCCAGGGCGGCTCGGTCAAGGGCAGGCCCCGGACATGAGCGTGTGGCCAGGCTACCCGGGGCGGGACACAGGCCGTGGGGACGGCAACCCCTAGAAGTCACCGCTGAGCAGGGACGGGGAGGGGGGCTGAGCTCCTTCTGCTCAGAGCTTCGGACCCTCGATGCCCGGCACCTGCCCGGGGCGCTGCGCCCAAGGCCGCGGGTCACCAGCAGGAGCGGGGCCTCGGTGCAGGTGGCCCTGGGCCAGGCTGGCTTCGGGACCCAGCCAGCCCCGGATCGTCACCCCGAGCCTGGAGGGCAGCGGCCGGGGCTGGGGGCGCCGCTGGGGACAGGAGCCCCACGAGGAGCTCAGGCCAGCAGGCGCCCCAGCCCGAGGCTTCCTGGGCGGTTGGTGGGAGCTGCTCGCCCTTGGCTGCTCCCGGCCCGAGGGGCCCCGCGGGGACACCGCAGGCCCGGGCCGGTCCGGTCACCCGAGGGCAGTGTGTCCTGTGGGCGGCCCGCCCCGGAGCCAGGAGACCCGCGCCCACGGAGCCCCCGCCGCCTCCTCGCGCCCGGGCGCTCTGTGCCGCTGGCACCCTCCCCACCCCCACCCTGCTCCCGGGGAGCCCCGTGCCGCCGGGACCCCGTCCCCACCCCCAACCCGTGCTCCAGGAGCGCCCCGTGCCGCCGGCACCCCCTCCCCACTCTTGGGAAGCCCCGTGCCGCCGGCACCCCTCACCCCACCCCCTGCTCCTGGGGCGCTCTGTGCTGCCACCCTCCCCACCGCTCCACTCCTGGGAAGCCCCGTGCCGCTGGCACCCCCCCACCCCACTCCTGGGCAGCCCCTCTCCACCCCCCTGCTCCCGGGGCGCCCCGCGCCGCTGGCCCCCCCAGGGCTCCCTGCAGCTCCCTGCCCGCCTGCCCTGCTCACTGTGACCCCACTTCTTCTCTATCCCTCTGGGCCCCGCTCCCGTCTCTCCAGGTCGCAGAGGCCTGCGTCCCTGTCCAGGCCCCGGGTGGGGTGGGGGGTGGGGGTGGGGGTGGAGTGGGGGTGGGTGTGGGGAAGTTTCTCAGGGGCTCCGCTGCCAGAGTCTGCGCTCCCCAGCAGCCCCGCCGGGGGAGGACCATCGAGGGCCACCTGGAGTCGGGGTCCCCAGGGCTCACCCCGGGCCGGGCTAGCGGCATTCCCGCCTCCCCTCTGCGGTGGCCTGGGGGGGGGGTCCTCCACTGTCCCTCTGCCAGAAGAGGCACTGGGTCCCGCTGCTCTTCCGCTCAACACCCCCAAAGCCCCCATCAAGTAAAGCTGGGAGGTGGCCGCCACCCCAAGTTCACTGGAGGCTTCCCCGCCCTGCCCCCTGCTCGGTGCATGCTCGCCCCTGGCATCCCCGCTGCTCCTTGGCCTCCAAGCCCGTTGCCACCTCTGCATGGAGGGGGGGATGATGCGGCTCCTCTGTCCGCTCCTCTAGGTCCCCGCTGACTGTGACCTGGTCCTTCCTCTGCCGCACAGGGTAGCGTCTGACCCCCGCCCCTGACCCGTGACTTGGCTCTCATGGTCCTCACCAGTGCTGCGGCCAATGGCCTGTCCCCTGCCCTGGAAAGTGAGCGCCTGCAGGACGGCTCCCCAATGGCTCGGCAGTGCCCGGTGGAGGAGCGGCCTTGACAAGGCCTTGAGTGTAAGTCCGGGAGGCAGCACAGTAAGGGGCCAAAGTTCTGGGGGTGAGACAGGACAGGACTTGGGAAGCTGTGTCCCGGGGATTCTATTTGCAGGTTTAGGGCTAGTGTCCCTGACTCAGTGGGCCAAGGCTGCAAGCAACTGAGGGAGCTCAATTTTTTTTTCCCCATCTACAACAATCTGGCTTCTGTCCTAAAGTTCCTAATTGTTCAGTGAGTTTCACACAAAAGGGTCCCTGGAGCGGACTGTCACTGCCCGTGGGCGCCCACCTCCAAGGCCCTCCCCAACACCGGGCTCTCGGTCCCTGCACTTCTGAGACCCACCCTGTGCATCTGACCAATACGAGGGCGCGGCTGCTGGAGCAGAGAAGGCTTCGAGGCTGCATCACGAGAGGAGGAGGAAAAGCGAGCTTTCTCGGAGGTTATTCTGTGCTTAACACAATGCTCCCCCCATGGTACGGGGAATGCCTGGAGGAAATGCGTCTCCTGACGTGGGACAGTGACAGTTTCACGCCGCACAAGACATTGTCCCGAAATTCCAAGACTAGGAAACATGTTGTGTGAGCTTCTAGCAGAAGGAATGGCACATCCTCCCGGGGGCAGATTGAATTAAAATCCCAATGCACCAGTGTACGAAGAGAAGGAACCGAATAATACTGTCCACGGGGATTATGACCTTTATGCTCCCTAACAAATTACAGAGGCATGAAAATCGGCTTCCTTCCCTGGCAGTGCCACTCTGCTTCCTATAATTAACCTTTTATGTGACAGACGACTTTTGGCCTAACACGTCCCTATTTACCACTCCGTAACTGACACAGATAACTCGCTTTCAAATCTGGAATATGTATGGGCTCCGGGCTTCTTAACAGTGAGTCGCAGCCATACACGGTTCTCAAGTGTGCAAAATTTAGAGCTTGCTGACATAACAAGACTTTGTTTTTCTAGGTTTATAGTAAAGTGCAGGAGATTGAAATGGGCAGCCTTTATTAAGTAACACACAAGTCATCTGTTTGTTGTTGTTAGGAGACCACAAAATAAGATGGATTCTCTTTCCTTTTTTTTTAAAACAGGCTTTCCAAATTAAAAAGCATACCATTTTATAAAACATTTCACAGGACATATAATTGTGGGAAAAAAAATTTCAGGTGATTTTCAAGCTCCCAAGTGAATTCATGTACTGACTAGGCACGTTGGTGAGTTGACGATTCGTAGGCCGTCCAGAATTCGAAGGAAAGCCCCTGAAAGAGAGGAAAATGAAATATATTTGTATACATCAAGAAACTAATAATTATTTATGCTCTGTTGGGGATGGCAGGACGTAGGCAGAGGAAGGAGGCAAGCAGAAACTTGAAATAAGGATATTTATGGAAAACAAGGCAAAATAGAATTATAGAAACTTAAGAACATAAAATATTTGTGTTCAGCGAGGCAGATGAACGGTTGATCAGCATGAGGAGGATCAAGACACTTTCCATTGCATTTATGGGTCTGATTTCGGAATGGCAATGTTTTGTTTTACACAGAGCCTCTAATATCAAAATGTGAAATGGGTTAGTCCTTCCCTTCCTGTCACCTGAGATGAGACTCAACTTTCAGATATATTTACAAGTTTTTATTAACTGACACCAAAGAGTGTATTTTGATGTGCTACCCAGAATACAACTGTTATTACCAAGTGGTAATCAAGAGGGGAAAAAAGCCAACACAACCACAACAGAAGGAATGGCCAGGGCCAGGGGGCCAGGTGGGCCACTGGCCCAGGCTTCGGAGTGCGAGGATCGAGCCGCACAAACAATTTAAAGGCTAATTCTGCAAAAGGTAGACGTGAATGTAGCAAATCTACTAATGGGGGTATTGTCTGGTTAATCGACGCGGATGACATGAACAGTGTGCTGGGCTCGTTCTGGACCTTGGGGCCACCTACGGGCAGTTCCAAGTCAGGTGTTTGCCAATCGAGCGCCTGCAGCCCGTGCTCCCAGAGTGAGCAGAGGAAAGGGTTCTTTTGGCAAAAGAGAGGGAAGGTCCTGAGGAACCGGCAGGAGCTGGGACACAAGAGCACAGCAAAAGAGGATGAGGACCCCGTAAAGTCACACCACGGGCGCCTCGGAGCCGATGCGTGCAGGCTCAGGAGCGGAGGAAGCCCCCTCACCCCCGACAGTCTCAGGAAGGGCCCCGGGACCACCTCTGTCAGCTGTCCCTGTCCCCTCAGATGTCCCAGGAGCTGCTCCCACTGGGCCCGGCGCCCCCGGCTGCCCCCGCATCCACACGGGGATCCGACCCACCCTGTGCCACCCACCTCCCTCTGGGTGCTTTGACCCTTCCAAGCCCACTTGGGAGAGTTTTCGGTGTGGCACAGGTGCTAAGAGCTGACGGTACTGAACGCATGCAGCATGCAGAGTTCAAGTTTCCTTCAGAAGAGCATATTAAGTGATCCCAATACCTCTATGGGGAACAATACAGTAATATTCATAAAAAATGGAAAGGCTCAATGAACCTGCTTCCGAAATTCATTCCTATGACCCAAACCAACGAGTGCCGTCACACAGGCGTAGGGCTATGCTTTCTAGCACTCTTTAATGAGTGTAAAATACTGGAGTGAACTACACATCTGTCAATACTTGTTTAAATTGTAAATCATGTAACTACTATTCAGCCAATGAAAAGAAAACGGTAGCTTTATAGTTTAACGTGATAGAAAATGAATTCCAAGATATACTTGAGGGGGCGCCTGGGTGGCTCAGTCGGTTAAGCATCTGCCTATGGCTCAGATCATGATCCCAGGGTCCCGGGATCGAGCCAAGATATACTTGAAAAAGAAATGGGGCAGGAGTAGAAAACAGTACAGTTTTGTATGTAAAAAAAAATTAGAAAAGAAACACATGCTTTGCATCTGCACAGATGATCTCTGGCAAAATACACACACACAAACCCAACGCAAACAGCTGCCCTACGGATTTGGCACAGGGGTGGGAATGAAGACCGACTTTTCACTGTATACTCTGCTGCAGTTTTGGATTTTGTACCGAGCACGTGCACTACCTATTTCAAAAAGGACATATTTTGGCTTTCCAGCTTCACATTTCTTCCCAAGGAAAAAGCCAGTGGTTGCAGAAGTAACTGTCTCCTTTCCACTGAGAAACCAAACTAATAGTGCAAAGTGCCCCATGCTGGGATTTTACAAGTTACAGGTCGTCCCCTGCTCCTTCACCCACTGCCTCCCTCATTGGTCGCACACGCAACACCTCTCAGCTGCTGCTGCGGGCCAGGCTCGATGCTGGCGTCTGGATGCACAAGTCAAGTAAGACATGGTTCCGTGTTTAGAGAACCTCGTCTTGCAGTTGGTGAGAAAGGCACCTCAACAAGGAGGGGGGGCATCTAGCTCGGGGAAGGTCCCTCCAGCCCCGCTCACTTCCAAGGCATCTGCTCATTTATTCTGTTTCTGCATTTTCAGGCCTGTCAGGTTTGAGGAACTGGTGTTAGGCAGCAGACACGGAGGTGTGAGTAAGACCCAGATCCTGCCGGGAGTGGGGTCAAATGAGATCTTTATGTCTCTCTCTCTCCATCCGAATGACACCATTTAAGAACCAGTCAAACTCTCTCCAACTTCACCTCTAACTCCACCTGGTCAGGCCAAGGATGCCCTGATCCACTTTCCTGTACTATGGAGACCGTGAGCCACCTGCTTCATTTATTCCCTCGCGTGTTCGACTGCTTGTTCATGGACCCCTTCCCGGGTGTCAGACGTGGGACACACGCTAAAGAGGTCTATAGGGTGTGGGTGGAAAGCCCGATGAAGCCCGTTTCTGCAGAATTCAGGCAGCTGCAAGGGTTCTTGGCAGGGACTCACTACCCAGGCCTGATGTGGACACAGTCCCCGACAAAGGGGATGGGCTTCCAGGACAAGGGGAAGCTTCAGAGTTCAGCTCGAGGTTGGACAGATCATAACGCCTAGCTGTGCCATGAGCTGGGTGAGAGGGGTAGGGAAGCATGATTTCAGGCAGGGGACGACACACACACGAAAGCACAGAGAGGGATGCTCAGTGGCAAGGCTGGAGGGGCCTGGAGGTGGGACCAAGGCCACTCGGGGGCTTTGTGTGCAGAGCCAAGGAGCCCCAGCCCCACCCCGAAAGCCACGTGGGCCCATCACTGAAACTGAATCCCGTTGAGACTCAGCTTCAATCGGATGGGATTTTCCATTAGACACAAGGAAGATGCAATTTACATTTGAAAACGTTCTACAGCCTTTCTGAAAGATGGAAACAGAATCGAGGCAAAGTAGACTTTGTTATTTTAAATATAATGATAGGCTTTTTTCCTTTCTATCTGTACAAGACACTGAGTATCAATGTAAATAGTAGATATTTGCATAGAAAATAACAAACTTTATTATTAATATTCATTACCCAAACCCTATAAAGTGGCTGATATTTTGGTTAATTAGACTTTTGATTACATTTTTTTCTCCAAATTATTAGTTTTAGACTCTGGGATTCATTTCTCTGTACACAGTGACCAGAGGCACTGTCTAATTTTGAGTTAAACCAATGGAGCCAGACCAGCTGAACTGCAATCCTATTAACAGGAGTGGGGGCTTTGTTTTTGTTGGTTTTTTTGGTCTCTGCTAACTATTCCTAACCATCCCTGACACTGTGTGTTAGGAATCCTATTGATCCACTGACAATGTCACTCTCTCATATTCATTGACTTGCTGAACACTTACTCTGCTGAGAGGATAAAAGGTTAGGGCCCTAGTTTTTAAGACACTCTGTGTCTGGATAGCAGATCAATAGCCAGTGCAAACAGAGGTTTGTACAAAGTTCTTGTCAGAGCGGAGACCGACAAGGCACTTTCTCTGCCTAAGGGGATGGAGAAGGGCAAGCCAAGAGGTGAGGAGGATGTTAGAGTTGGAAATAGGGTCACTGTGTTTGAGCTTCTTTGCAGGATCTGTGAGACCCATCATTCTGTGCCCCGTGCCTCCCAGACGGCATCATCTGTTGCTATCTCTGATTACCTTAGTACAACCGATGTCTCCTAGATGATCCTACTTTCTTATAATTCCATGTTATCTACATAAAGCAACAAATAAGAGCGAGTACCTACATTAGTACTGGACGTGTTTCTACTCCTCCTACAGCAATCCTGAGGTAGCTAGCATTACCGTGCCATTTGGGGTGGGGAAAACTGCCATCTTGACCTCAGTTCATAGAGGCTGAATTACTTAACCAAGGTTATAAAGCTGGTAAATGACAGAGCTGGGATGCGAATGCTTCCTGGAATGCCTTCCCCTAGATGGTTATCTCCCTCTGGTGCTCATGCTCCTGCTGGCACTTGTCCCACCTCCAGCCACCCGCTGGCAGACAGGTCTGTCTTCCACGTGCCTGCACCTGTCCTACCAACTCCTTCCCTGCCCATCTCCCTGGTAGGCTGTTGTGTCTTCAAGGACAGGACTCTGTCATCAGCATTGTATTTTCAGTGTCTGCGGCACAGCAGATGTTACATCAATGTATCTGAATGGATACTGGTACTGATTCAACCCAGAATATCTTGGATAGAAGACGATTCAGAACCTAAATACAGTCAAAGAATCTCTCCAGGAAGGAATCTGGACCTGGGGAGGAACAGACAGAGGAGGGAATACTTCGCAATCGCAATGTGTTGATAATGCTGTGTTGCAGGAGTTACTTTCAGGGAGACCGGTAACATGAAGATTAGCCCCTGCTCATAAAGAGCCTTTGACCCTAAGAGGGAGTCAGTGCTAGTCCAGACCACGGCTAACGACGACTCTGGATTAAAGTGGATGGTTCAAAATTGGCTCTACTGGTTGCAGGGTGTGTGAGTTTTTTACATAAAGTGATCTCACGTTTTGAGGCTTAAGTGTCTTCCTTTGTAAAGTAGAGACGACACTTACCTTCTTGTAGTTCTGAGGAATCAGTGAAATCATTTATTGAGAGTGATGAGCTCATGCTTGGTCATAATGGCAACTTGTAACAACCTAAGTCATATGACATCCATACTAAAACGAGTAAGTATAAAGTAAGCATGTGGCTTCAGAGAGGGCAGACGTCTCATGGCCTGGTGTAACTGGTGAGGACGCCATGGAAGAGCGGGCACTGGGCCAAGCCCTACGGCGGGCAAGATTTCTGAGGGTGAAGGAACAGGGGCCAGCACGTGTAATTTGTCAGTCTACTGCTTCCAATCCATCCTGAATTACTGCCGTGTAAGGAAGGCCCACACTTAAATAGCACCCCCGGGGCCTCCTTTGTGTCTAGCACAGGACTCATGCTCAGTACATGTTGTAAAAGAAGCGAATCCCAAGGGGGTAGACAAAGGTTAGGGGAAAGATCTGGGAACTGCGTAATGTGCTCTGAGGGGCCGGAGAAGATGGCTCGTCCACAGCAGAGTCTTCTTGTTGAAATGGGAAGAAATAAGGCTTGGCAGGCTATGTGCCAAAAATGGGAAGCCCCTGGAAGCCAAGCAGGAGGATTCTTGTCTAATAGTATTCCTGGTGGTTCCTGAACTTTCTGGCTCACAATCCCTTTTTATAGTCCAATGGAGCTATGGATTCTTTAAAAAATGAAAATAAACATGGGGCATCTGGGTGGCTAAGTTGGTTAAACACCTGCCTTCAGCTCAGGTCATGATCCCAGGGTCCCAGGACTGAGCCCTGCATTGGGCTCCCTGCTTAGCGGAGAACCTGATTATCCCTCTCCTGCCCTCTCCCTCTGCTTGTACATGCTCTCTTGCTTTCTCCCTCTCAAATAAGTAAGTAAAATTTTTTTTTTAATAAACATAACATAGAACAATATTTCCTATGAATGGGCTCTGAAGACCATCTGAGGGTTTAACCTCTAGGGACCTATCTATAACCTCTTACTTAAGAAACCTAAATTATTATTCAATATGCTACTACTCCCCTCCAAAACTACTGAATAGGGATGGAAGTAGTGAAAACTTTCAATGTAATACAACATATTGAAAAAAATGCATGATGTGTCACATTCTCTTTCTGTGCATGGAAAGCCCCCGAGCCTCACCAAAAAAACTCAAAACCAAAAATCTTATTTTGGGCCATGAGAAAAGAAGGGAACCATTTTCTTCTTAACAGTAAGTTAATTATTTCAGGTTAATTTTGGCTATTGGAGGGGAAAACAGCTCAGGTACCCCCCCATACATATTAAATATGGATATTCATCTTGACAATTAAACTTCACATTACTGTTTCACTTTCCAGGTTGCAAAACACTCACAATCTTAGCTCACTCAATTCGCAGTAACAACTACATGAGCTAATAAGCATCACTCTCCCTGTGGTGATGGCCAAAGGCACACAGTCAGGGGCAGAGCTCAGATACAAATACTTTCAAAAAAGCAAGACTCTCTGGAATGTCAGGGCCTAACTAGTGTTTCTGATAGTTTAGAAAAACAAAAAACCGAAAAACAACAACAAGGATACCTTGAGACCAGACTAATGATACATTTCCTTCACATATTCCTAAATTAAAAAAAAAAAAAAAAACTTACGAAAATAATTTTATAAGACACACGTTAGAGTACTTGTCTTACAGAAGTAATAATTTGGTTTGCCAAATGCAGAAAGGACAGCAAAGCACACGCACAAAACCAGGCTCTCACAAGCCTAAGATAATTATTGTCAGAAATCTGCAGCATACCACTGCAGTTTTTCACCTATAAATATAGAGACAGTACACAGAGTCAGTTTTCAAGAAACTGGAGTCATATTATGCATTAGGCTGGGTAAACTGCTTTTGCTCCTTAATAGTTTGGACATTTTCCCCCGTTATTGACGAGGCTTCTATCTGGGTTGCAGAAAGGAATCCTGAGTATTAAGTGCGGTGGTGACCTGCACCTGTGCCCTCCGCAGGGTCGCTGCTGGTGCTGCTAATCGGAACCAGCGTGGGATATCCGCCATGTGACTTTAGATAAGCATGAAATTGTCTTCATCTCCCGTAACACATCACAGTAATTGGAACAAAAGGCGCTCACCTCTGCTTGCTCCTCGGGCACAACCTGTGTCTCTGACTTCCCACGATGGCTGACATTTCCTAACAAAAGAAAAGACCTTTTTACTCAAAGAGAAGGAAATCTCTTAAGACACAAAAATTACACATTTTACATAATCTACAATTAAAAAAAAAAACCTTAAGCCAAATGATTAAAGAATAACTTTATTAAATATTTGTCAGTTTTAAGAAGTGCCCTCAATTACTAACCACAGAATGTATTACAAACGACTAGTTATGAGGTTTTACATTTGTTTAATAGGGAAGAATCGGCCCCAATTAAACTGACTGAACTAAGGCTTTTTAGATTACTAAAACAAATTAAACTTTTTAAAATGAGAATTTAGGTGATCTTAAAACCTCTCTAAAATGGATAATGAAACTTGCCAAGTTGTAATCTCCCTGGTTTTATTAGTTATATTAAGATAAATTAAGTGAGATTAAAATCTTATTTGATTTATTTACCTTTGACAATGAAGACCGTTTAAGGGTTACACATCCTCAGCCTTGGCGAGTGCGACCTCAAATAGTCAAGTCAGAATGTCTTTAAAAGCTTTGTGCTTAGTGCTTCCAGCATGGAGCGAGGTGTTCATTAAGGTACCAAAATTCTCATAAAAAATCCAAAGTTGCACTAGTGAAAAAACGCTCAACAAGATGAAAACTGATCACATCTTTTTCAGAAAATCAGTAATTATTTTAAAACCAGTTTTTAAACAAGATTTGGTTTTGCGTCGTTTTAACGTGCTACTCACGCAGCGTGACACCATGTGGACTCTTTAAACAGCATTTAAATCTACGGTGAGTAGAGAATGGTACATTTAATTTTATACCATCTTTTAAGTCAGTTGTACAATGTTTAGTGTGACCCTTTTATGACAAGCGTTGTTAAATGAACTCTTTCCCTGTTTACAACTATTTATGAAGGCCTTTTTAAATAAGAGAAACATGAAATTGTTAGCTCACACACACGGAATTTCTTTCAAAAGTTTATTTAGTATCAAGCAAGAGAAGACTTTGCTCAACACTACAGAACATTTCAAGACTTGAGTTACAAAAGAATACCACATTATTTGCACTTGTAATTGGCTTCCCTTTTTACGCATGTTGGCAAGAGAAAAAAACTAGCATATGGCTGAAAGATAAAATAACTAAATTGCTATGGAAACCTTTAAAATGAAAGGTGAGGCTTATGTTAAAAGGATGGATTAACATATTTAGTAAACCTAGTTTTTTGTTTAACACTAGTTAATCAAAGTTATTTTTTTTTCCTTTTGATGACCTATTTTTTCATATACAGACTGGAAATAACAAAATTTTACATGTCTTTTTTTTTTTTTTTTTCTGCCCAGGTTGATGTTTCCACAAAGTAGTTTTAAAGTTCCATCCATTCAGATTTTAAGCATTTTGATTTATTTAAAAAGGGATTGTTCATAGAAAAACATTACTTTGAACAGTACACAGGACTGGTGGAGACTGGCTATTTCACAACACCAGACAGTACAATCAGTATCTGCCGTAGGGCTGGTCTCTGTAGACGCCCTTCGCGGTCCTCGCTGCAGGTGCCTTGTGTCTCGAGTTAGCCCAGTCCTCTTGCCCTAAAATCAGGAAGATGAATCACAATTAGATCATTGCCATGGATCCCACTGGCTTCATTTTTCAGAATCTAAGTTAACCCTGAACCAGGGTTATATTGAAGATATACATCCCTGATGTACTGGGGTGGGGGGAAACCAAGGGTATTTACTTAGAGAACAATTACAAACGTGATGGAAAATGGTCATCCCACTAACAAAACCTATCACTATGAGGAAAAAATGACTTTTGTATCTTAGATGGCAACCGACTTGGCAAGAACTTTCCTTCTGGTCACTGGTTTAACAAAAAAGCTCACAAGCTCAAACAGCAAACTGAACTGCCTTTTGCTAAACGGTAAGACATTTATGAATGGGAAAAGGGATCACTCAGATTTTTTTTAACAGCAAAAACAGAGAAAACACAGATAAAGGATTTGTGCAGGCAAAAGGAGACATGGGGATGGGCAGAGTGGAGGAGAATCCTGGTCACCACGTCTCCCAGGTCCTTCCACAGCCAAAGTGAAGAATGGAAGTCATGGTCAGGGGAAATGTGGCCTCAACAATACTTCCTGAATACCACATAAACATAATGACAGGATGTCAAGTTTCACTATCATCATACTAAATCCGTACCGGACAAGCGTACGAACAGCAGAAGGCACCCTGTCATCTAGATCTCCTGAAATTCAACACCTGTTCCATCTCAGCACTTTCAATGAGCCATCCAAAGTCTGACAACAAAGAGTTAACATCTCTGCTGCAACATACAGCAATTTAAAAGCCCGGTGTCCACCGAGACCAATTTAAAAAGGCTGTGAAGGAAAAATACTTAAAATGACCTGGTCTTTTGATACAAACATGCAATCAACGTCATCCCCTCAAGCTAACTTGCATCCATTTAAGTAGACAGCATTCAACAAACCAGAGTAGTTCTCTTAAGTGTTTGTTACAAATAACAACAATAACAACAACAAAAATATCCAAGGTGAGGTCATCACGGCTTGGGGCAGGTGATATAACAAAATGCACTTCAAAAGGAACACCGGAAAATGGTTTTTCAGTTATGTTCAGAGAAATGTCAGAACATCCATTAACCAGAATCCTGATTCACTTGCACTGGGTACTAGGCATTTATCAGAGCTTTGCAACTGATTGAAGCTTCCTGTTCTCTGATCTCTTTGCCCTCCGGCAAAGGAGCTTCTTAGTATCATGTTGCTGCTGCCAATTCTTTTAATTAAACCTGTCCTCCTTCTGCATATTGAGACTTTGGACATGGATTCCCCAGCATCTCTACCAGCTCCCACTGAAGTAAGCGGGGGCTTAGCTGTCTCCCCGGAAGCCGGAGAGCGCCTTACATCCCTTTCCTGGCTCAGTGCTTCTGTAACCTTTATGGAATGACTCCCACTGTAACGCTTTTGGAGGGTTTGGGATTGGAGATGAATTAAAATACGAAGATGGGGGTGGGCCAGTCCTTTGAGAGCTGCAGTCTCGACAGCTTCATTTCCCTCCACTGTCAAGAGGCAAAGACACTTCAAAAAGATCCGAGCTATCAAGTGTCTGCAGGCTGGCAAACGACTCTATAAATGAGAAAATCAGCACACGGCAATCAACCCAAACAGAGAATCTAAGTTGAGGATGTGAATCTAGGCAATCTTCTAAGAGTTTTTAGTCCTCTTTAAATATTAAATTTAAATCTTAGAGGAGTTTCCGAAAATAGCAAGATATGCACAGATGAGCCGGAAGGAGGCTGGTGTTAGAGTCAGAAGGTCTCCCCAGTTAGGATCCCGAAGGCGTTTCTACGACCACTAACCCGCTCCATTCCTGGCTCACGTCGCTCGGCCTAGTTACTCACCGTAGGAATCGTAGGCCTCCTCGCTGAGTCCATGTCCGTAATCATAGTAATCAGCACCACTGCAGTGAACAAAACACACACACACACACACACACACAAAAGATGAAAACAGGCCACAATATCATGACTGTGAGTTTAAATCCTATTCAGT
The DNA here is from genome assembly GCF_048164855.1 of Canis lupus baileyi. Classification (NCBI taxonomy): domain Eukaryota; kingdom Metazoa; phylum Chordata; class Mammalia; order Carnivora; family Canidae; genus Canis; species Canis lupus. The sequence continues at coordinate 33,489,557 of NC_132851.1, read as the reverse complement.
GAAGTATCCTAAAACTTAGAAGAGACAGCTACCCCAGGGCAGGGCTACACACTGGAGGAAGGAACTCCCGCTGATGGCTGAGATCCGCCCCAGAAACCTCAGACCTTAGGAATCACCAAAGGTTTCCCACCCGAATACCTAATAAATGCGTCTGACACGTTAGCCACAGCAACTGGCCGGTGAGCACAGAGTGAGTGTCCCCTGTGCGTGACGGATCCGAGGCCTGCGTGTCGTGCAAGGGCAGGGTCTGCACAGACGGTGGGTGTGCGGTGGACAGCCTCACGCCCGGGGCCCGGCACCCTGGGAGGGGAGAGGAGGGAGAACCACGGGTCTGCCCGACGGAAGGGAGGCCAGGGCTCCCTTCCTCCTTAGCTCCTGCGGGCCCTGCCTCCCAGAAAACCCGCTGCGGTGTGACCTGCGGGCGTTGGGCCCTTTACACCAGGGACTGAGATCTGCTGTTCCGTTTGGCCGGCACCACGGCATTAGCGTCAGGAGGTCAGGGCGATGCCAGAGTCGTGGCCGGACAGCAGGGAGGCTCCCGGCCTCGCCGCGTCTGAGGATGGAGGCTGAGCATCTTTTCAGAGCACAGGCACAGCTACGTCCTTGTGTCCAGCATCCTTGAGATACTGGGGGGGCTGGAGGGAGCCTGTTACCACGGCCATGCTGCGGGGGATGTGACAACAGGCCACACACACACAGTGTATGTGAACCACCCGTGATTTTTTGTAGGAACAAACCTAGGGAAAATCTAGATTACTAAACCATGGCAGGCATAATTAGTTTATGATGCTATTTTGAGTAGCCAAGGAAGAGCTTCCACTCACCCTCTCAGGCTTTCCGCTTTCCCACTCTGCTTAATTTTGTAGGGAAACAATCATCCTGAATGTGTTATCTTGGATTGTCATGGAAATAAACATTCTCATTATTCCAACCTCATGCAATCAAGTAAGAAGTTCTAATCAAAATGGAAAATGATCCAGCTCGCTGCTTAACACCTTAGGAAGTTGCAAGATGAATAACAAAATCCACGGCGTGAGTGGTGCTGTGTGCCAGCTGCCGAGATCCCACGGAGTCCTCCCAGCAGCCCCTGGGGTGAGTGGAACTGTCATACCCATTTTAGAGACAAGGATGCTGCTGCAGATCGGAAAGCCAGGACGCCAGCCTATACCCTCACAGAGAACACACAGGTGTCACCCTTGTTGGTCAAACACGCCTGGCTTTCCTGCCGCGCTTCCTTCGTCAGGTGAGCGGTACCAGAGACTCCTGGCCTCTGCTGACTGTGGCACAGCACGGAGATCCTAGGAGGAAGCGGTAAGCAAGGGGGGCAGGTTCCTTTTTGCCTCAAGCATGTGCGGGTGACTCTTCACATCTGCTCCTCCTCCTGCCAGAAATGTTCTTCTTTCCTCTCCTTCCAAGCTCCCCGCTACTCAGTCTGTAGCCAAAATGCTTCCCAGTTTCCCAGAGTTAGGCTGGCTCCCGGGGCGGCACACCTTGCTTGCTTCTCGCCCTCCTCTGGCTGCCAGGCCCTCATTCTACGTGCACTGAGTGAGTCCACGGAGGAGTCGCATCACGCTGGCTTCCTGGAGAATGTGATGCTCCAGCAGTTCTGAGCAACCAACCAGGGGGGTGAAGCTGAGGTAGAGGTGCAGAGAAGGGGCAGGGGGGTGGCGGCAAGGGCCTTCCAGGCTGAGGGTACAGCACACAGGAGGCACAGATGCACCAGACAGCCTGAACAATTTGAGTGTCTACAGGCACTTCCATCACACAGAGTTAATAAGCACTGATAAAACGCTGAGGCTAGAATATTCCTCGGTACAAAATGCTTCCTCCATGTGCAAAATATAGGTCAGATCTTGTTATCCTGGTTTAATCACATCCTCACTAGTTAATTAAACATCGTGTAACATACTGGTTACGATGGGAGCTCTCTGGCACGGAGATAGAACATAAGCTCTCTGGAATGTGCCATTAAGCTCCTTGGCTTTTTAAATGTTGCCCAGGAAGAGAAGAGCCACTTCTACAAGCTGACCTAGTATATACCACGTGGAAACGTGCGATTTTCCTAAGGAGGCACCTGTAGCTACGGGGTTTTATAAAAAGGTCTCCAGGTTGAGAGCTGATGCTCCTCGGGAACGTGGCAGAGGGGCAGGGAGTATGAGAGGCAGGGCACTCTGCTCAGTGAGACCCTGCATATCTGCCTGAATGGTCACCCTTAATATCTCCCTCAAACTGCCCTCCGTGGGGATGAAACGGTTGAGGCTCGGTGAGGCTGAGCCACCTGCCCAGAGTCACACAGCCCAGAAGGGACAGTGTCTACGCTCAAAGCTCAGGATGCCACCACCCCCAGGTGCTGAAGACCTGTGCTGGCAGCGGACCGCTCACTGCAGCGGGGCCACCATACACAGGCGGTTCCTGTTCACTCTGACCTGCCCCAATACTGTTCCAGAATGTCTTATGTGCCCCCTCTGGGGCTTACAGGATCCCTCCTCGTGCTCAGAAGTCTAAGGATCCACATGAACTCACTGCCGTGTGGTCATGGTCAATTAGCGCCGCCTTACTTTGCTATCTGCTCTCAAGCTCCCTCTCTCCCTTTCAATAGTCCTAATTCTCTCTCGAGGCAGCAAACATACCTGTGGTGAGAAGGAAACACGAGGGACGAGCTAAAGAGGATCACAGAAACACTCACATTAAAAAATTAAAATCAGCAAAAACAATCAATATAAGAAATAATATTGCTTTCCTACCTTCTAAGGCTTTATAGCTTTAAATGTGAGAACTGCCTTTCAAGTAGAACATTTTTTTCATCTTGAGGACAGAAATTCAGCAACTAACCTCTTGATGAAATGTCAGTGTCAAATACTGGTCAAGACACTGGAGTCTGAACCGGGCCCCCACCTGCCGGGCTCCCTGGGAGAATAATCCCACTCACTGTCTTTGTGCTCCGGCCGTCAAACCCTGGGCCTGCTCTAGATGCTGCTCAGACCTGGGCGCCTTTGACATTCTTGATGGCTCGTGCACAGCATTTGGCCACAAAGTAGTCAGAATGACTTCTCATTTTGTTGAAAATAAAGTGGCTAATGTTTCACAGAAACTCAGCACTAAATTAAATGACCCTCAGTCCCCTTTCCAAAGGTCAGAAGTTACAGCATAATGGCTCCTTAGACAAATAAAAACCCCGATGTTCTTGAGAATTTTATCTGTTCCACAAAGTGAGTTACGTCTTCATGGGCCTAAACGAATTTCCTTTACGGAGACAGGTCCCCACTGTGTAACTCAAAGCTGTAAATGGCAGGCACTGAAGTTAACCAACAGAGAGGTCAAACAATTGCTTTTTGACCCAACCAAGTCTTTATTAAACGGACTGAACAGTAATGCACATCAGTATAGACTGGGCATTTGTCAGTGAAGTGCCCTAAAACCGTTCAGCATAAAAAAATCGGAGGCGAAGAATGTTTCCAATGAGTGGGAGGGTAAGAGGTAACATAATTTGGTCCAGCAACGGTCTGGTGATAAGACAATCTCAGTTTTGACAAGTGAAAACTTTAAACTGACATTTGCTATCATTTCACCCAGTTTCTGATTATTTATTGCAAGACTGTCATCAAGCCAGGAAGCTGGGAGCAGCTGAGCCCCATTCTCATACCTGTCAGTTCCACTGAATTGCTTTGCCAGCGCCTCATCTCGTGCACCTCAAATGTCTATTAGCCAAAGATGTGTCCTATTTCCCAAGGATAAACTAAAAACCCAACATACGGCAAAAGGGAAAAGACACTAAAAATCTCTTCACTTGTGCATACAACACGTAACATTAATACAGGTAAGAAAACACAGTAGGCCAAAGAGGCCTCAACTCCATCAAAATGGACCCAGGGAAGCTGCTCCCCGAACAGAGCAAGAGGGGACTGCTCTTATTGGTACTATGGCCACACCTGCCGGGGCCTTTTCTTCCTCCACGCTCCACCCCATCTCAGTGGTGGAAGGAAGTGCAAGGATGCAGTCTAACTCCTGGCTTTCCTGAAGGTTCTTGGTTCCATCGACCAGGACCAAGAAATGGCCCTCTGCACGGAGAGACAACACAGGGAGTAAGGAGCAAACTGTAGCCCTAGGATCAAGTCAAGCACTAGTTAGACCTTCTACTCTCCATTGACAGGGGTCCAAGAGGAGGACAGAAATTCTGAGTCCCCAGCTAACCCTGTCCCCGTGGGATTGAGAAGGCAACCTGACATCTGCCTGTCCCCTGTCCTTTCAATTTCTTCAAGACTCTCCACCAATTTCTACTTTAAAGTCACTGACACCAATCTCATTAGCCCCCTTGTTTATTTATGTCAGCTCAGCAAGTTCTAGAATACTAGGACTCCTAACGTCTTGCCCACCCACTGCTGTCTACCCACATCTCCTACCCAACTCTGCAATCCTTTCACCATGCCCCCTAAAATTCATGGCCCGCCACTGGCAAAACCCGCCATATAGTCAGAGTTTCTAGTTTGCTCAGGGCAAAGAAGGTTGTGCAGTCATTCTTTTCACTGGCTATTCCCTTTGCCTGGAATGCTCTAGTCTCCAGATATCTGTGTGGCATCACCTTTCTCAAGTCTTTGCTCAGATGATGCCATCTCAACAAGGCCTACTCAAGATCACGACTGTAATCCCCCTGGCTCTGGTAACCCGCGTCCACAGTACTCTGCTTTATTTTTTTCTACAGCATGTTTCACTTTCCATTATACTATCTACTTAGTTATTATATTTACTGTTTTCTCTCAGTAGAATGAGAATGTATGCTCTACAGGGAGGGCACTCGAGGCTGTTGTATTCAACAACATACCTCAAGTTCCTTTAGAACAATGCCTAGTACAAGGTAGATGCTCAGTAAAATTTGTCAAATACATGGACTTAATTACAACAAAATTACTGAAAAATTATGTGGCAAGGCAATGCAAGAAAGACAAAGTATTTGCAGTGAATAAAGGGGAACGAGACATGGCTCCTCTCGCCTTAATTCTAAAGGTGTAAGATGGACTCAAAGGACTTAATATTTTTCGGGTGTTGGATAGACTTGAAAAGTACAATTAAGAGGAAGCACTAAGCCCAAGTGTGGTCCTATATTTAGGAAATACTTTTGAGCACTTACTATCTGAAAGACACCATTCTGAAAAATGGAGATAAAGAAATAAACAAGGTGTGTTCTCTACTCTCAAGAAGGTAACAAAGATGAACAGGTACACTTCCACAGAACAGGGTATAGGTGTGGATGAGCATGGATGTGCGTTCAAAATACCTTGGGATCAATCAGAGTCATTTTATTGGGAGGTGAGAGAAAGGCATGCAGGTAACACATGCTTGGCTGAGGGGCTGAACGAGGAGGGAGGAAGTGACATTGTGAGTGGGGGTCAGACTACAAAGTAGTTCATGAACTCTCAAAAAAGGGGGAATTACTCTACTGGTTCACCTGGTACACACAGGTCTCTGACAGTGTGCGCCCCTGTGTATTTTTTCTCATTGAAGCTCATGGCAAATTGTTGAAGTAGGTATTATTCTATCTCTTTTATATATAATAAAATCTGAAGCTCTGAAAGTTACCTAAACTATCCAAGGATGAACATGAACAAGTAAGGCCCAAAGCTGTAAGTCAGGTCTGTCTGCAGCCACAGCAGATCTTTGTACAATGGGAGCTGCCTCTTCCTCCTCTATGATGCCAAGGAGTTTGGAGTTAATCCGTGTGAATCCTTTGGGCAGCAAAGTTAGGATGGTCTGTTTATTCTTGCCCCTAATCCTTTCCTCATCTCGTGTTATGTTCACAGCTCTCTGGGCACTTGGTACGCCCTTCAATGTAAATGAACAACTTGTGTCTTCAACTTCTGATTTTTTTCTTTTACAAAATTCTCTCTCTTCCCCTTAATCTTCTTAGTTTTTCCATCCTGGTCACCCTACTTAGGTTACCTCTGAAGTTTTGGGTTCTGTCTTCCATCCCAATCTATCATACTTGCTGGCACTTTGTCCTTTGGTGATACTCAATGGCCTTCTTTAACATTTAATCCCCGGCTAACCTAACCGGTTTGGCCTTTGTGGCTTCCATGTCTTTTTACCCACATGAAAGTTTAATTACTTATTTTACAATCACCTTCTATTCTTTGAGCTCTGTTCTGTCCAAATGTTAGTTTTTCAGTTTGCTGAGTCCAGTTTTTTTTTTTTTTTAATGTTTAGTATATATTGGATATATTTCATTTTTTTGATTTGAGATTCTCAGTTTGCTTGTCTGGGGATGTTACCTCCTGTTTAAAATAGCTTTCATCTGGTGATTGTGAAAAAGGGACAGGATATATGATTGGGTGGGATATGCAGTCATTTGTCTCCTGTGTCTGGAGCCCCTGGTTGCCCTACAGGGTGGCACTGTCTAAGGTCTGGCTTTGCCCGGCTCCAGCTGTAATTTGGGAATAAATACCACTACCCTGCACCGCAGAGCACCCCTCATGGCAGGGCCAAATGAGCCTGGCTGCTCCAAGTGCAGCTCTCCAATCAATTCTCCTGGTGCCCCTTCTTCACAGTCATTGGACCTCCCCATCACTGCAACACATATCTCTTCCACGGACGGGGCTTTGTTTCGTTTTGCTATCCCATAGATCTCCATCCATTTGCTTTCCCTTCCTCAGGAATCTGTCACTTCCTGGGATTCTGAAAGGGGAGAGTGAGTGGAACAGGTAGGTGTTCTTAGTCCATCCTCTTGATTCAATCTTCCTCGCTCTTTTAAAGTCCTTTTTGGTTTATAATGCATTATAGATTATCCCTTAATCCTCAAAGCCCCTGTCTGAAGCAGACATGATATTTAGTTCTACAGGTGAGAAAAATGAGGTTAGAAGATGGGAACTGTGTGTCCTCTGTCGTGCTGACTCCTAGCATGCAGCAGCATCCCCAAATCAAAGAGCAGAGAAAGACTAATATCAACACTAAGACACAGCACTGTCCATGTCTCAATCAAGAGTCTGTAATAAGGGTATGTTCTTGCGATGGTTGTGACAATTTTCTCGGGTGGGAGGTGAATCTGGAATTCATCCCAGAATTCATCTTTAGTGATTCTCTTCCAAAGTTACATTAGTAATTTCTGTGCTGTTCAAACTTAACATAAAAGGCTTGGTGTTTTTCTGGATTATTTTGGCCCATTCCTTTGAGATAAAATTTTATCTATAATCCTTTTGATAAAAATTAATATTTTAGCAGACATCTAGTCTGGCCCACATTCATTACCTGGCAGGACGAACTACGGGACTGGGCACATGTGGCCCAGGTAACAGCTCCAGACCAGCTGCCCCCAGTCTAGCGCCTCCAAGGTACTCAGAGCCTGTCATCCTCATGTAACTATTAGGAATTTTTACAGATAAAGCAGAATAAATGAAAAGTAATACTCAAAATGAAATTCTGGGAGTACTCTTGTTTTCCCATTATCACAGATAACTGAAATATCTGAAATCCTTCAGGATAAGTGGCTAAAAAACCCTCCAATCTGCTCTCAATGAGGGCCCTACGTCTCAGTCCTTTCATAACATTTAATAATATTTCCCCAGGAAGGTGCTGAATAAATGTTTCTGAACTGGGCTGCACGAGCCAGAGGGAAGACTTCTCGTTACTACCAACCGCTCTGCTACATTGGGCCCTTCCCTGGTGCTTGGTCATTCCAGCTCCTACAGGGGGCCGCTCTCTGAACTGCACTGCTGTCCTCTACGATGGGAGAGATGGCGGTAACGTGACTCCATTCCCATCTTCTATGTTCTGCCAAGTGTGTTGCAGATCTAAATGCAAGGCTGTTAATCTGCTGCCCTCTTCCCCTGAGGACTGCAAATTTGGACAAGGCAGCCTTGATGTGGGAGGGAGGCACGTGCCAGGCCCTCTCCCCACGCACACTTGGAGCTCACAGCATCCCACTGTGGGACAGACACAGGGTGATGACCCTTCTGCCCTCAGGGAGCTTATGGTGTGAGGACAATTCATTGGATGGGAAGGCTGTACAGGGTTAAACTGCTTTAGGGAACTTCCTTCATTCTTCTCTTGCTGCTGGATCCATCTCTAAGCTAACGCTCTCCCAGAGCAGCAATAGAATTTGCGTCTGCAAAATGGCCTAGAGCAGCGGTGTTCAAAGTATGGCCTGTGCACTCCTAAGAGCCCCTGCCATCCTACAGCGGGCCCACCAAGTCAAACTATTTTGACAAAAATAAGCCGATGCTATTCTTCTTTTTCACTGTGCTCACATTTCAAGCAGTGTGGTGGGTAAAACTGTCAGTGCTTTGGCAAGAACAAGGCAGCCGCACCAAAATATACTAGCAGTTAAATTAAGAAAAGTACTTTCATTGGAAAATGTCTTGATGAAGCAGTACAAATGACTAATTTTAATGAATCTCAACTGTTAAGTCCACACCTTTTGATGACTGCATGATGACACGAGTGTGCTTATGGGGGAGTTCCGCTGGCTGCAGCGTGGACTGAGCTTAGGCTCTGCGCACAGCACCTCGTCTATTTGCAAGAAGGAAGCGCGGACAGACCGTGGTTATGCAGATGTACGTATGTGGCAGATTTGTTCTCAAGAAAAACTGACAGTATTTGTTACCAATGATAGAATTCAAGGTTTCAGGTATACACTACAATTCTGAAACATTAGTATTTACCCCTATAAATAGGGGTGGATAGGAAGCCAGGACTTAAGGACATTCTCTGTTGAGACTGCGGGTGGTAATAATGAATATGATTTTTTTCTATTACACAAGGAAATGTGTTCCAGCGTTCTGAAAATATGCACAACTCAGTGAACCAGTATTTCTTAAATGACCCACATGTGATGTTTCCAAATCCACCAAGCATAAAATGAACAAAGGTATTTTAATGTAACTGAGTATGAAAAGTTTATTGACATGGTTTCAGAATCCACATTATAACTAACCTTAGGAAACTACCACCTGCCAAGCTTTGGTGTAGTATCAAAGAATATCCATAGTTACATGGAAAGCTGTCAAAATACTTTTTTTTCTCTTTTCCAGCTACATATTTGCTGTTCCAACTACTTCAACCAAAACAACATGTTACATCAGACTGAATACAGAGGTAGATATAAGAACCTAGCTAGCTTCTGTTAAACCAAATACTGAAGATATTTGCAAAAGTATAAAACAATGCCACAATTCTTACTAATTTTTGTCTTGGAAAACAGTGATTTTCCATAAAAATAGATTACTTAATGTTAACATTAAGTAATGGATTGCAACTGTTATATATTTCATGATTAATAAAGGTTTTTGAATGTTTCTGTTTTAATTTTACATATGATAAATGTTAAAAGATATGAGCCATACATACCAAGCCACCTGCAGCCCTTACTAATTTTTGAGAGTATAAAGTATAAAGGAGTCTGGAGCCCAAAACCTTTAACCACAGGCATAGGATACTTGCCTGTAGGAAGTATGAGGAAGGCAGAGTTACTATTATACACTTGCTGGAAGAATAATTCTTTTATCTGGAAAAATGTCTCACTGTGCATGTAACTATGGGGGAGGAAGGCTCACTCCCAGAGCTAGCCTGGGGGACAGAGCTCAATGTCACAACTGCAGCCCCAGATCTCACACATACCAGGATTAATAAACCAGGTCTTCCGGGCATTTGGCAAAAAGTCGGGGAGACTTAAGCTTCTTATGAGCAAGGCAGATACGTAGATCCCCCCAGACCCATTGGCATGGTTTTAACATGAGGGCAGTTTCAATCCCCTCACTGGTACATGTCACTTTCTATTGCCTAGAATCTAAGAAAACAGAGACAGATGCTGAGGTCTGAAATAAATTATTCTCTTTAGGAATTAAAAATTACATACATTTGCCAATAATTGGAATATTTAAATATTCAATTTAAATGGCCAGATATAATTTAGTTTCATCAGGGAATCCCTCTTTTTCTGAGAGGAAGGTTCAGTAATTCTATTAGCACAAAAACTTAAGGTCTGATTTTTGGAACTCGTAGACCTTTCACAGCTAACATCATTAACCTGACCATCAGATATTCCACTGCTCAGAAGACCCATCACAAGGCCTGCAGGGGAGGGAAAACAAAAGCAGACTTAAAAAATGATTTTGCAAGGTGCCCGGGTGATACAGTTGGTTAAGCCCTAGAATCTTGGTTTTGGCTCAGGTCATCATCCCAGGGTCTCTGGCTCTGTGCTCAGCAGGGCGTCTGCTGTGGTTCTCTCCCTCTGCTCCTCACCCCATTTGCACATGTGCACGCACACGCTCTCTCTCTCTCTTAAATAAATAAACCTTTAAAAATAATTTTACCGCGTTTCTTTAGCTCAGAAATTAGATTTGGCAAAAAAAGTAAGTGGAAAATGGGGCTTAAAACGATGGGGGGGGGGGGAGTTATTCCTGCCCCCTATTCAAACAACTAAGAATTTTTTTTTTAAATATTTTATTTATTTATTCATGAGAGAGAGAGAGAGAGGCAGAGACACAGACAGAGGGAGAAGCAGGCCCCATGCAGGGAGCCTGACGTGGGACTCGATCCCAGGTCTCCAGGATCAGGCCCTGGGCTGAAGGCAGCGCTAAACTGCTGAGCCACCCGGGCTGCCCAAAAACAACTAAGAATTAACATAAATTTCAGTTTACAATGGAATCCTATTTAAAATCCTATTTTAAAAATGGGTTGATACCAAATACATACACCATAAATATATTTTTTAAATTGTAACTGAAAATTTAAAAAATTTTTAAAATTTAAAAAAAATATTTTAAAAATAGGATTTTAAAGATTTATTTATTTATTTGAGAGCAACTGAACAGAGGGAGGAGCAGAGGGGGAAGGAGAGAGAATCCCCAGCAGACTCCCCACTGAGTGTGAAGCCCCACAGGGGACACGATCCCACAACCTTGAGATCATGACCTGAGGTGAAACCAGGAGTCTGGGGGATCCCTGGGTGGTGCAGCGGTTTAGCGCCTGCCTTTGGCCCGGGACGCGATTCTGGAGGCCCGGGATTGAATCCCCCATGGGGCTCCCAGTGCAGGGACCCTGCTTCTCCCTCTGCCTATGTCTCTGCCTCTCTCTTTCTCTCTCTCTCTCTCTGTGTGACTATCATAAATAAATTTAAAAAAAAAAAAAAAAAAGAAAGAAACCAGGAGTCCAACGCTAAACTGACCAAGCCACCCAGTCAGCCCTTAGAGACAAAACAGGATTTAAAAATGACAGATGAGAAAACCGAGGTTTTTCTTCTTCACTAATAGATTAATAATTTTTAAAAAATCAACAAAACTGGTTATACTGTAGTCTGCATTAGTCATCTTATTTTGTGAAACAGGCTATTACAATCTGAATTTTACTGTGACATGAATAGTAGCTTATGTTTCTGTAAATTCAGTAAGAAGAACACATTCACTGAACTTGGCGCAAGTCTTGTCCTTGTTCTGCTCTCCCTCGTAGGCAAACCGAGGCCTGCCCGCTGCAGGCCCAAGAGCACAGGCAGGCAGGGAGGGGGGGAGGGCCAGCCCTGCACACGGCAGCCCCCCTCCCAGGGCAGGCAACTTCTGGTTCTCAGGGTCTTGGCTCTGCCATGTGCAGCTGCTTTGAAGCAAATGCTCTGAGCCAAGCACTCCGGGCCTGCATTCCTTTAGTCACTCATGGATTCAATTAAAAAGAGGAAAAAATCACTACCTTCAAAAAGCTTATAGTCTAACGGGCGGGAGAGACAATAGACAGTTTGTATATAAACACTCCAGACACGGGGAGAAGAGCAACAGGAAGACAGAAACGCCAGGACTACAGCTGTTTCTTGACACGCTGCTCAGAGAACCCTCTTCGCCATGTAGTTCCGGGAGAAGCATCTTGAAGGCAATGAAGGAGGGACAGACACCACCTGGGGGAGCAGGATCCCTGGAGGGGGACTGTCAGGAGCAGGTGCAGAAGGTGGGTGCACTCTGGGACACCTAGGGGCCTGCAGGGCGGGGCGGAGGCGCAGAGGGCCTGGGCGGGGAGGCCAGGGAGAAGGAAGGTCACATAGGGTCACGGGCCACAGAGAGCCTTTGTTTCTGTTTATACCTCAAGTGAGATGGAAACTTACTGGAAGTTTCCCTGGCGTCAAGGAGAACTGGCACCGCCATTAACTGAGATGGGGCAGGTGTGGTAAGGCAGCAGGCCGGGGACACGCCAGATTTGAGCGGCTTCTCTGACCTCTGGGAAGGGAAAGCCCCAGGTCAGGAGACACGGCTGCACCGGACACGTCACCACATAAAAGGTACTTGCAACCCTGAGATGAAGAGCTCACTCAGGGACTACATGCGAATGCAGGGAGTGCAGTTTTGGGATTAAAAAGAATCCTTGGGCAGGTAGCTTACTGAGTTCCAGCTTCTAGAAGTGTCTGAAAACAAAGGGTGCCCCATGCAAACACCAAAGGAGGGAAGAATGAGTGAAGTGTCCGGCTCGCAGCTGCTGCTCAGGAAGGCACGGGGCAGCCGGGTGTCTGAGGAGAGGTGGCAATGGATGAGTAATAATTAAGGGAGTTCACGTCCACACAACACTTCTCACTGGCTTGTCACTTCGTCGGTGTGAAATAAACGGTGACTATTATTCCTAACCCTATTGTTGTAATTACGTTTGCAAAGCCTCATTTCAGACGTAACAATTGCTTTGTCAAATGAAAAGATTTTAAATGCTCACACAGGTTCGCCACAGAAACCAGAGACTGAGTTTGTCATCTGTAGCTGATCTTCCACTTCTCCACCGTGAAACGCTTCTAAATTGGCCCTCACTAGAAAGTCCAGGAACTCAGAGGTACTTCACCGAATCAAAGGGAAGAAATCGACCTTGAGAGATCATGTGGCCCATCCCCTGCCTTCGGGCTAAATTGTCTTAATCATCTGAGAGAAATGATTCCCTCTCAACTTTTCAAAGACTTCCAGAAATGAAGCCTGAATAACTTGCCACAGTAACACACTTGAACAGGCCTGCCAGAAAGTGCTTGTTTTATGTTTAACCTTAATCTCGCGTGAGACACTCAGGTTCTTTTTTCTTTCATTCTGTGCTCCACAGAGCTGGAAAGTACCACCTTCTGTGTAAGAAGGCTCAGGAAGATGGATCTGTAGACAAAGTGGCCAGGAACCCCTGAAGCAAGCCTAAGTTAAGGGAGGACCTACTTCAACAACCACGACTATCTGCAGCTTGCCTTTGGGCAGCCAGACACCAGAGGTTGCACGTAACAGTAATAACGGGCCACACCCACCCAATGTCTATTGTGAGCCACAGAGTGTGCAAGGTACTCCCCACAAATGACCTTTCATCTTTAAAATGAATTAGCCATTGGATATTATCTCTACTTTCAAAGTTTAGGTTCAAAGCAGTACCACTTTTCCACCATTTCAGATGAGAGAAACTCTCGTTACGCTGTCTCTTGAGAAAGATGATCTCAGTAGAAATTCATGAGATTCAGCTACCACCCTCATTGAACATTTGTTCAGCAGATATTTATGGAACATCATCTATGCCCCAGACATTGGGGATGCAGCAGTGAAACAGATTTGGTTTTTGTGATAAAATCCGTTTGTCTGGTGTGCAAATCAGACAGCGTAAGTGGGCAAAGAGATAAGGTGATAAATGAGACACCCAGAGCTCTAAAGGAACTTAGAGGCTGGGTGCCTGAGTCAGTTTTGGGGGACACAGGCATGCTTCCCAGAAGAAGATCTAAGCTGACACCTAGGAGAAGAGCCAGACAAGGAGGAGAAAAGCATTCCAAGCAGAACAAAGACATTCTATCTGGCTTGGTAATGAGAAAGCAGCCAATCAGAGACAGGAAATGACTGCTCTGAAGTCCGGCTCCTACAGCACCACAGAGTCAGGATTGAATCTAGTTACTGTCACCTCCCAGACAGACTCCACACCACTGGCTTATCACCACTATTTGTCTCCCATATTCTCAGAAAGATAGGAAATATATTTGGGTACTTTAAAAAAAAAAAAAGCCATGTAATTCTGAGAGACCAAGAGATGATGGATTTTAGCTCTCCCAGAGCCAAAAGCAAAAGCCAGAGAGCCTCTGGGGGTGCTGGACATGGGTCCTCCCAGTTGCATGGGTGTACACACAGGTAAGCATTCAAAGAAATCATATACTTCAGGTAGGTGTGAATTTATGTGCTTTGCTATATAGACATTATGTCTCAGGAGAAAGAGAAAAATCCTAAAGAACAAAAAACTATTTGCTAAAAGGTAAGAGTCGTTAGGCATTTGTCGTCTGTGTAGCTCACACATTTTTCCATTCTTTCCTATCAAGACTCCTTGTAAGACCGGGGGTGAGGTGCTAGTGATAAGGCATCAGCCCCCAAAACTTCTTTCTCAGACACTTCTGCAGGTGGCATAGAAGCAAACTTCCAGAGTGATGCTTCTGGGAAGTCTCCTACCAGAAGGCTGACTCAGCCAGGAGGTACAGCATTCTCCTCTTCTTCTTCCTCCTTTCTGTACAAACCCCAGTAGGATGGTTGGCACTAAAACAGGCATCTCGAGATGGGGAGGAGCCTCAGGACACAGGGTGGGGGAAAAGGAAGGAAGAGGCCTGGGTACTTAGTAACTGTAAAGATGTATCCCAGAAGTCTGCAGCTGCTTATGTTCTTACATAAGAGAAAATAAACCTCTCATTTGTTTGAGTTTATGGGTAATTCAGAGCTCATCCCAGTCCTAAAAGATAGAGCTCTGCATTCTGAAATAAGGGATGTTGAATATCTCTTTTTCTGATGCAGAGATATTCAACTATGCTTTCTTATTTGAACATCAAAACCGTCTGCTGTGCCACTTCTTTATCAAAAACCTGCTTAAAAGGTTGCAGATGGTTCTCCATAATTAAAAAAAAAGCAACAACTTCGAATTCTGATTAGATTCCAAGAAAGAGGAAAAAGTAAAAAGCAAAGAATTTGTTTACAGGAGTTATATCTGGTTCACATTGTGCCTTTTCTCTTCCTCCAACACCTCTGAGCTGTGCCTGCGAACAGGTCTGTGATGCTGTGTGCATGTTTCGCAGCAGCATACACTAATGCTGATGCTGTGATGTCCACGCACTGCTAACGTTACTTTCTTTAGCGATGTGTACCTTCACCTTCAAGCAGGTATCTTATCTTACTGTCATCATTTTGGAAGAGTGTCTAGAATTAATAGTTAAGAACCAGGCTTTGGAGTCGAACAAAAGTATTATCAGAAGCCAGGCTCCAGTATTTACTGTGTGTGTAAACTGAGGCACAGTTAATCCAATTTTCTCATTTGGAGACAGGTTTTTTTTTTTTTTTTTTTTTAAGATTTTATTTATTTATTCATGAGAGAGACACACACACACACACACACACACACACAGAGGCAGAGACACAGGCCGAGAGAGAAGCAGGCTCCATGCAGGGAGCCTGACGTGGGACTCGATCCTGGGTCTCCAGGATCACACCCCAGGCCGAAGGCAGCGCTAAACCACTAAGCCACTGGAGCTGCCTAGGAGACAGGTTTTAAAACTAAATCTTTCAATGGCTCAGTTGGTCAAGTGTCTGACTTTGGCTCAGCTCATGATCCCAGGGTCCTGGGTCCTCCACTTTGGGCTCCCTGCGTGGGGGGAGTCTGGTTGTCCCTCTGCCTTTCCTCCTGCTTGTATCTGTCTGTCTCTCTCAAATAAATAAATACGATCTTTAAAAAAAAAAAACTAAACTAAACCTTTCATAAGATTGTTATGAGGTTCATATAAGATCATGGAGTTCATACATACCTAAGGACAGTCGCTATTAATATCATTAGAGCAGAGGTTCTTTCTAAACCAGTAATAATTTTCTCAGAGTTCTTATTTTGATGTTACATGATTCATTTTTGCTTAGAGAGGATGTCACCTTCAGTGATACAACTCTAACAACAACAACTACAACAAAAACCCAAAACCCAATAGCTAATAGTTTCCTTCTGTTTGCACAGCACTCCACAATTTCATAACCTTATTTAACTTTCCAGAAGGTAAGTACTATTTTGCCCACTCCCTTTATTAATTAAATATAAGGTTTCATAAGGTTTACTGTTGGCTTGCTAAAATTCACACAACAGAGGACAGAGCTGAGATTCAAAGTTAGACCTTTTTTTTTTGACACAAGCTTCAATATTTGTATTATAGCTATTAATTGCAACAATGAATTACTTTTTCAGAAACATCAACATTTAGAACTAAGATTTCTTATGAATGAACACAAGAAAACAGACTCTTTTTATAACTTTCTTGGGCAAAAGAGGATATAAAAATTGTTACCAATTACGTACGTCAGCACTAGACATCCCAAGAAATTTTAATGAAAATTCTCTGTATGAAGCATCAAGATTGTGTATTAGAATGTGATAGAACATAACTGTCACCAAGGACTGGAGTTTTGAGGGAAGCCCTGCAAAGGCAAAGGGTCGGGGGCATGGGTCCCCAAGTCACAAGGATATTGGGAAGGTTGCTGAGAAGTAATTTCAAAAGAATGAAGTATGTACCTACAAGTTTAAAAAATATAAGATTTTTTTGGACAGCAAACAAAATGAAGGTTGGGTTTATGAGCCTATTTACTTGTATCTGTAAAGACCCAAATCCAACTACACTGCGAGCCAAGGCACATAATCTTCCAGTACTGGTTCCTCTGGCTCTTTCCATTGCATTCAAAATGGTCTATCAACATTTTATGAGCAGTTTACAGTATTTCGTGGCATCATTTGTTAATGGAATTGTTCATGGGATCTTGAATTTGTTTTTGCAGCCAGTCCTTCCATCTGTTATATGGAGGTATCTTTTGGAAGAGATTTCTGATACATTTGATAGTGGGGTATCAAAGCCATTATCTATTACTCCCAGAGAAATTTGATTGTGATTAGCAATACCGATGCATGTGAAATATTATGTGTGTGAATGTGGAAGGAACTTTTTATGGGACTGTCAGCATCCTTGTGAGATGATGTATGATTAGCAAATGGTTTTCTGTGTTTCTGGAGAATCTGGTAGACACTAACTTGCATCAATGTGCATAACAAATTATTCAGTCTCGCTCTTCAAATATGGAGAATTAAGATAATTTCAAGTACACTACCCATTAAAATTGTATTAAGAAATTCACATTGGAATACCTACTCTGTTTTAAAATTACCGATGTAAGTAAAATTCTCTACCTCCCCTTTTTAGTCAATAAACATTTATTGACCATTTTCTGTGTTAGGTGCTGTGCCAGGCAATGGGGGTGGGGGCATGACAGTGAAAAAACTTCAAGCAGACAGACATTGATCAGAGAAATTACTTCAATATAAAATTGCAGTCATGAAGGAAAATTGCTTAATATCATAAGAAAATATAATCATAGCACATTTGAAAAAAAAGCATTCAGCTGCAGTACGGAGAAATGACAGGAAAGCGGTTGCAGGTAGGGGGAGGGCAAACAGCAAGGAGGCTACAGGTATTCTAGAAGTAAGCAAGACATGGTGAACTTGGACCGGCGTGGCAGGTATGCAGAACAGCTTGGTCTAAGAGCCTGGTATTGGGGTCCACCACCAACTGGCCTCTACTGATCTTTCTCTGGACACTTCTGCACCCTCCAGCGGCCTGAGCCCCTCCAAGGACTGCTTATTAGCAGCGCAGGCCATTTCAGTGCCCTTCAGGGGACCACTCACAGGCTTCCTCCCTCCTCCCCCAGCTGGTTTGCCAGATGCCCAGTAAAACGGCCATCTATCACCAGTCACAGTTAAGTACATGACAACTAAACACCCACTCAGACTGGCAGCTTTGTAGCCAGTACTTTTTACACTGATGTTACTGGAGCCACCGTGGTTGCAGTCTGAATACATTACAGTTTATTCCTCTGTGTAAGGGCGTTTGGGTGGTTTCCAGGTTCTGGTTGTCATAAAGAAAGTTACTTTGAACATTGTTAAATAAAGCTTTTTCTGGATACATACTCTCATTTCTCTGGGATAAAACTATTACGAGTAGATTACTGGTTTTACAGGGTAGGTAAATGTTCAACATTTTTAAAGAAACTGCCAAACTTCTCATTGTTGTGCCATTTTATACATGTAGGAGTTCTAGTTGCTCTATAGCCTTACCAACATTTGGTGCTGTCAATGATTTTTGTTTTAGCCACTCTAGTGGGAGCCTAGTGGCATCCCACTGAGGTCTTCCCACCGAGGTCTTAATCTGCATTTGCATTTCCTTGATGAGCCATGACTCTGAGTACTTTGGCGTGTTCTTCATGGCCATTTGAATATTATACTTTTGTGAAATTTCTGGTCTAGGTTCTCGCATATTATAAAAATTGGGTTATGTCTTTTTTTAATGAATTGTACAGTTTATATAGGTTAGACAAAAGTCTTTTGTCAGATGTATGTGTTGCAAACATGTTTTCCTGACTGGCTTATTTATTTATTTTCTAATGATGTCCTCTGATTAGGAGATGTTTGAAGTTTTGATGAAGTCAAATTTCTAAATCTTTTCTTGATTTCTATTTTTTCAATATTTTCCTCTACATGCTTTATAAATTTAACTTTAACCTGAAATTATGAACCATCTCAAATTAATATTCGTAAATGGTGTGAGGTGTGTATGTGTGATCAAAGCTACGTTTATTTATACAAATATCTAATGGTTACAAGATTACTTACTGAAGACAGTTCTTTACCCACTGAATTGCTTTGGTGCTCCTAAAAGCAATTATGTGTGGGTCCATTTCTGGATTTTCACTGGCCTACTACCCACCCTTGTACAGTACCAGAATGGCTTCACTACGGGGCTTTTATAAGTCAGAAAAGTCAATATTCCAAACTTGTTCTTCATTATTATGACTGCTTTGGCTATTCTAGGTCCTCTGCATTTCTATATATTTTAGAACCACCTTGTCATTTTGTACCAAAAAGAACAAAGAGAAACCAAACCAAACCAAACCAAACAAACAAAAAACTGTAGAGGTTTTGATTGGAATTGTACTGAATTTGCAGTTAATTTCAGGGAGAGTCAACATCTTTATCAATATTGAGTCTTCCAAATGCAAAAACATGGGCTATGTATCTCCATTTGGTTGGCCTTCATTGCTTTCTGTAAGCAACGTTTTAGTAACAGTTGTCATTGCAGAGATCTTACACATTTTTGTTATAATTATCCTTAAGAATCCTCACACATCACTGGTGGAAATTTAAAATGGTAGAATCACTTTGAAAAAACAGTCGGGCAGTTTCTTAAAAAGTCAAACATAAAATTATCACTTGAGTCAGCAATTCCACTCCTAGATATCTACTCAAGGGAAATGAAAACACAAGCTCCACAGACTTACACATAAATGTTCACAGTAGCATCATTCGTAAGAGCTAAGCAATGAAAACAACAGTATGAGTCACCTAGTAAAAGTATAAACAAAATGCAGTGTACCCATAAGTGGATAAAACAGGAATAAAACAGGAATAAAATACCAATAGATGCTATGATGGGGATGAGCCTCAACAACATAGTGCTAAGTGAAAAACACTGATATAAAAGATGATATATTTTGATTACATCTAAATGAAATGCCCAGAAAATCTATAAAAACATAAACGAGATTAATGGTGATCTGGGGCTGGGGTTAGGAAAGGGTTTATTTGTAACAGGGATGAGGGAATTTACTGGAGTGATGAAAATGGATCAAAAAAAAAAAAAAAAGTTCCCAAATGGGATTGTGGTGACAGTCACACGACTCTGTAAACTTACAAAAAGTAATTAAAATTTCAATTTAAATGGTGAATTTTCCAGCATGTAAAATATATATCCATAAAGCTGTTTTTTTTAAGATTTTATTTATTTATTCATGACACACACACACATACACACACACACACACACACACACAGAGGCAGAGACACAGGCAGAGGGAGAAGCAGGCTCCCTGCAGGGAGCCCAATGTGGAACTCGATCCCAGGTCTCCAGGATCATACCCTGGGCTGAAGGCGGTGCCAAACCGCTGGGCCATCAGGGCTGCCCCATAAGACTGTTTAAAAAGGATCCCTAAGTAGTTTATGTTTTTTGACGCTATTGCGCACGGTCTCTGGGGGGTTGTCTACCACTTGCTAACTACTAGTCCGTGCAGATACAGGACTTGTGTACTGACTGCTTTACAACTGACAAGTTGATTAGTTTGGGTAGTTTTTTAGTGGGTCCCTTAGGGTTTTCAACCACCTGATCATGATATCAGTGAATAAAACAGTTTACTTCTTCCTTTTTCAATCCGCACGCCTATTGTTCCTTTTCACTCGCCTTCCTGCACAGGTCAGGCTGCTCAGCCCAAGGCAGAGTACAAGTGGAGTGTGAGCAACCCTGCTTTGTCCCAAGTCTTGGCAGGAAGGCCTGGAATGTTCCAGTGAAGAATGATGTTAGCTTGAGGGTCTATGTGTGTGTGTGTTCTGGTAGGTATCTTCTATCCAGTTGGGGAAAACTGCCCCATATTTCTCGTTTGCCCAGAATTCTATTTGTTATTAACCATCAATGTAGGTTAAATGTTGTCAAACATTCTCCCTGCATTTATGGAAAGGATCACATGATTGTTTTCCATTACTTAGTGTGGTGGATTACACGGATTCGCTTTCATGTATTATATAAATCTTGCATTGCTGAGATAGACTCTATTTGGTCATGATAAAGTATCCGATTTTTGATTTGCTATATATTTTGGTAAAGGCATTTGCAAGTATGATCATGAGGGATAATCTCCCCATCTCAAGATCTTTAATCACATCTGCAAAGTCCCTTCTGCCACGTAAGGGAACGTAACCATAGGTTATTGGATGAGGATGTGGATAGTTTTTAGAGCCATTATCCTGAAAACTAAAGCTATCACAGGCCAAGGTATCAGTGTGCACCGGCAACAGTCACCTGTGTCTTCACAGTTTTAAGTTTGCAAGCTCCTTCAATCATACGGAGACTACCAGGAAGAATTATTATAACACATTCTTGGACAGGTAAGACATTTTGCTCCAAGTTATTCAAACATACCTTATTCCAAAGGGAAATTTGAAGTTTCCTACTAGGCAATTTAAAATCACAAATTCAAATGGAAGAAGAGGGACTTTAAGAGTGCCGGAAGACACGAGACAGACTCCCATCAGAGGTCTTTTGCACAGACCACTGCTCCCACAGATGCCCCTCAGGCAAAGGCTGTTACTTCCTTCAAGTCTTCCATCACCTCCTTCAGGAAGCTGAGCACGACTGCCATACTTAAACATGAGCACCACTGGACTTTAAGCTCTACAAGGGCACGATCTTTACCCTTTTTATTCACCGATGCTTATCAAGTCCTGGGATACTTCTTGGAACACAGTAGGTACTCAATAGTTGTGTGCTGAATGAATGAATGGAAGAATAACAGAAATTCCAATATTGCATTTCTTTGGGAAACAAACATTTACTTAGCAACTATCTGCTAGGCACTGTGAAAAGTGCTTTATATATAACACCTCATTATATAACGCTTACTAGACAAGAAGAATGGTTCTCAATATTGGCTGCCCACTGAAATTATCTGTCGAGTTTAAAAACTTTCAGATAGCTGAGCTACACCAAAATCTAGATTAAAAATATTAAATAGAAGATCGGTTTGGGCACCTATTTTTTTTAAGACTGTATCAGTGACACTGCTACACAGCCAGGGTAAGAACAACATGCATTTTCATAGACTTTTTAATGCTATCAGGCCTCTTACTGTGTTTCCAGTAAAGAAAACAGATACAGACTTCTTCAATGGTATCCATTTAACTGAAAACCACAGATAGGTCAGTTCTCTGACCAGTACTGCACTAGGTATGGGGAGGAAGGACAAATACAAAGGGTCCTGGTACTGAGAGCTTCTCTGTATTAAAAGGAAACAGACTCTCAGTAGTCTAGTAGGGTACTGCTGGAGAGTGGAGGCAGTAAGAGTATTTTGAAAACAGAAGGCTGGCTTAGTGCTTGATAGAACGTGGAAGGGATGGGGCATGAAGAGTGGGTCAGGGAAGCTTGCTAGATAGGAAAACAACTGATTCAAGGAACTGCTGCTCTGCTGCAAGCAATGAGGTAAGGATGAAATATAAAGAAAGCAAATCATCCTGTTTGTGCCATTTTGGAAAAGTCTAAATAAAATTCCATGCAATTTTTATAGAAATACATAGCCTAGCCACAATGTCTTTAAAAGGTGTGAGTGAGGAAAATAGTTGAAGGAGCCACGAAGGAATTAAATTTACTCTCATACTTCATGCTTTGACACCTACTTCATGTGTTATTGAGCGAATTACCCACAATTCAATATAAGGTTAGACTGTATCCACGGGTGACCTGACATGAGGCTACAGACAAAATCAGGGCCAAATCAAGAGAAGCCTGGCTACCATAATGGCTTCTACTGAACAGGATGGTCCTCTCCCAATCCTTTAGTCTATCCTTTTTTAAAATTAATTGCTAGCACTAACAAATGTTGCTATTTTGGTAAGATTACAAACTGCCAAGGCAGATCACCATGCCCCTCTTGAGAAATCTTGTTTTTCAATTCACCATATATGTTTTTCATCTCTCTGTAATCATACTTTCCTTGATCATAAACTTCAGAAAATACCAGGGGTAATCGCTACCCCAGAGAAGCGCAAGCAGACTCCCCTGGAGTTGTATAACATATGGTACGTAACTGTATTATCTTTCCAAATTCAAAAATTCTAAATCTAAGACTCTTAGCCCCAAGGGTTTTAGATAATTACAGTAATGATAGCTAATGATAGCATTTACAATGTGCCAGAACTGTTCAAAGTGCCTTTCATATATTAACTCATTTAACTATAACAATCCTATGAGGTGCCTACTGTTACCACCACCCACGTTTTACAGATGCAGAACTGGAAGCGCAAGTTCAGTGATGGGACCCCAGCTGCCCTGCTGGCCAATGCAGAGCCATGATTCCAATCGAGGAGAATGGCCCTCCATCCTCATGGACCAAGTCTTGACTCGGCCTTCATTCAGGCACTGTTTCATGTCTTATTTTGGCCACAGTGATATAGATAGGTTTCCTCCCATACTGAAAAATGTCATATCTCTCTCCCTGAACTTTGCCACAAACTGTTTTTTTCTTTTTAAAAAGCCTTTAAACATACCTCTACTGCTAGGCACTCACTGTATAGTAAGTTCAGGCACTTGTTTGCTAATATTGAGTCAAAGGTTACAAGCACTTTTGAGATTCTTTTTTTTTTTTTAAAGATTTATTTATTTATTCATGATAGACACAGACTGAGAAAGAGAGGCAGAGACAGGCAGAGGGAGAAGCAGGCTCCTCACAGGGAGTCCGATGTGGGACTCGATCCCGCATCCTGGGATTAGACCTGAACCAAAGGCAGGTGCCCAACCGCTGAGCCACCCAGGCATCCCGCACTTTTAAGATTCTTGATGAACACTTGTAAATTACTCTCTGGAAGGAACATATCCCTTCCTGATGACAAATAGAGGAGGAAAATACAATCTATACCATATCTGAATCATTTCAGCCTCTAAAGTTATAAGTCCAGTAAATGAGGTTTGACTAGATGCTGAGAAATTCAAGCACCCTGACATTCTCTATTATAAATCATTCTTCACAAGTAACTTCAAGCTTTGACCTCAAGTCTGTGCTTCCAAACATGTTATGACTCTAAACAATATAAGTTAAATGAAGCCTTCAATACCTATTTCACAAATGGGGAATCAAAACGGCATGTATAATTTTATTCAGATTATTTGTTGGGATTTTACTGACTGGAGTCTTCCTCAGAAAAAGACTACAAGTTTCTCAATGCAGTGACAATACTCCTAACAGCAACAGGTGCACAGACAGGCAGGAGAGCAGAGTGCTCAGACTGTCTGGGCTCACATGCCAGCTCCAGCATTCATTTTCCACATCCCACAATGTCTGTGCCTCAGTTTCCTCATCTATAAAATGGGATAATAACAGCAACCCACTGCCATAAGGCTGTAAAGTACACCGTGTGTGGTGCCCAATCTGTGCTGCGTTAGTGAGTTTACTGAATTTTTGCTCTTTACATCACATCTGCCATTCCACTGAATCACAGTCTTAATAAATCAAATGTTGTCATCATTGCACAGATGAGAAAAGACTGGAACAAGTAATGCAGCCAAAATCATGCAGCTAAGGAAGTGATGGAGCTGGGATTCAAATCCAAGTTTGCCTGGTTTTATAGCCCATGGTGTTTTAAACTAAATCTTATCACAATTTTAAACCATACAGGGTTAGGAAAATTATCTTAAAAATTAATAAAAATAATTTTTTAAAGATCTTTTATTTATTTATTCATGAGAGAGAGAGATTGAGAGAGAGAGAGACAGAGAGGCAGAGACACAGGCAGAGGGAGAAGCAGGCTCCACACTGGGAGCCCGACGTGGGACTCGATCCTGGGTCTCCAGGATCAGGCCCTGGGCTGAAGGTGGTGCTAAACCGCTGGGCCATCGGGGCTGCCCCAATAAAAATACATTTTAAGGATGTGTGAGACATGGCAAAAGGAAACACGGTGTGTGTGTGGGGGCACTGTGCAGATCGCTTTATCTAACAGGCCTTAAAATTTTATAGTGAAGGCTTAAAATCTGGGTTTTAAGCAACACCCCAACTTTTGGGGAACCCTGTCGCATACTCTACATTTCAGCAGTGACCCTCCTTCCCTGTGCGTGCGCTCTGCAGCATCTGTCGCTGCTCTGAATGGCTGATCATAAGCACCGCTTTAGTCTTCTCAACGCTATTAAGCAGATGGCAGCGCTAAATCCAAATGATGTAGTACATCTCCCTGGTGGACTTTGTTTTCACATACTGCCATTATTCTGCAATTCCTCAGTGATAAATCTCATGTATTCTCAAGAACATGAAAGAGTGAACTGACAGTGGCAACTGATTTATTGCCACTAGCCTGTGTCTGCCCCACTCCTGTGTTCCTACGCACCCGTAAAGATCATGCATGAAGATTCCACATGGTGAATGCAAGAGGTGGGTATTCTCCACATTTATAGGGACAGGTTTTTTTTTTTTTAATTGTTGCCTCCAAGTTGAGCAGAAGAGCATGGGCTTGAGCTCTAAGAGGACTGGGTATGAGGCTTGACTTTGGACAGGCTCACATTCTCTGAGTCTCACTTTCCTTATTTGTTAAAGTAAGGCCTGACCATCTGAGAGGTTCTGGGGGATAAAACAAAACGGCAGGCATACGGACATCTGATACAGTAGTGAACACTTCCTAAGTACTCAACTGATATTTGATTTCTTCAAACTGTGCTAATAACTTAATGAATCTGGAAATTCTTTCTTCATTTTTTATTAATTTAATTCTAAGGAATTTTCTGCTGAAGCTATAAAACTTCTTGGCTTGCTTTCAGTACGGTCAAGGTTCAAATTTAGGAACTCCAAGGGAGGCCTGATCATGGCTCAGATTCACTGACCACCCTTCCCATTTCGGCAGTGGCACACTAACGGCTGGCAGTTACCCAGTCAACAAAGGCAGAGTGCAGCGTTGGCCACACTGCAGTCCCTCCTGGACCGCTGGCAGCACTTGTCACCCCTCTGCACCACTCAGCCTACCAGGACTTAACATTACTCTCTGTATTGACTTTATTTCCATTTCAATGCATCATAATTGAATTATAGCAATAAATAAAAAAATCATGTGCTTGACACACTAAGTATATTTTCCTAGTAACTTTAAAATCTATCATTAGAACTGTAAAAAAAAAAAAAAAGGTCTGCCTGTGTGCCATCTGAAACCATGCTGTGAGACATCAGTGGTAGGTGTGTGACTCCTGGAAAGACACTCCTATAACAGAAAGAAAATGGACTGAAATCAATAGTCACCAAGTGGGTAGACTTGGGCCACTTATTAAATCTTTCTCTGGGTGTCAGTGTCCTCAAGAATAAAATGGGGATGACCATTTCCACCTGTTGAGGTTAAAGTTAGTATCTGAGGAGACAGACATCACACACACATGCATCTGTCTTAGTGTAACCAATACTCTGCACTGGAGGGTCAGTGTGTAATGACGATCCTCAGTGCAATTCTTGTACCTGCCAACACTCCTGCCTGCTCCTCCCTTCCCCTTCCCCTTCTAGGCACTGGCTTCACCTTTTCACGACAGTCCTCCCTCCTTTCTTTCTTACCTCAGAGTCCTTGGCTGAGAATTACGGAAGCTATGGGTTTACAGTATAATTTGGGCTGGTATCTCTGCTTTTCACCAATGTCTACACAATACAGGCTGGATGTGTTTGTTTGTTGCCAGCTTACACGGCTCAGTTGGTGCTAAGAGGCATCATCAGTGGTTGTGCAGCAAGCAGACAAAATCCCAGAGGAGCAGACTAGGTAAAAGTATACTTGACAGAAATTTTACGAGGCAGAATTAACAATCTCTTAATCCATGCCAAACCATCACTGATTTTCAAAGTCCAAGACAGGCAACAATGACACCACATGGCAAATGTCTTCTGAAAAACAGTTTTACTGATGTTTAAACGGTGACAACTTAAGTTAAACAACAGGTCACCGTTTCCAAAATGGAAATTCCAAATCCTCTTCCAACCTCTGCAGTCGGCTCTTGAGAAGGCATTGCAGGACATACAATCCTAAAGCTGCCAACAGAAGCAACAGCAGCGAGGTGGCAGGCATATGGCAAGGTTAAATCGTGTCTCATTGCTTTCCTTGGAATAGCTTCTGGCTGCGTTCATCACCCTGCCTATCTGGATAAAGGGGTGAGGTGTTGTTTTACATTGCAATCCTTCAACTTCTGTGGGCGGGAAACTCACCGTGTTGTTGGGCGCTGCAAAAATTGGAGATAACTGTATAGAAAGAACATAGATGCTGAGTGCTAAACTCAACAGATACTCCAAAACCAGCAGCTATTATTCCTAATTCCTTTTTTTTTTTCTTCAGAAATTTTAAGTGCTTTCACAGAGATTTTGGAAGATGGAATGAAATATGTACTTGAAAGTACAGTCAAACCACAAAGCTCTTGGGAAACTGATAGGTCGTATTAAACTCATCTAGAAACTCACTATCCTCACCGCACAGCCATCCACTTATGCTCAGGGGTATTAACACTTTTTTGAAACGCTTTTTGTTCTACTTTCTTTGTGTTCACAGTAGGAAACAAATATTCCTTTGAGAATTTACAATTATTAGACACACATACTAAGATACTGTGATTTTTTAAGGAAAATTATAAGGTTGTAAACATGATGATAGAAAAATGATGATTACATTAAACCTCTTAATGTATTTTCTCCTCACATAGTTACCTTTTTGTGTGTAAGAGCACTTGGAATCCAGTCTCCCAGCAAACTTCCCAAATCCAATATAGTGTCATTACCTGTGGTCATCATGCTACCCAGCTGCAACTATTGTAGGATTATAAATAAAACATCCAATAAAGACTGAATTCTATTTAATTTACAACAAAATGGATATATTTACAAATGGTTTCTGAGAGTTGAAATTAGGACTTCTGTGAAGTCTCAAGTCATGTCAGGGCAGGGGCAGGTTTCTGAAGGCTGAGGCCATTTATCACCTGCTCATTTTATTCACCATAGTGACTCAGGAGGGGTGTCTAAAGAAATCAATCAATAACTATTTCTGAGCCAATGTATATTAGAACAATCCCAATATTATAAAGAATAGTTCGTATTTCTTTTCACAGCAATTGTGTTGACAGCTTGCTACTCATTAAATGTGTGAAGTTAGAGAAACAATGCTTTGTTTTATACTACAATATTAGCACTATCAAGGTCATTACAAAAATCAATGGGGAAATGTAGCTGAACTCTACCGAATCTTCTATCACTCTGCAGGGATTCTCATTTGTACTCTAATTTAAATACAAGGTATTTGAAAATTGGGAGAAAAAATTCCTAATTTGTAAAACCTCCTGAGAGAAACTGCTGTTTCTGCTACAAAACGGTGCCATAAAATGATTACAGCTTATAAAGTTTAAATGTCATTACTGAAAGGGACCCGTGCACACAGCAGGTAACAATGCCCAACGGCCAGCCATATATGGGCCTGCTGTCTTGCCCTATTTTGTTTTCAAGTGGGTTACCGCTGCTCAGTTTGCTAATCCCAGGCCATCCCAGGGGACGCAGCCTCCACAGGGTCCCCTCTCGCTTCTCATTCTCCCTGTAAATCACTTACTCACACATCCTTCCAGATCTTCTAGTGCCTTCCCTACGTGAATGAGAAGCAGAGTGATTTAGAACTGGGGAAGGAGGGCAGGAACTAGGATTTACTAGTACAATGTGCTAACTGCCTTACACACTGCCCTGCCTTACACACTCTGCTACCTTACACACCGCCCTAACTGCCTTACACACTGCCCTGCCTTACACATCACCCTGCCTTACACACTGCCCTGCCTTACACACTGCCCTAACTGCCTTACACACTGCCCTTCCTTAGCACACTATGCTACCTTACACACTGCCCTAACTGCCTTACACACTGCCCTAACTGCCTTACACACTGACCTGCCTTACACACTATGCTACCTTACACACTGCCCTGTGTGT
Organism: Canis lupus baileyi; assembly: GCF_048164855.1. Lineage (NCBI taxonomy): Eukaryota > Metazoa > Chordata > Mammalia > Carnivora > Canidae > Canis > Canis lupus. The sequence continues at coordinate 33,461,028 of NC_132851.1, read as the reverse complement.
AACTGCCTTACGCACTGCCCTAACTGCCTTACACACTGCCCTTCCTTAGCACACTATGCTACCTTACACACTGCCCTAACTGCCTTACACACTGCCCTAACTGCCTTACACACTGACCTGCCTTACACACTATGCTACCTTACACACTGCCCTGTGTGTAACTGCCTTACGCACTGCCCTAACTGCCTTACACACTGCCCTGCCTTACACACTATGCTACCTTACACACTGCCCTAACTGCCTTATACACCGCCCTGCCTTACACACTGCCCTAACTGCTTATACACCACCCTAACTGCCTTAGACACTGCCCTGTCTTATACACCACCCTAACTGCCTTATACACCACCCTAACTGCCTTATATACCACCCTCACTGCCTTACACACTGTCCTGCCTTACACACTGCCCTAACTGCCTTACACAACACCCTAACTGCCTTACACACCGCCCTGCCTTACACACCGCCCTAACTGCCTTACACACTGCTCTAACTGCCTTACACACCACCCTGCCTTACACACCATCCTAACTGCCTTATACACCACCCTAACTGCCTTACACACTGCCCTTCCTTACACACTGTCCTAACTGCCTTACACAAATTACCCTATTAATTCTCTCACGGAAAAGACACTATGGAGGACATGCTCCCCACATCCTGCAAACGTTCCCAGAGACTGTGGGCTTTCCTGTCTCATTCAACTTTCAGGCTGACCATCTAAAGAAGAAATAGAGGTCTACATTTTAGAAAGTGAGGCTTAGAGAGGTCAAATAACTTGCCCAAAGCCACATAACCAGCAAAAATTAAACTGGGGTCTAAATATAGGTTGGCCAGAAGATATCCAAAAGTTTTTGATAACACATCTGTATCAGAAAGAAAACCATTTTTGATCTTATTACTGCAACTGTTTATATGTAACACATGCACTAGAGTATTAACAGATTATATTTATATACAACACAAAACATGGAAATAGAAATTTTAAAAGATGAATATGGGTTGACCCTCCCTAATTTTCTTTCTGCACCTGGTGAGTTGACTTGCTTACCCCAAGGGGTAAGGGGGTGCCTTAATCAGGAGATACTACACTGTGCTGCTGTGCCAGAGAGTGAGCCAGAGTCTTTAACTCTGCATTATCCAAGAGAGATTTGTAATTTGACATTCTCTAGTAGCCAAAGAAAGGAAGAAAGAAAGAAAGAAAGAAAGAAAAAGAAAGGAAGGAAGGAAGGAAGGAAGAGAGAAAGAAAGAGAGAAAGAGAGAAAGAAAGAAAGAAGAAAGAAAAGAAAGAGAAAAAAGAAAAGAAAGAAAGAAAGAAAGAAAAAGAAAGAAAGAAAGAAAGAAAGAAAGAAAGAAAGAAAGAAAGAAAGAAAGAAAGAAAGAAAGAAAGAGGTAAAACTAATTTTAGTAATAGGGTTATTTTATATTCTTTATATCATGCTCAGTCTTGGACCCTGGTGTGTATCCTGCACGTCCGGCTCATCCCAATCTGCATGAGCCACATTTCAAGGTTCAACAGCCACATGAGCTAGTGGCTACCACGGTGGACAGTGCAGCTGAACCTCTGCTCATGCTCTTTCTTCCACACCATGATGTGTCAAAGAATATTTTCAGAATAGCTCTATACTCTCAAAGCAGACCAGGTAAAGAATTCTGCAGTAATACTGAACCTTACAACTATAGCACAGAATGGGCTTTCAAGTTCTGATTGAGAGAATTATTGAAGTACGAAATTAATTTTACAGAAACTGAAGTGTCAAAATCAAGGAATTGTAGATTACAGATCATTGAGTGCTACAAGGCATTATCTATTAGTGAATATTAAGGCTGCAGGCTCCTTGAGAGTGTGGCAGTTCAGCTATATGCTGAAAAGATCTAATGTAAAATGGGAAAAATAAGGCTCCTAATTTCATTAGTCCTGGTTTACAACATCAATACACAGCACAAATGAAATTTTAGGTTTGATTAAGGTAGTCCAAGTCTGATAAGGCAACCCTTCCAGTTCAGATGGAGGCCTAATTCCTATGGGCTTCTAAAGCATCACAAAGTATCAGATTTTTGAATACTGTATATGGGAAATACTAATAGGAATTCATTCCAGCCACTGAAATCAAAGCCACGACGAGACGAGAGTGGAGAGACAATGGGACAAAGGACAAAAAGAATGTGGGGCCAAGCTGAGTCTGGACCACTGCTCTGTCTTTTGAGTGTGGATGACCCACTTAACTTCTCTGAACCTGTATATAAGGGGATGACATGTTTAGACTTGAATTCTGCAACATTTCAGGGCATGTCAAGAGGGGAGACAGGATGAGAGCAGCAGGCACACAGTAAATGTACAACAGCTGAAGGTGGTGGTGGTGGTGATTTCCATGTTAATATTATCTGTTCCTAGAGAGGATTTGAAAGTTTGCTACCCTAACTGGTGTAGAGTGGATTTCTAATTCTGAGACACAGAGTGTTGTGTTTAAACCAGTGTTCTAATATGTGCATGTTATGGGCTGGATTGGGTCCCCCACTCAGAGCATATGTTGAAGCCCCACTTGCCTCCAGGACCTCCAAATGGGATTGTATTTGGAGACAGAGCCCTTAAAGAGGTGATTCAGTTAAAGTGAGGCTGCATGTGGGTCCTAATCCAATCTGACTGGCACCATCAGAAGAGAGGAAACGTGGACACATGTGGAGGTACCAGGGATGCACATGCACAGGGGAAGGACCACATGAGGCCACACAGAGGAGGTGCCATTCACAGGCCACAGGAAGAAGCCTCAGAAAACACCAAATCCACGAATACCTAGACTTTGGACTTCTACTAGCCTCTGTAACTGTGAGGAAATAAAATTCCGTTGCTTAAGCCACCTGGGCTGTGGTAATTTGTTACAGTAACTCTCGCAAACTCATACAGTGCACAGAACCATCTTTTCAGCCTGCCCCACAGTACAGCCACTTCCCTTGGGTTTACAGTGGACCGGCTGCTTCATGGCACCTGTGACGCTTGGTAGGGGTGAGTTAGGACATGTGCAGCCACAGACCTGGGTGCAAAGCCTGCTCCTCTGCTCATAAGTGGCGTGATCCTAGGCAAGTTCCCTAATTCTTATAAATCACAGTTTCCTTCTTCTGTGAAAAGACTGATGTTTATGTCACAGGTCATGAGGATTAAACGAATACTCAGCATACCTAACAAAGAGTGGCTTCTACATTTGTCAACGTGGGCAATTCTCATGTGATTCTCTGTCCTCCTTCAGGTGTGACGGGTTTCAACACTGAAAAGATCACTTCAAAGAAGGCAGACTGGCTGTCAGACAAGATGTCTCTTTAAGTGAGTCTTCCCTGACATTTAAAGGCCTTATAATGTACCAGCCTCTTAATTGGCCTCTGCCTCTCGGCTTACCATCTGCCTGTCCAGCCCCTCCACTGCCAAGAAATGACTCTGAATCCAAGCGGAAACGTAGCAGCCCTGGCCTGTAGCCCTTCCGGGCTCCGTAGTGCTCCTGCGTGCTGCCTGCAGCCCCGAGCCTCAGTGCCCCATAGGGACTGTGCCACCTCTCACCTTATCTCCCTCCCGTGCAGCACCCTTCCCAGCTCTACAGATGAAGTGCAGTTCCACCAGCACGGCCCGTACCCTGCCATTCCAGCTCTGTGAAATGCCCTTCCCTGTTCGTCCCCCTAGTGACTCCCACTCCCCTTTTGCTTTACTCAGTGAAATGTCCTCAGGATTCTCAGCCAGACTTTAGCACTGGCTTCTTCTGGAAATACTGAATTGTTCCTCAGACCTCTCAATGATAACATCACACTGCTTTTTGAGCGAATGTTTCCTTCTAGCCTATGAGTTTTTCAAAGAAAGGGTCTCTGTCTCAATAATCTTTGTATTCCAAACATCAAGCATGGAGCCCAACACAGATGGACATTTAGTAGTGCAGGCTGAATAAATGATTGAAGGAGTGAATGCTTGTGATCTAGCATATTAATAATGGTACCAACCATCATTATTATTATCATGATCACAGCTTAAAGTGGAAAGGCTATAAGCTTTCTAAGTCTGAGCTCACATTCTGGATTGGTCATTGACTTCTCTGGGCCCTCATCTCATCAACTGTAAAATAGAGATACATTAACCCCTGCTGTTACCATTCAAATTAGACATGTGAGTAAAGGTTCCATGTGGGATTTCTGGCAAATACTTCATCCTGTGCTCTGGGTTCCTTTTCTTCATCTCCACAGGGGTAACAGTGCCACATGCCTGATAAAGTGGCCTGGACACTTACATGCGATACTGTATGTGAAGTCCTGGCTAGCACCAGCTAGTACCAGTCCTCATAGGGTGTCCCAAGACTGTCAAGGATACAAACACAATGTGCCAGGCTTCCATTCCGAAAGACCAATTGAGAGTCCAAGTCTGAAGGTTCTTAATTGTTACAAGTTATATGAGAAAAATTCTGACATGAGCCAAAAAGAACCGTGTCAATCTTGGTACTAGAACTGCATAATGGTAGCTACTGATTCAAAGTTGCCTGGCACCATATGAGTTCAGAGGTGAATTTATACTTCATCAAAACAACCATACAGTCCATATTTTTTATGCTTAATAAAGACAATATTTTGTTTTGTATATATGTCTTTGTCTTCCACTTAGAATTTTGAACATAAAGGAAGAGGTTTCTAGGCATTTAGGAAAACATTCTGAACAGGAATAAACACTGATTTCATATATCAGTGAACATCAAGGTATATTACCACAAGAGGTAACTATCAAGCTCTGTTTTGCCTCTGATAACACTTATTTCTGGGTAAACACCTCTTTAGAAAATGAATTGGAGCTAACTCATTATTCACAAATAGGAATTTGAAATTGTTAGAAAACAGGATCACTGCTGCTAAGAAACAGAAACCTTATCTGAATGCCAAACAAAACTTCTGGGGCTTTCCACCTCAGGCACTGACAATGTAGGATATTTACATATTGCTGATGTGATTTTGGGCCTTAGGACTTGGATGGCCACAGACTTTGTAGACACTGTTCCTCCTTAGAATATATTGAACACTAAGTTAAATTTTTAGGGTAAAAAAAAAATTCAATTTTATTTTTCAAGTCTCATTATTTTAATACTATGATAAATTTGGGGGGAATAATATGTACTAGTTGGTTAAGACAGAGAGTGCTTCTCCAATTAAAAAAACAAAAAACAATGCAAACCAAGTCACATTACCCTTGCTGCCTGGTTATCCCCATTTCCCAGAGTACACATATGTGGATGGGCAAAAGTGGTTAACAGGGTAATCAGAGATCAACTCTTACCTTTGGGCAGGGGTGCTATAGCTGTTATCATAGGAATCATAACTCTGTTCATCATAAGCAGTGCCATATCCATCATCATAGTCCTAAAGTAAAACAGGAGAAGTACAAAGAAAGGTCAGAAAAGTTTCTGGAAAAAAAGGACCACTCTTCTTTTAGTGACTGTTTATTAATCCAGCTAACATTTAAATATATATCTAGGTATAGCGTAAAGAAAAATATAAAACTGATGTCAGTGAAAATGATGAGTAAGAACCTTCAAAATTTTCTCTACTACAGCAAAAAGAAACTGGCAAATATTGTCAGAATCAACATTTTCAAAACTCTGAAAATTAACAAAAGGTTTGCAGAGATCTAAGGAGCACTCATTTTTAAAAGCTTGTCTGAATCTTGGGTGAGCTCTGGGATGTTTTAATGAGTCCTTTTCCCACCCACCACTCCCAGCTCTGCAGGAGCCCTGACCACCAACAGCTGTAACCATAGTGGACCTCAGTAGGCTGGGAGCCACTGGAGGAAGCAGAGAAGGGTGGAGCTCTTTCAAAACCTCATTCTTAGAGGATTGCATTTGACGTGACTTGGAGCTCATTCAGTGCAAAAAGCCTTTTCCCTGGGGGTATTCAAAGAAAATAATCAGAGGCAATTATATAAGATTTCAGCTGCTTGAGGCAGTAGAGCAAACAACAGTCTAATCAAAAGCCAGTAAGAGAAGTGGGAGGATGAGATATCCATTTGCCCTTTAAATAGCTCTGACATACTCCTGGGAATCTAGAAGGCTGTGTGCCTGCACCGTACCAGGTAGATGCCCAGGGCAAACCTGGGAAGGCCTTGAACTCTCTCCTCAGGATGACCTGTAAGTACAACACAAGAAGGAAAGGCAAGGCCAAGGAAAGAGTTGTAAATCAACTGGCTGAGTCTTAACGACTTGTTCCAATATGATAAGGACTTAGTTTCCAGGCATTCAATAAAATCTCTGCCCAATCATTAGCTGACCACTAAGGTAAGAGGAGACACATGTCTGTGACAACACATAATAAACTTTACAATATTAGTTTGGAAAAGTCACTAAATATGAAAGAAAAACAAAAAATACTAGTAGGAAGGAGAATTTGACTTCTACAGTTGCTACATTAAATTAAATATCTCCAGTTAAAACAATTAAGTGATAGGGCAGCCCGGGTGGCTCAGTGGTTTAGCGCCACCTTCCACCCAGGGCCTGATCCTGGAGACCCAGGATCGAGTCCCACATCAGGCTCCCTGCATGGGGCCTGTTTCTCCCTCTGCTTGTGTCTCTGCCTCTCTCTCTCTCTGTCTCATGAATAAATAAAAAAAAATTAAAAATTAAGTGATATACAAAGAAACATGAAATATGATTCATACACAAGAAAAAAGTAATCAACAGAAACTGTCCCCAAGGAAGCTGAGACACTGGACTTACTAAGCAAAGACTTTAAATCAATTATTTGAAATATATTCAAGAAACTAAAGGGATATTCTGTGTCTAAAGAACTAAAATATGAGAATAATGCCTCACCAAATAGAGAATATATAGAAGATAATAAAGAATCCAAATAAATTCTTGAGTTTTAAAGTATAATAACTGAAATGAAAAATACACCAGAGAGGTTTAACAGCAGATACAACTAGGCAGAAGAGAGAATAAGTGAACCTGAAGGTAGATCAATTGAGGTTATCCAGTTTGAGGAAGAAGATACAAAAGGAAAAATGATAAGGAAAAATGAATAGTGTCTCAGAGACCTGTGGGATACCATCAAACATGAACATACACATAATGAGATACCCAGAAGGAGAGGAAAGTAAGGAGAAAAAAAGATTAAATAGAGAAATAATGGCTAAAAAATTCCTAAATTTGATGAAAACCTTTAATCTCCACATCCAAGAAGCTTAACCAATTTCATGTAGGGTAAGCTCAAAGAGACCCACATGTACATACAACATCATCAAAATGTTGAAAGACAAAGAGAGGATCTTAAGGCAGCAAGAGAGTAGTGGCTCATCATGTGCAATAGATCCTCAGTAAGATCAAAAACTAATTTCTCAAGAAAAAAACATGGAGGCCAAAGACAATGAGATTCCACATTCCAAGTACTAAAAGAAAAAGACTGTCAACTAAGAATTGTATAACCAGCAAAATTATCCTTCAAAATGGAAAAATTAATATATCCTTGGGTAAACAAAACCGAGAATTCATCAGTAGCAGAAATGTTCTACACGAAATACTAAAAGGAGTCCTTGAGGTAAAGTGAAAGGTCATTAAAAAGTAACTTGAATCCGTGAAACATGAAAAAGTAAATAACACTGACACAGCTACTTAGGGAAATACAAAACTATAAATACGTTTTTGCTGTAATTCCTTTTTTCCCTTATTTGATTTAAAAAACAACTGCATGCAATTGTATGCTGATAGGCTTCACACAATGTATGAAGCTGCAACTTGCATGACAGTAACAACACAAAGATGGGCAGGTAAGAACAGAGCTAAAGAGGAACAAAGTTTTTGTGTACTATTAAAATTAAGTTGATATAAGTTATGAAAAAGACTGACCTAAGTTAAAAAGTAAATTGTAATCTGTATGGCAGACTAAGAAAATAATTAAAAAAAAAAAAAAAAAAACAGGAAAAGAGAGGCGCCTGGATGGCTTAGTTGAGCATCCAAGTCTTGGTTTCAGCTCAAGTCAGGATTGCAGGGTTGTGAGGCTGAACCTGCATCAGGCTCTGCTTGAGATTTTCTCTCCCTCTCTTTTCCCCTGTACCCCTCACCCACTCATGCATATGTACTCTCTCTAAAATAAATAAATGAAATCTTAAAAAAAAAAAAAAAAAGAAAAAGAAATGACAATGGAGTTAAAGTGATGCAATAAAAAGTATCTAACAACAAAAGGAAATAGAAGGTACAAAAAAGACATAAGACACCATGGAAATATATATCCAAAGAGAACTACCATAGTTACATCAATATCAGACAAGACAGAGTTTAAGACAAAACTTATTACCAGAGTAAAAGCACATATAATGATTAAAAAAAGTCCATCAAGATGAAATTATAAAAATGTATGTATACATGTACACATACATAACAACAGACCTCAAAATACATGCAGCAAAAACTGACAGAATTACAGGAAGAAATAGACAATTCAAGAATAGTTGGGAACTTCAATATCACACTTCCAATAATAAAAAGAACACCTAAAAAAATTATTTAAAAACTAAAAAAAGAAACAGAAGATTTCAACAAAAGAAACCAATTATACCTAAGAGACACTCTACCCAGTAAGGTTGGAAAACACATCCTTCTCAATTATACATGGAACTTCCTCCTGGATAGATCATATATCTTCTCAATTCAAAATTTACTACAAAGCTAAGTAATCAAAACAGTAGAGATGCAGATCAACACAAGAGAACAGAAATAAACCCTTATGTTTATGGTTAATTCATTTCCAACAGGGCACCAAGACAATTTGGTGGTGAACAAAATAGTCTTTTCCATAGATGGTGTGGGAATAACTGGATACCCACATAAAAAAGAATGAAGCTTACACCATATACAAAAATTAATACAAAACGCATCATACATCTATGTATCCAAGCTAAAATTACACAACACTTCGAAGACAACACAGGTGTAAATCTTTGTGATTTTGGATTAGTCAGTAGTTTCTTAGATATACCAGCAAAAGCACAAACAGCCAAAGAAAATAAGGGCAAAATAGACTTCATCAAAATTAAAAACTTATGCATCAAAGTACATTATCAAGACAGTGAAAAGACTATCCATAGGATGGAAGAAAATATTTCCCAATCACATATGGTGATAATGGTCATATTCAGAATATATGAAGAGCTCTTACATCTCAACAACAAAAAACTCCAACAAGAGCAAAAGCCATCCTCCTGGTGCTACTGGAGATAGGCTTCAAACCAAGGACATTCTGCAGATGTAATAACAAGTGCACTACAGTTATTTTATTTTTTTAAAGATTTATTTATTCATGAGAGAGAGAGAGAGAGAGAGAGAAGCAGAGACACAGGCAGAGGGAGAAGCAGGTTCCATGCAGGGAGCCTGATGTGGGACTCAATACCATTTCTCCAGGATCATGCCCGGGCTGAAGGTGGCGCTAAAACACTGAGCCACTGGGGCTGCCCAACTACAGTTATTTTAAAAGCATTGTGGAATTCAAAAAGGTCCAAAGAAATGATCATTTTATAAGACTAAATTAAAGATATTGCAATGACATTTATGCCATGAAAGTATGAATCCTACCCTAAAACTGATTACCAAGTTTCTGGTGTTAGTCAATTACATAGTGACTTTGGATTGATTGGTATTTACTTAATATTTAAATGAGCCTAAATATAACACCTAGGTATTTTGAAACATTGGTATTACCAATGTTAATCAGTGTACTGATTAACACCAGATCTTAGTCAAGGGCTAAGATAACGGTTCTGAAGTTAGATGGGCTTCCATAATTTACTAACAATGATTTCATTAGTAAGGGTCATTCATATATCAGAATCTGTTTCTTTACTTGTGAATTGTGAATCCCTTAAGTTTTTTGAAGGGATGAGAAATTGTGTACACACACATATGTACACATTCCATAAAATGCCTGACATGTATTAAGAACTTTATGAAGGATAGCTCATATAACTATTATCCTAAAGCATTACCCACGAAGACATGGATTTCTAAAATAATACAACTAACAGATGAAGAATATCAGAAGCTACTGCCTGCAAGGGTATGAGCCAAATAACTAACTGGTTTTAAAGTGATTACCTTAGTTTGTTCTCTTTTACAAAGCATCTATGAAACATTAGACCTCGATTTATGTGGCTTAGGAAAACACAAATACCTAAATAGGAAGTTATATTATAATGATTTTCATTTTGTAAAGCAAATATCAATACCAAGAGATGGTACTGTTTCTGTAGGAAAAGGCTTATACATTTTGTACATGATCACCTAATTTTTTAAAAAATGTTCTTTCACAAAGGAGGAACTTAATATTTGTTGAAGAGCTACATGTCCAGTACTTTGAGCACAAGACAGAACAGCATATAAAAAGAATACTCAATAAATAGGGACAGAGGGAGAATAAAAGAATGTAAGAATACAATTAGCACACAGTATATAAACCCCAGTGTTCCTCCCAGTCACCACAGGCAGGTGACTAATGTGGTGATTTCCAATGACCAATGCAAGAAGGAGAAAGCTGTCGGATAGGATACATTCAAAACAACAATAAAATTGATGTGATTTGAATAATAAGTCCTATAATGCAGGTATTACCGATAATTCTGGTGAACTAATAAACTAAAAGAAGCTGGTGTTCCTAGTGGAAAGAATAATGTTAAGTTAAATTAAAAAAAAAATACAAACACAAAACACTTCCACTTGCCACCTACCCTGTTCCTGGCACTCTGTTAGACATGATGAATGGAAAAGGACCATCATCGTCTACTCTGGTGTGAGATGGCACAGGAGAGATGACAGATCATTAAAGAGATAATGGTAACGCGATATGGCAAATGCCATGGCAATGGTGAGCGCTGACGTGGCACAAACTTGCCCAAAGGGAAGCGGGAATGGAGAGGGAAGCCTCCCAGAAGTGCCAATGCTAGCACTTAGTTTCAAAAGCCGAGAAAAGCAAAAGCAGCTGTTGAAATGCATTAAAAATAAAAATCAGGCAGAATGAACAGCAGGTGCAAAACAGTAGAGGTACAGACATCTGAGCAGCCTTCCCATCCAGGGAAGCAAGCAGCTTGTTGTGGGTACACTGTAGGATGCAAGCGGAGGAGCAGAGAGTGAGGAGACTGAGTAAACTGAGTAATCCCATGAACCAGATCATGAACGGCCACGTTAAGGAGCATGGACTCAGATTCTGAATGACAAGATCCACCTCGTGGTTTCAAATTCTTCAATTTCAGAGAAGACCAAGGGTGAATCTGGAGGGCCAGACCTGCAACGAGGTCGTCCTGCTGCGCAGTGTGGCAATGCGGAGCTTGTGGTTCTTCAGTAATTTGTTAGGAGCCTGAAAAGAGTGTGGCTTCACCAAGTGGAGAAGTCTACTTCTAGGCCTAAAGAATCAAGATTGTAAATGAGTGGAACTTTCTTAAAGAACTAAAACGTTGGGCAGCCCTGGTGGCTCAGCGGTTTAGCGCCGCCTTCAGCCCGGGGTGTGATCCTGGAGACCAGGGATCGAGTCCCACGTTGGGCTCCCTGCGTGGAGCCTGCTTCTCCCTCTGCCTGTGTCTCTCTGCCTGTGTGTGTGTGTCTCTCTCTCTCTCTCTGTGCGCCTCTCATGAATAAATAAATAAAATCTTTAAAAAAAAGAAGAACTAAAACATTAAGTGCTATACTATTTTAACCCTACAGTTAGGTCATTCATTCCTTGTTCAATTATTCTGACAGATACGACAATGCTAGAAATTTACTTGAATTTTCAAATTGTTTAGGTCATTGAATTATTGACTTCCATATTCTTACACGGAAAATTTTAAAAGATTAAAATTGCAATTCTCACATAATTTCTTTCATGATGATTTCACAGGTGGCCTTGGCCATGGGGGCACACCTCCTCCCATTACAAAAATTGTCTGTTCGATGGACACTTGAAAAATACCAGGAAATGTGAAGAAGAGTGTGACAGGAGAGAAGGAGGAAAAGCTCAGTGTAGGTGCAAGTACATTTGTAAGTTTCCAGGAGGGAGTGGAGGGAATTCTTGTTGATCACTTGCTACTCTTTTGCAAGGCAGGAGAGGAGGTCATTGCAGACAACAACTGGGGGGTTTAATCAGAAAGGACTCAACATTAGTTTCCATGATGAAGGGCAGTGTAAGAGCCCCTCAACAGGAGGCTTCTTTGTTGGAGGACTGAGATCTGGGAATCAGCAGCTCTCTCTCACTCTCTCTCTTTTTTCTTCTTGAATGCTCTTAATGTTCCCAACTACTGGTTGCTTGTTTTCTTATGTATTTAATTTGATTTTGAGAAATTCCTCTTTGGATTTTTTTTTTTTTTTTCTGAGGCCAGAGCAGGAATTTTAATAGTGAATGCATTATTTGTTGTACGTTAACAAATAATTGAGTAGAATCATAAATCTAGTAGGGAGGAGATGTCACAGACTTAGTTCAATCACACAGCTAAGCAGAGAATCTACTCTAAAAAGCCTTCCAGAACCTGGGGTGGGGAACTCACTATGTCCCTGTTGGCAGTGCTCAGACATGTTGAACGATTTTCTTTACATTTGAAACCTTTGTGTAATTTCTCACATTTCTGTATTTTCTCCTAGAGAAAATTCTCCTTTGTGACACGGCCCAGTCAACATGTCAGCCTCATTTTTTTGACATGTGTCCTGAGCCTCAAGGGCAAAAATTATTTCCAGTCTACGGGCTGCTCCCGACAAGCCTCTGTGCTCGCCTCTCTGCCAGGGGAATATTTCACTGTAAGGCTCAAAGGACTCTCCTCTCCTCCTGTATCCTCCCAGTTCCATGAGACCAGAGTCTACCACATCCATGTGATGCCAACGATGGATCAGATATACACATCTCCATTACTGCATGGAAATGACTCTTGGCCTCTCCCACCACCACAAACACAGATTGTGTCTTGTTTATTGTTTCACACAGAATAAGAACAGTGCCTGGGGTATAGGAAGCGCTGCTCGATACATGGATGCTCACTCCACTGCTGGACTGAGTGTCTGCAGAGGAAAAAGCATGCCAGATCCACCCCCACCTGGTCCTGTCTCCTGCCCTGAGCATACCTTTGCATGTCAGTGCATTCCCCAGAGCCATGCCTCAGGTGACCCAAAGTGAAGAAAGTGGGCATTATGAATTGTTTGCTCTAAGAACCTAATGGATTTCCTCTGGAAGATGCTTAGGAGAGCTCCCTAACATTATTAAAATGCAGTGCAAAAAGATGTTTTATCTCCTTTGCTGCACTTTTAAAATAGGGTCCTGTACCTGTGAGTAGGGCAGTACAGATGATACACATCCCTAATAAAATGCTAAGAAACCACGAGTCTACACAAAGCTCTGAAGGCACCCTCGTCTGGGTAGAATCAGTGCTTCTCGCTTTCCCACCCCACTACCATTCCACCTGGCAGCAAATCTTTAGTTACCTCCTTGTAATCTCTGCATTCCCATGGTGGCTGTGCTACAATCATCCAGAAGTTCTCAGCTGGACTAGTACAATACTCTAACTCATCTCCCTGGAAGTGCTGGTGCTCCCTTATCTAAACCTTCCTCCACAATTATCCACTAAAATGTGAGTTGGAACCTGTTGCTTCCCTGTTTATAAACCTCCACTACCCACTGCTCCTGTTCCTACAAAATAAAGCCATGTGAGATTCTTAACTCTGGGAAACATACTGAGGGTGGCTGGAGGGGAGAGGGGTGGGGGGATGGGGTAGCTAGGTGACGGGCATTAAGGAGGGCACGGGATGTGATGAGCACCTGGGGTTATATGCAGCTGATGAATTACCAAACTCTACATCTGAAACTAAAATGTACTATATGTTGGCTAATTGAATTTAAATAAGTAAAAACAAATAAAGCACATATTGCCAAACCTCTCGCGGGCCTGCCTCAGCATCCCACCCAGACACCGTGCAGGGGAAGCTGTAGCACCTCGCTGCAGACCCTCGAGAAGCTTCACCGTTTCATGCTATAAATTCTCTGTACCTGCTGTTCCCTCTGATACCACCTTTTAGGTTTTCCACCAGAAGACCTCAGGCTGAAATTTCACTCCCTCATTTGTGCTTCCATGATACCTGATGACCTGCCTATACAAGAGACCTGGCATTACCCTCCTGCCTCCCATCTCACCCTTGAGTCGGTAAGGTCCTCAGGGGAAGGCCCTGGCCTTGCCTGTTTTTTTGTACGTATGCTCAACGGCTGGCACATCGGAGGCTCACAGTGACCTTGCTGAATGAACAAATGACAACAAGAACTAAGTACAGACCAAGTGGCAGGAAATACAGCAAAGCTTCTTTAAGATGAATGCAAATTGAGGAGATACTATAGGATCAGATGTAATATTTATTAAAATACTATAAATGTTGCTACTAAGACCTCACCTAAATTCTTCTGTCAAACATTACCAACGTTGCCTGTCCTCAGCAAAAAATTCTCTTTTAAAATTCTGTATTCTGTCTCTTAGACTCAGAATATTATGAACAACAGTGAACAAACAAAGACAGGAAATAAATGTGTACTGATATAAATTCTTGCCTCAGTAACAAAGACTTACTTATTCAACAGGCTACACCTCGGAGTTTTTATCTTTGACAGTGAAGTTGTCTATGTGGAATTTAAATGAGAGGGTGATTTGGACACTTGGTAGACTCTACAGCTACAGAAAGAGAAACATGTTCTCACACAGGTACAGTGTTCATTTGCCATTCCCGACCTATAAAACTCCAACTGACACATGGCCAAATACCAAAGAAATCTTGCTTTGAAAAGAAGAGATTTTCCAGGATAAAGGAAATAGCATGACCTATTTTTAATTCTATTTCTGTCATAAGTAAAATCAAGCATAACATTTGAGCTGGGAAAAGCCATTTTAAACAGAAGAATTTACAAAAGACAGTTATTTTAAAAATAATGTATCAGTTTTAAGTCCTTTTAAAAGGAAACAATTACCCTCTATAACATCTCACTTTAATTATGGTGATATTTGGTCATTTTGAAATACAAAAAGTTTCCATTTATAATATAACACTAAAATTTATTAAAATCTATAGTCTTGGGGTGTCTGGTGGTTTAGTCTATTAAGGGTCAGGTCATGATCTCAGGGTCCTGGGACTGAGCCTTCATCTGCTCTCTGCTCACAGGGAGTCTGCTTCTCCTTCCCCTGAAGCCCCTCCCCCTACTCATGCTAGCAGGCTCGCTCTCACTAATAAATAAAATCTTTTTAAAAAGTCTATACTCTTATAATGATTATTTTGAGTTTATAAAACAAACATTAAGCTAAAAACAGTCTTTTGAGAAATATATTTTCCCTCGGTTTTAAATAATATCCTTGTCAAGTATCACCAATGACCATGAATATATCATATAACCAAGTTGTTTTATAATTAAGGATAAAAATCACAATATTAATAATAATTCTAAATAAGAACATTTTCCATAATCATTTAAATAAAATATTAATTAGACAATTAAATCACATCCCTAGGTGTTTGTTTATAAGCTATAAGGAATGTATTAGGCAGCTTCTAGACTCCTACAAATTCTTTCTATCAGTCTTTGGAGTCTGAGGCCTGTGTTCAAATTCCAGCTCTGCTTCTTACTAGCTGTGTGGCTTTGGGAAAATCAACCTAACCTCCTCAAAGCTCAATTTTATAATTTGCCAAATGGGAAGCATAATCCATAAATCATCAATGGTTGTGTATGGATTAACCAAAAAGTATGTATGAAAGCTGCTTGACACAACACCTGCCCAATAAAGGGGGATTTATTTAAAGATCTATCCCTTTTAACACTCTCAAATTATTAGGCCAGAGAAATATCAGAGCTATCCAGGTATTTGTCTTTTATAAAATGTGATACATTCTTAAAACTGTCTAAAATTGCAAGGTCCGCATGTCCATTCAGCCACTGCTAGTACGAACTGCCGTGGTTTCGTGGTTTCGGATGAAAAAGTGGCTGCCCCCATCAGCTGTGATTCTATCCACAAGTGAACACAGCTTGTGAAAACACAGTCATGTCAGTTATTCACAGAATGACTTCTCTCCTCTCAGTTCGTACCTGAGACAGAATTAGATTCGTTTGAATCTGACAAGGTGCTCAGAAATACAATAAACAAAAATCAGATAACAAAGGGGTTAACCCAGAAATTTCACAAACAAGAGAAGGAAAAACTGTATACAGAAAATTAAAGAAAACCAAATTCAACCAGAAATCCCATGAAGATGGAAGAAAGGGATTCGAATTACTAAATTGTATTCAGGTCACATTATGCACATCATGCGAAAGATTTTTACATCAATTTTTCCAATTTCCAAAGGAGGTGGGCATTTGTTGAATGCCTACTACTTGCCAGGCACTGCTCTAAGCACTGGGGATATTGTCCTGAACAACCAAACCACATCCTTCTTCCCGTGAGGCTGACATTCTGTTGGGAAAGCAGACAGAGAAAACCAAGCATCACAAAGACAGTACCACATGAACACAGAAGAGGTGGGGAGGCAGCGGAGAAGCCTTAAGCAAGGACTCTACATACAAAAGTGAATGAAGGGAGAAGAAATGGGTAGGAAATATCAGAAAGGGAGACAGAACATAAAGACTCCTAACTCTGGGAAACGAACTAGGGGTGGTGGAAGGGGAGGAGGGCGGGGGGTAGGGGTGAATGGGTGACGGGCACTGAGGGGGGCACTTGACGGGATGAGCACTGGGTGTTATTCTGTATGTTGGCAAATTGAACACCAATAAAAAATAAATTTATTATTAAAAAAATGAAAATAAAAAAATAAAAGAAAAAGAAAACAAAAACAAAAAGTGAATGAAGGAGCCATTTATGCAGATTTGTTTAAGGGGAAGGGGGATATTTCAGGCAGAAGGAGCAGCAAGCACAAAGGTCCTGAGGTAGAGACAGCAAGATGGAGTGGAGTGAGCCAGAGGGAGGACAGGTGCCAGGTCATCTGGGGCCTGCCAGGCTTGAAGTGAAAGAAGTGGTCCCTAGAAAATTCAGTGCCTCATGAAAGTTTCTGTATTGTCTAGGATTTGTCTTCCTGCTTCATTTAACTTGACTGCGACACTGTTTCTTCCTTCATCGGCATCTAATCTGCTGAAAACCATTTACTCAGTTCTTTTTTGTATTTTATAGTTCTATTTTGTATTTTATCTGTTTTCTGTATTTCTATATTTCCTATTTTCCTATATTTTCTATATTTCCTAGTTCTCTGCTTGAACTCATCTTTTAGTTTCGGATCATAAAGAACATATAAAGTTTGTATCTGCTATTTGAATCTACTGTCTCTAGTTTTTTCTTAGTTTTTTCTTATGGTGGCTTCAACTTGTACTTACATATGAAAAATTACAGAAAGAATTTAAAGCCTACACTGAGTTATTTCTCCAGAGAGAATCTATATTTGCTTTGGGTGGGAGGCTAGGACAATGAGCAACTCCAGCTTAGCCTTGGCCCACGAGGGACAGGGACTTCCTGGGTGAGTGCTTTTCTGAGCTCCAATGCAAAGCCTAGGGGGGTTATCAACCCTCTGCAACCAAATCTGGGAGCTTTAAACTTCACCTTTTTTTTTTTTTTTAACTTTTCCAAACTCCAGATTTTTTTAATGCTCAACTACCTTCTCTGCTATTTCTTCAGGAACTGGCAAAAGCCCTCACAGGGTTCCACCAGAGAATGAAGCCCGATGCCCTACGGCACCCCCTCTGTACAAAGTGAATTCACTTCTCTCCTAAGCATCTACAAAGGCGGTACTTTCATAGCATCATTTTCTATATTCCATGAATCAGATGAGGAAGCCCAGTTGAGGAAGGCTGCCCCAAGGGAAAAACCAGTGAGAAATGCTGAGCTTAACCTCTTTGGCTCCCCTTTTCTTTAAGATGCTGGACAGTATTTGTTTTGTTTTGGTTGTGCTTTGTTACCTCTTACACTTTCAAATATGTTTTCTTGGGACGCCTGGGTGGCTCAGTCAGTGAAGCGCCTGCCTTCAGCTCAGGTCATGATCCCGGGGTCCCGGGGTCGAGCCCCACAGTGGACTCCCTGCCCAATGAGGAGTCTGCTTCACCCTCTGCCTCTGCCCCTCCCCCATCATGCCTGCTCCTGCACTCTCTCTCTCAAATAAATACATAAAATAAAAATCTTTTTTTTTTTAAAGATGTTTTCTTTGTTGTTTTTGTTTCACCTCTCCTAGTTGCTCTCTGCTCGAAGATGTGGGGCAGATTCTCATCAATGGAGTCTCCCTGAGAACAGGGGCTTCACCTGTCTTTTCTGCTACCCTTGTCCTCCAGTCCCTGGCAGGAGGAAGCATTCAATAAGTCCTTTCTGGATGAATGGATGAATAATGAATGATCAACAGTTATGGATTCATTCGGTCACTCTTCCCATGAGAAGACGGCCCCTCAGTGAATGACAGCAGGAGGGAGGCACCAAGTGACTCTGTGTCACCAGGAAGAAGGGACCCCTGCCCCACAAAAACGCACACCAGACACACAGTGCACAGGTTTCTCTACAAGTAAAACATAAGCCCAGATTATCAGAGTTATACTGTTAAGACTAAGATTACTCCTTGCTTAGCTTTTAGACTAAGAAAGCTTCGGATCATCACCTGGTCTAAGGGCAGGCATGCTCGCAGGAAGATGGGACTGTTCTGTGAGAAACAAGAGTATCGGGTCTGTCTAGTATGGCCTTCTTCATAAATAAACTGGCCATATTTCAAAACCCTTTATCCAAGTACAAAAGAAGGCACAAAATGGTACAGCCCTGAGTGTGCTGCTCAGCAAATGTTCACCAAGTAAGCAGAGCTATGTAACCAGTGCTCAGATCAAGCTCCAGAACACCCCCACACACACACATTGGAGGCATCCCTGGGACCTGTCCTCAGCTACTACCACCCCCCAGAAATAACCACTATCCTCACTCTCAACACCATCAACTTGCTGTTGAGCTTTACATAAATGGAATCAGGGTAACCACTACTCTGTGCCAGCACAGTGCTTGTGCAATCTGTCCATCTTGTCCTGTGTAGCAACAGCTGGTTCCCTTTTGCTGCCTGAAAGCACTGGTCTGTATCTTCATATTGCAACTTGTTTATCCACCCCTGTTTTGATGGATATTTTGCTTTTTTTCTAGTTTTTGCCCACTTGGCTCTCATACCAGTCTTGTGATGCACCTATGTATGCTCCTCTGTTGAGCAGTTCCCAGGAGTAGCATTACTGGGCCTTTGGGAAGCATGTGTTCAGTTTTAACAGGGGGTATCAAGTATTTTTCTGAAGTCATTCTATCAGTCTGTGTTCCAACAGCAGCAGATGAGAATTCCTATTGTACCCCATTCTAGTTAAAACTGGAAATTATCTTTTTAATTTTAACTGTTTTCATGGGTGTGGACAGTCCTGGATATTTGCTCTTCATATAAAGTAATCCCCACTTGGCCAAGATTTAGCTCTCTGTGCTTGTAGTTGCCTACAGTCCACCACAGCCCAGAAGCAGATGGCCTTCCTGGTGACCCCTTGTCAGAAGGTCAACGGTAGCTTAACTGCTAACGCCACATGCCGGCATCATTCCCCTCACTCCATCTGGTCACATGGACCTTCCATCACCTCACATCCTCACAAGAAGAAGGGTGAACACAGCACAGTAAGATATTTTGAGATAAAGAATGACCACATTCACATAAATTTTATTATAATACATCGCAATAACTGTTCTATTTTCTTATTGTTGTTGCTAACCTCTTCCTGTGCCTCATTCCTACATTAAACTTTATCATGAGTATGTGTGTATAGGAAAAACACATAGTGACTATATTGTTGAGCACTACCTGAGGTTTCAGGCATGCCCTGGAGGTTCTGGAACAGATCTGCCCAGACAAAGAGGGGCTACTGTATTAATGTCTGGGGCTCATTTTACAAGGGTCTGCCATGAGAGACAAAGCTACTCGGTAAACTGAAGAATTAGATTTCTGAGCCAAAACCAAAATTACTTATATACCACTTTTTACATGTCAGGCAGTATTTTAAATACTTTCTTTTTTTTTTTTTTTTAAGATTTAGTTATTTGAAAGAGAGTGTGTGAGTGGGGAGAGGGGCAGGGGGGAAGAGAGAGACTCCTCAAGC